>NC_069077.1:141990429-142302258 GCF_025698485.1 Gossypium arboreum | reverse complement strand
AACATCAGGAAAAAGGAAAATAAGTCTCAGGTCTTGGTTTTCAAGTGGGAATAACATCACTGACATTCAATGCATCTAGGGAGCTATCGATATCAGAGATAAGTTTTTGAAGGTGTTCATCCTTCAAGGCTTCACGGAATTCATTGGAAGAAGCTGCATGAGAGAACATTGTAGATATAGTAGTGTGAAGCGAATTAACCAGATTCAGCATCAAGACAGTTTGTCTAAAGGTTCTCTGCCTCTAACATCATATAGATAATGAAAACATTTTGATCATACAAGCTAGTTATCTGAAGCTGGAAGGCATTTAAGCTTCTACCATACAACTCAATCTGGTGTACAATGAGCCCCTGAGAATCAATTTACCTGATGTGGAAAAATGCTTCGGAACCCGACATAAAACTTCATGCAGACCAAATCTAGCTAAAAGCAATGCAATAGGCCTACTATAAAATGCAAAAAATATTCTACCACAAGTCTACCACAATACCCTTGGAATATCCTTTTAACGCATTACAACCTTTGGATCATCTATAACCATCATCAATATATTGAGCTCTAAGATATCTCTATGAGATTTCAGTATTTCTCCCATGGATAGATTGAATTCTTATCGAAAGCAAAAGATCAACTGGCAATTCCAATTTATGCAGTCATTTCCATGACTATATTTCCAAGTTAATCACAGATCTTACGACAAAGCTTTCCTTCATACATTTTGCATTTTTTTTGCACTTGGATATCTTGATTGGGTAGGGAAATATCAACAAGATGCCAGTGCATAAATTATCATGAGTGGATTCTTTTTCAAACATTTGCTCAACTGACGTTCTTCCCCCCACTTTAAGGAGGGTTTTACAACTCAAGCTATGATTAGATTAAAAAATATATACCAATAGACTGCATCTGCATAATTTGTAGCACTTCACTTGGGTCATCAACTTCTAGTTTCCTTTCCACCTGAAATCCTGGATTAGAACCTAAAATAAACAAAACAAACAATGCTTGAATTTTGATGGTCTCCAGGAAAAGAAAGGGGGATTTGATTAAGTTGTTGATATTAACACACCATGATGACAACAAATTAATTTGCACGTATGCGAATGACATTTCATGAAACTAAATTCTGAGTAGTGATTATCTCCACAAAACTCATCGTGAAGCAACATATCGAGCATGCAAATGTAAAACATGTTTCTTTGCGCAGGCTTTAAAATCATAAAGGCCCTCACTTGGTTAGATATAACCAAAGGCATTTGTTTTTAAAAGAAATGGTAGCTGTTAAAAGCCTTTATGAAGGTTCTTAAAAAATGTTACTAGATATTGAAGCTCGTAACATAAGCACATATGAAAAGGGAACATGAATGAGATTCAAATGTTAAAGCAGACTATTCACTAGGAAAATGAAACATTAAAATAACGACTTTCCTATTATATCTTCTGAAGAACTTCAAATAAGCATATATCTAAAGATAAACATCAAACACAACTTTCGAATTTTTAGATCACCAGAAAACTTTCAGTTAATGAACAAAGTACTTACCGGATCTTCCCAGGTGATTCTGGCTTGACATTGGGGGTCACTGCATTGTCAGTGGACACTGGCTATACACCAGTTGTTACAGCACTATCGATGGACCCTCAATTCACACCATGGATTCCTGCATTATTCACAAACTTGCATTAGTTTTTAAATTTGGCCATTTTGGAACCACAGAGCAAAGGCCAACTTCAGCTAGAAAACATAGGTAAAACCCCTTAGCTCTGTTATTTTCTGTTGACCTGAACTTAGTGGAAATAAACATTGGTTAAATTCGCAGTGGGTTTCCAATGACATAAAGCTCAGTATGGATTACTGAACAGACCAGAAAAGCAGTGTCAATACTGCTGATATTACTTGTTAGGAATATTGGTATGAGGAGGAGAAGCCCCACAAGCATTTGCTACAGAAGTTTGGCTATATTTTATTTCTTTCGTATCAAGAAATATTAGTACTCACTGTTGCACTGAAAAATCTTTACCAGAAGTGATAGCTTTAAAGTTTTCGGCCAATGAAAGCAAAATTCAAAGCTAATTAAAAATTTTTCAGTGCAACAATGAATACTGATATTTCTTTGTTACAAAAGAAATAAAATAATAAGGATTTTTCATTAAGGCAGCAATAAACAGCAAACATCACATACATCAACTTCAAAACATCATACCAAACATCATACCAAACACAGCCCTTTTTATTTAGACAGCTCTTAAGACAAACTAATGAACCTCTACTCTCTCATTCTAACTTAGAATGTGCTACCCCACAAGTCTCCATGCATTACTTTAGGCCAATAACGGGCTACTTGTCAAAATGCACAAGGACGACGTATCTTCTCCAACTTATTAGGGCAGGGGTGTTTGCATTTCTATCCATTTTAAGATAAAAACGGAAAAGGTCAAAAGTAGTACCTTTTGAATTGTTAAAAGCCAGACCAAGTTCCAGGTCACGACCAGAATTTGGTTGAGGGAAATTTGTTTTAAGAAACAAATACAAAAAATATATATAAAATGAGCATCACCTGTTGCAAGAATCAAGCCATAGTTCAAGAAGGGAAAAAAAAAAGGCCTGATTTCTAAAAGAACTTTCCAGCGTACAAATAGGCAGTGACTGAATCCGAAGAATTTAAAATCAGAAGTACAAAGGAAAAAGATCAGCACCTTATCATTTTCATACACCACGGTAGCTGCAATTTCCTTGTCCCGGTAATTCACATCGAAGTGAAAAGGGAAGGAACATTTACTGTCGAGAATTATTCTAAAAAAAAAAAAGAATTCTTTTTTTCAAAAATAAGAAATTGATGAATAGGAGGAGGAGGAGAAACATAGGCCTGGGCTGACATGGTAGTAGAATCAGAGGGAGCAGCAGCAAGGGCAGCTTCTTTCTAAGCCATGAGGGAAGATGCCAGAGGCAAACGGGTTAAGTGAGAACTTAACATAAATATAATCACTAACCCTAGTTTGTTGCCTTTTTGCATCGGGTGAAAAATTTATGTAAAATTATATTTAATATAAATTTGTGTAAACCGCACAGTTAGGTCTGAAGCAGGGCAGTGATAAATATAAATTTGTGTATATGTAATATAAATATAAATCAATAACCGCACAGTTAGGTTGAAAGGTACTCGCCACATATGACAAGCTCACTTCCATGCATACCTAGCTAAAGGATAAGCATTGTATAACTTATGAATGTTATAAATAATTACTGACATTCCTCAAGCTTTGGAGGGATAAATATAATGAGCATTCATATGTGCCGATTTACTGATGGTTGACTTAACAATTGGGATACTGGTTTTTTATAAAACATGGCTTATAAGTGTTCCCCTTAAATACTCCCCTCAAACCTCATAACAAGAATGGACCAACCTATCTACTACCACTTACAACTCTCGGCCCATCGAGTGAACTGCCTCCAACCTTCTTGCCACATTCTTATATTGTATCAACAAAACCCTCAATTTAATAAAGTTTAGGTTTTTTTTAAATATTTTTTATTTTATCTTTTACAGCACTAAAGTGATCTACTTGAACAACAGTTTTTTATAAAACATCTAGGCCAAACAAATCCTAAGCATCCAATTTCAAAACGAACATGTCAGTTGATCCAATATTTCAAGGAGAGAGCAGCAAAATACCAAAAGCTTTTTTGAAGAAACACAATTATTGGTTAAGCAGATGCTTTAAATCAAATTGCTTCTGGGAACTGGGACCAATTCAGAGCAGTAATATAAATAACATCAGGCATGATTCTCTACTTACATACTCCAGACCTCCTAAAGCTGGGAGAAATGCCAAAACACCATTGCCAAGTCTGATAGAAAATAACCAATAGAGAACCGTACAAGAGAATGATTAGGAAAAAACAATAAGAAATATGTTTCAAGTTAACCATCAACAAATAATACCAAGAATGTTACAGGCAAAGTTGAAGGAAAAGAAAGTCATCATGATCAAAGTGTAGCAAATTGTAAAGCAGCATTGAACATAGTTTGCAAGCCACATACCATTAAATTATAGAAATTGGTAGACCAAATATTAGTGCATCTTATAGACTAATTTGAACTCCCAAGGCTATGTTAATCAAAGGAAAAGAATAAACCCAGACAATCAATTCACATATTGATTTTCCTTTTTCAATGTTGTCATAGTGTATAAATTCTCCAATTCTTATCAATATCAACAAGCATCCCAATTAGACTATTAATATTTTTTTAAAACTAATGTACAGACTTTATGAGAAAACTAAGAAACAGAATGTCACAACTCACAACGAATTAAAAAGACATGTTATTACCATCCAGAAAAACTACCAAATAAACTCTACATGCGTCAAAACTCCCACCGGGTTCCTAGAACTAAAATCAAGCCAACACAGATGCAGTAAACAATTTACATACGGATGCTTTTTGTTTAGACAATTAGTATTCTGCTAAGCAAAGATTTAGAAGAAATAGAAAATAACACAAAAGCTATAATATTAAACAGAGGGAAACAAACAATCCAAAAATAAAGAACATATAGTAGAAGATAAACAAACAAAAAGAAGAACAAGACCGACAACTATAGATCTAAAAGACGGAACGAAAAAGTGATTTCTAAAGCTGAAAACCAAAAACCCTAAGAAAAACCCACTGAAATACTGTGTTCTTCATGAGAAAGAAAACAAGACTTAGTTAACATCTTCTAATGCAACACAATAACCACTCATAACTACTTTGTAATATAAAACAACCTTTTCAATTAAATTGCATCCCTAATTCCAGCCATGCCATGCATTTAGATATTACCTGAATATTTCAATCAAAATCCATTTCCAAATCATATAAGTACCAGCACACAAACAATTCCAACTAATGATGAGTGATGAGTGAAAGCACCTAGCAGTGTGAAAAGAAAACCAGATATGCATTGATCCATGGACGGATTAATATGCACCACCTTAGCACCAGATAAAATGCAAGACTTTTCACTCTAAATATGACCATGTTCTTCTAGTTAAAATTGATGTTAATTGAGCCCAAAGTCTCTTACTTTCGATTCTATTAGAAAGCACACAACAATGCCATACAAACTGCATTTTTCCTTGAAAAAAGAAAATCAAACAGCAATTGTATAAGGAAAGTGGCCTTAAATATATATTAACTGTAGATTAAATGAAAACAGACAAGTGTTCAAGTAATTGGAAACAGCTATTCCCTGACCTTAAATATATGAAAACTGTAGATTAAAGGATATCAACCTCATTTAACACTCAAGATTAAACTTACCAGTAAACAGAGAGTAGGCTTCCCCTAACATACCTATATCTTGACAGTTCAGAAAATTACAGCATAACTTTTTCACATTGTCCTAATCAAATTTCCACATCAACCATTAATGATTCGGGAAATTTTGAATTAAACCCAAAACACCACAAGAAGATTGTTCAAAGAATCAAATTCATGCAATAAAAACCGAAGTCATTAACCGAAGTCACTTTTTTTGAGCACCCTCTGAGCATTTGGAGTATGATGTTCCAAACATATTCTAAATACATGAAGAAAACTTAAAAGAAAATGAAACATACCATCTCGGGTATATGCTTAAACCAAGTCTGAGTAATATATTACTTAAGTGAAATGTTCTGTCTCGCATGTGAACTTACAGTTTCAAACATCTGGATCTTCTACAGTTGCAGTGTTTCCAGGCTTCAGTCTCATCTGGGAATGTTTATTCCTGAATTCAATAAATCCCACAGCTAAGAAAGCAATGTGAAACTTGCCTCTCCCCTTTTCAGCTATCTTGGGATTTGGATAGTTGGTCAACCCTGTCAGCAAAATGTTCATAAGGGATTATGAGCTGGTGAAAACATGACACTTTCGGAGAATCCTCCATATTTTCTGGTGCACAACGTCATGGTGGTCGCTATCAACATGATCACCAACTCTCCTAGCGGATGAGATCAAGGGATCAGGGTTTAATGGTCGAACTCCATGGTGATCATTATCAACATGATCACCGACTCTCCCAGCTGGTGAGATCAAGGGATCATGGTTTAACGGTAGAATATGAGATGGGAGCTGAATTAACGTGGCCTGATTTCCACCAAGGGAAGAGGGCTGAGAATCCAAACCTTGACGCACATGTTCCATAAATTCATCAGATTCAACATGTTCCCAGATGTTCTTAGATAAAAATTCCAACATCTTATCCAACCTTTCATCATTGGAAATCTCAACCATGCCATCATTCGTGTTATCATTAGTTTTTCCTGTGGTCACTTCCGAGGCATTGAAACAAGCACCATGTAGTTCATCATGTTGAGCCCAGAATTCACCATGTTTGATCAGAGAATCATCTTGGTTGCGACCATTTGAACTTGACCCACCAATTTCATCTCTAACATAAACAAAACAATCTTTAGTTATGAGCAAAGTGATTGGTTAGACTTCCAAAAATATCCTAAGTGAAAAAAAAAAACCTTTGAAGGAAGCTTAAGCTTATTGGTCGAAGGTCTATATCTAAATGTGGTGAGTTAAACAATGAAGAAATCAATGTAAAACTGGACTCAGAAAGCCTTTTCTTACACAGTGATGCTCTCGCTCTGGATGGCATTATAGGAGAGAGATCATTGAGAAATTGGGAAACAGGAGATTTCTACAATAGAAACAAAGGTTTTACCAAGAAAAACATTATGTGTTCATTTACGTCTCAGATGAAGCAGCGGATTTAAAAAATCACAGAAACTAGAAACGCCAGAGAAAACTTAGGGCTTCTCTCTCACGAAAACTCTCTTCCTACTGTAGCATGTTTTTTTTGGCCTGTTGTTACCCAAAGCTAAAAAAGAATGACAGGAAATAATTGAAAAGAAAGCTAGAGTGAGAGAGAATTGGTGAAGAAATGAGGGAGCTATGAATTGAATAGATATATTTGAGGATTTAAATTTCGAATGATGGGAAGGAAGCTGGCCTGATCGGAGGTAAGACAATATAAAATGAAGTAATTTCCTCATCATCAGCTAGGCAGGATTGTAGTATTGGATGAAAACAATTACTTCTAATCTGATCAATTAGCATTAAAGCAGAACGGGTCATTATCATAGTAGAAATGAATAAAATTCCCTACCCAGACCTTACAGTTGATTTAAGGGATAAAACAATTACTCTTGTGGCCCGCTTAATCCTCCTGTTAATTCATGCCCAACATTCTATGCTCAGACAAAGCTCAAGTGAGATCTATGATCTCGGGAGAAAACTTGGAAATTCTTCTTTTCTTGGTGCATGGCCTGACTCTATAGCAGGGAGATGGGGTTAATAAATCTATAACTCGAAACTAGGGACATGATCTCAGGTTCACGGTTTCCCTTTTCTCCATGACTGTTGATCTCCAGTGACTTCAAACTAGGGACATGATCTTTCAAAACTGCAACTTCAGTGGTCAATGGTTTCCCTTTTCTCCATGACTGTTGATCTCCACTGGCCCAAACAAAAGCTGAAAATTGCTTCTGAATCCAACATTCCTTCTCAATAATGCTTATATTGGTTCCTTCAGCTGTCTCTTCACTAGAAAGGCTAGTAACAACTGAGGAAGATGCTCATACTGGTGAACAAATGACATCAAATGGCTGACTGTGATATACTCCAAAAGTGCAAGTGTCCCCTAGCTTTTCATATTCCTCGTCAGTAGTTGATGGTTTCTCTTTTACCGATGGTTGTGGATCTTCATCAGATTCCATAGCATATTTAAACCGCATGCCCCTCAAAGACTCCTTCCCAGCAATGCTCATATCTGCACATTCAGCAGCATTTACCATGGTGAGGCCAGTAGCAATTGAGGTTGCCTTGCTAGGAGGGGGATGAATGAAAACTAGTGACTCTACATTACCTACTGGAAAAAGAAAGCAACATTTTCCAAAAGCTTCTTAAAATATGAATTACACAAAATCCGAAGCCATTTTTTTTCTGATAAGGTGCTATCCTAGAAGACATGAGATTCTTCAAACAGCTTTGAACCGACATTAAGAAAAACAAGAACACTTACAGATGTAAGGAACACACCCGTTTAACCATAAAACAGAAATGAAAAGGCAAAAGACAAAGTTAAGATTCATACTTGAAAATCAGTCTACGATGAAAAAGGAGATTTCGAAAATCACATAAAAACAGAAACGACTGAGAAAATTTAGGTTTATCTCTCTCACGAAAACTGTTTCCCTACTGTAGCGTGTATGTGTTTTTTTTTTTGGCCTCTCGTAACCCAAAACTAAAAAATAAAGTAAAAAGTTGAAGAGAGAGAATCGAGAAACAAATGGGGGATGTTTGTTTGGCCTCTGGTAACACGAAGGTAAAAAAGAATGAAAGCAAAAATTTGAAAAGAGAGCGAGAGAGATAGAGAATCAGCAAAGAAAAGGGGAACTCTGGAATGAAATAATGGGGAAGGAAGGGGATTTGAAAAGACTGAGGACAACGGGCATCTTCTTCTCGGAAGATTTTTTAAATCTCCGATGTATATTTAAGGCTTTTAAAATTACACTTTTACACGCTCTATTTATGAATTGACATGTAGAAAAATTTCTATTTCTCTACAAATTTGTTGGCCTTTGTTTTATGTATTTTATACTTAATATGTAAATTTTCAATATATGTCAGTGATGACTCTGGTTATGGTCTGTGTTTGCTCTGGCGACGTCATACTCCCAAGCATCTTGTCTCCCTAAATTTATAGTAGTTGAGTAGATAAGGATGAACTGTGTTTTATTTCATTTAAAATAAACTAGCTGACACTTAATGCTGGGATAACACTTGCTGACAGCAGAAATTATAGAGAGAGATTGTAGAAAATTCACTTGAGATTGTAGAGAGAGATACCTTGGGTTAATATGAATGGCCGATGTCCTAAAAAGAGAAACCTTTAGAGAAAATATTGTTACTAAACAGACCTGGTAATATTGTACACGACACAAGAAAAATAACTAAAATACAATATTACACAAGCACAGAAACAGACCTGGCAATTAGTATTCTGCTAAGCAAAGATTTAAAAGAAATAGATAATAACACAAAAGCTATAATATTAAACAGAGGGAAACAAACAATCCAAAAAGAAAGAACATATAGTAGAAGATAAACAAACAAAAATGAAGAACAAGACCGACATCTATAGATCTGAAAGACGGAACGAAACAGTATTTCTAAAGCTGAAAACCAAAAACCCTAAGAAAAATCCACTGAAATACAAGTAAAAAAGCATGGAGCTGAAACTAAAAAAGAGATTGATACCTGAAATGAGTCTCCGTTGAAGCAGCGAATTTCAAAAATCACAAAAACCAGAAACGCCAGAGAAAACCTAGGGTTTCTCTTTCACAAAACTCTCTTCCTACTCTAGCGTGTGTTTTTGGCCTGTGGATACCCAAAGCTAAAAAAGAATGACAGGAAAACGTTGAAAAGAGACCGAGAGTGAGAGAGAATCTTCGAAGAAATGGGGGGCAATGGATTGGATAGATATATTTGAGGATTTAAATTTCGAATGATGGGAAGGAAGCTGGCCTGATCGGATGTAAGACGCTGGAAAGTGTGTGGAGGAAGCGGCAGCGCTTCGTTAGAAAGGACAATAAAGGAGGAAGAGGAAAAAAGAAGAAAAATAGTAGAAAAGAGGAGAGAACAAAGGGAGAACCGAACGTGAGAAAGATGAATGAAGAAAGAGTTTTTATATCATTTATTTTGAAAACGGTTTGAATTTTATTTTATTTTTTGAAAAAATATCGGACTGGATACTAAAATAGCTAAATAAACAGTTTATACACAAAACAGAATAAAACCCATAGTAAAGGGCTCATCTGACTAACTAAATGAAGCCCCAAAATCAGTCCAGTAAATGGGGTACAACCTAAGCTCAAAACCAGACATTTCATTACATAGGCCCGTAATGGAATAAGCCCGTAATAGGGCATTCCATTGAACCAAACATGTGTTTAAGGTGGGCCCACGGAATAAGGTTGTAATGGCATAACCATTACATTGAACCAAACATGGCCTGAATAAAACCCAAAGCAAGGCAACAAAATAATAATATAAGGGCCCATCAGACTAACTAAATGAAGGCCCAAAATCAGTCCAGTACATGACATGCAACCTAAGCTCAATAACCCAGTAACCAAAACCTAAGAGGTCCACATCCCCATACACTCAAACGAAAGCCCAAACACACCAGCCCAACAGCAAACCTTAAGCCTCAAACCCAAGCCCCAAGCCTCAAACCCTCAGAACCCAAACCGGATATCCCTGGAATGGGATATACCAGAACCGTGTTATCCTAAATTAGGATATCCCAAATCCCGGGATATCCCTGGAATGGGATATCCCTACCAGGAATAACCATGACAGGTATCCCGGTTCAAACACGTAAAAAACTCTGAACCGGTTATCAAATCAGCTGAACCGGGCACCAAAATACTGAACCGGAACGGGATATCCTGAAGATAACAGAGGAATAGCTTATCCCGAAATGGAATATAATGGGGTATCCTTGTGCAGAATAAGAATGAATATTAACAAGAAAAATCTGCTCAGACACAAGCCAACCCAATAACAAGCTAACCAAATAACACAGTACTTACTAAAACGTCGTCGCGAGAATATTTAATGTCCAATTCTCTGAAAATATTTAAAAACTCAGTATGATTTAATTAGTGTTTTCTTAAATAAAATATTTCTACTTGTTGAAAAAGGGAAAATCAAGAGACAATAAAAGGGAAAGAAACAAGAAAATGTTTCCAGTTATTTTCTGCTAATCAGTTAGGGTTTTAGGGTAGATACTCGTATAGTTGATAGAAACATATGTTGGCTATAAAATCTCATAAATACGACTGAAAGATTTGTAAGAAAATGTCCTTAAATACAGAGGGAAACAAACAATCGAAAAAAAGAAAACACATAACAAGCGATAAACTATCAAAAAAATGAGGACATCACAAGATTTAAAAAGACGAATATAAGCAGTGTCTCATAAGGCTGAACACCAAAACGAATAACAAAAAAACAATGAAAAAACTTAAAAAGAAGCATAAATCTGAAAACTAAAACAGAGATGAAAACCACAATACCCACAGAAATAAGAGAAGATAAGCATAGGTCTGAAACTAAAAAAGACGTGAAAATAAAAAGTTAGTCAAAGTGAAAATCATACCTGAAATTACAATCCGATGAAGGGTGGGATTTCAATATCCTGCTGTAGCAAGTGTGTTTTGTTGGCACGTGGTTACACAAAAGCTAAAAAAAAAAATAAGGAAAAAATTGGAAAGAGACCCAGATAGAATCTGCGTATTAAAGAAAGGGAGGAAGAGAAAAAAAAAAAAAAAAAAAAAACAAAACAAAAGAAAAAGAAAGTAAAAATCCTATCATTGACCTTCGAGTGATCCATTTTCCATTCATGGATTTCATACATGAGGAGCAGTATTTCAAACGTCCATATATATCTGTGCATATTACAAGCAAAGCTCATGATGCTTTAAAGGAAAAACTGCTTGAACAAGATAGCGTAACTTGTTTCTAATATGTCACCTGTAAAGTCAGATCTAAGAGTTTCACATGAACGTGCAACTTGTTCGATGCACGGTGAGATGGAACACAGAGTTCCATCTTGTTTCAACATGTTTCAAGCTGAAGGAATGGCTAGCTAAGGTTGCGGTAGGTCCAGAAATACGGAGTCAGCCAACCCAGAAATCTGATCAGGAAATCCCTCAGCCTGAATATCTCGGATGTGAAGGAGTGAAAAATCATAAGACATTCCTCCTTTCGCGAAACAACACAGAAGAATCAAAGAAAAAAAACCAACCATCCTTGGATCTTTCTATTATCTATTTGACAAACAGAAACCATAAAATGGGATAAAATATGCATCGTAAATGAGTCATACGCAAGGTTCCATAAAACCGAGATAATTTTGAGACTATGAAGCATGACAGCAACAGAATGTCGTATTTCAAAGAATACATCTACCTAAGCAATTACTATATAATATTTCATCACAATGCACTTTTGCAAACAATAAACATTAAGGCTTACCTAGCTGAGGCAGCCCTCTGTTCATGGAAATCAAAGGTATACACATGTCCCGTTGGAGCCACAGCCCTTGCAAACGATGTTGTTAATGAGCCACTACCGGTCCCGGATTCAAGAACCAAACATCCCAGAACTACTTCCAAGTACATGATCACAAAGCTAATATCCGCAATATAAAGAATCTGAGTCCTATGACTTAGAACCAAAGTCCATAACTCCGATGTCGGAGCCAATAGGTAAACGAATCCACCTCTGTCACTGAAAATTATAGAACCAAATGGCTTCCCGATCTAATCTGAATGTTTAAATACAGCGAAACGATTTTGAAGAACCGAATTCTCGCACACTTTAACAGCTTTCATAGTATCATGCCTCTCATATGCAATAATCAAATCTCCATCTCTAATGCAGTGAGTGAAAGATATCTTCATTGAGGAATCAATAAGCAATACCCTTAAAAGACGGAAAACACATTCAATTGAATACACAGATGATGTTGGACTAATATGCAATTTCTGTACCAAAATTTACTCCCCAAAATGAAAATATTTACCACATACCCAAAGTTCCATTAAGAATAAACTATAACCTAGAATGTCAGGAAGACCTGAATTCATTAATATATACAAAAGAGGAAAACAGAAAAAGAGGGAAACAGTAAACCAAATTCATTAATATTTGAAGATTTGTTATGAAAGCAGAAGAAAAGAGGAAGAAAAAGAAAACAAAAGAGGGAGATCGAGAGAGATAGAGAGAAATGGCAAATAAATGGGGCTAGATGTAGATTGAAGAGATACTTAACAAATGGGGGTAGATGTAGATGTCAGATTTGAGGAAAACAGTAAGCCGAAAGCCATCATTGCAACTTCCTACTTCTTTTTCACTGCCAATTCCACTTCCTGATATGTTAAAAGAAATGGAGAAGGTAGGAATTAAATTCATGCAAACTAATACGATAAAAACCGAAGTCATTAACCAATAGCTTAAAATGGAAAGTGGACTCAATTTGTTAGTTCCTTCTCACAGTTACATCTTAATTAATTAATCACTGCTTTTTTGGGTAACAATTAATCCATTCTTTAAATCTTTTTTTATTTATTTATAAATAAACAAACAACCAAAAGATAGTTGATAAAATGACACTTACAGTTTTGCACTGGCAGAATCAGGCTTTTGAACTCCAATCTCTGAAGTATTCATTGCTGCATACAAACCAAAATTTACAGGAAAATTTCAACTTTTTATAAAACGCATAAAAAACAATTCTAAGTTCTGAATTAAATTACTATTTTATAAAAAAATACCTTCATTCATTCTCACATGCTTGTGATTCCAGTCAAATTTGATAGCAAAATGACCGAGACAGAAAGATCTTGTTCTAGTTCTGAAAATTATAGATGTAAGCTATTTCAATTATCGTTACTCAGACATAATGAACAACTGAGCTGAGTTTGGATCTTCTTTTTAGCCTTAACATAGGGAAATAAATGAAAACTGGAAAATGAAACACTAAATGATTAATAATTAAACTTTTAGGGAAATCAATGTTGTACATAAAATTTAGAAATTATTATCATTATTGATATATTTCCTTCAATTGTGGATTATATTCCAATTATTACACTGTAAAACAAGATAAAAGAGTAACATACTTAAAACTAGTTAGGACATAAAATCTTTTAAATATCCTGTAATAAATAAAAAATATCCTGTAACATATTTAAGTGGGAATATTTCCCACTGACAAGCTTTCAACTTTTAGAAGCCAAGGAAGGAAGTTTAAGCCATCTCAACTCTATAACCCACACCACACAATGTTAATCTTTATCTATCTTCTTATACACTCACCTCATTCATTCCACTATTACCAAAATTGCCACTCATTTTAAACCTTGTCCACCGTACACCCTACCCTCTAGTTTCCTTGTAAGACCTAAAATTCCCCATTTCTGATGGCCTTTTTTTTTAAGGCAAAAGAAAAGAGACAAAACATTGAAGGCAAAAGAATTATACACAATCTTAATAAGGCTTGCTAGAGAAAAACAAATCAAATCAGTGGAAAAGAAACCAAACTAGTGCAATGGAGGAAACCAAACCAGTGGAAAAATGAGAGGTAATGAACAATTGCCTGCAACTAAATACAAAAATCTTACGATAGATTGGTGATCAAGTTATAATCTCTCTGTCCAATCAACTATCAAAATTATGAAGGGGACCCTTAATTTAAATTGCATAAAACAGATGAAGATAGGTACAAAAGATGATCATGCTTTTCATTAGTTTTTAAGGAGAATTACTACCCAACATTAGCAAATAGAAACCCATCTGCTGGCTTCAAAATGTAGCGACACACTAATAACAAAGAAAACCAGTAGAAAGTTACAACTACACACTTAAATATTAAATATTCGAGATCCATTGTGCTAATTCAATATTAAAAAAATTGAAACTTAGAAATTAAAAATGAAAGAAGCATAGCAGATCAAATTAGATTTAAATTAAATATAAATATCACTGACTCACTGTACAAATACAATAAATATCTAATATTCCAATTAGTACTGCAAGCAAGAAGACAACAAATATTATAAAAACAAAAAATGAAAGCATCAAGTTATTCAAAATCAAATATTAAGAATCACTATCGAAACATTAACTACAATACATACAAAAACAAAACTTTTGGGGTAGAATTCAACAAAACCACTTGAAAAATCACTATCCAAAACCCTAATTATATATTAAAAAAAACAAAGTAGAATTCATCAAAACTACTGTATACTTCAACAACTCGAAACTGAATGCAGACTTTACCATTAGCCGGCTGCGCTGAATAAAACCCTAGGGGAAAAGGAAAAAATTGTAAAAGCAGAAAGCAGAAGAATAAAAGGAGCGGGTTTGGTTTTATGAGCCACTTGCATGCCAAAAATGCTACTGAGTTATGGTTGTGTAGTAACGGGTTTGCTCTTACTTGAAAAAAGAAAAAGGAATACAAATTTAATTTTGCTCTTACTTGAAAGAGATTGATGGGTGGTGACGCGTGGACCGATGGTGACTACCTGACTGGAGAACGATGATGGTGGAACGGTGGTGACTGCCTAACTGGTGAACGACGATGGGGGTGGCCGGTGGGTGTTGGATTGGAGAAGGCAAAGTTATTTTGTTAGAGATTTAGAAATTAGCTGTTAGTTGAGGGATTAGAAATTGGGGGCAGTTGGAGAGGAAAAGAAAACTAACGGTACGCAATTAGGCATTTGATTCGGGTTGATATAATATTTGATGTTTATACATTATTTTAGAAAGAATGAAAGAAACCTCAACAAAAGCCCACAACTTGAATAGGTGCTCTCCTCTGCTGATGCGAGTTGGAAAAGTGTGGGCCATTAAACCAAGTTGCCAACTTCTCAAATAATTAAAGCCTCATAGCATAGCAAGATATTGCCAACAATCTTTTTGCACTAATAAACCTCTTGGTTGATTGAAAACATTATTCACATTCATGAGGACCGGTTTTCATTTTTCGGTTCTGCATCATCTTCTAGATCATCCTCGCCTTCAATGGGAATGTCTTCGCTGTAATCATCTAATGAACCAACAGGAAAAATGACGTCACCAGAAGCCCAAAGACTCTCAAACCCCAAGTCCAAAATCAAAACCCCAAAAAGTCATCTGCCATGTGGAAGTTACAAAAAAAAAAAAGCTTTTTACCGTTGAGTTTTATTTGTGTAGCCATAAATCTTATTTTGTATTCAGTGAGATTTGTTAACTTTGTATATCATTCTGCTGTAAATAAACAATCTTATCATAGACTAATGGACGCTTTTCATTACGATTTTTTGACATTTTTTTTTTCTCTTGTTCGGTTTTTTTTTCTCTTGGTTGGAAAAACTAAAGAACATGTGAAAAATTGTTAGGAATTGCGGATTTTTAATTCAATTCAATGATGCTAATGCATCGTTATAACAAGCTTAAAGGTTTTCTTATTGATGATATCGATATTAATGATAGTGACGATATTGATATTGATGGTAGTGACGCTATTGATGATAGTGACGCTATTGATCGTGACCTTGATACAGAGCTGGAGCTTCTAACTATGATGAATGCGACTTTTCTTGGTCTCATAATTCAAATTGGGGAAAAAGGTATCAAAAGGATCTAAAATATTAACCTCCATTTTGAAGACTTATGGGTAAAAGCTTATAAAAACGCTCTTAAATTTAGTTAAGCAAATATGTTTCATAACTAAAAAACCAAAGAGGCTGCAAGGTTAGGATTATTGGTATGAGGAGAAGCCCCACGAGCAGTTGCTACAGAAGTTTGGCTATATTTTATTTCTTTCGTAACAAAGAAATATCAGTACTCACTATTGCACTGAAAAAATTTTTAATTAGCTTTGAATTTTGCAACAGTGATAGCTTTAAAGCTTTCGGTCAATGGAAGCAAAATTCAAAGCTAATTAAAAAATTTCAGACAGAGACATTTCAGTACCAATATGTAGAATTAAAACATCAGTAGCACAAGTCAACCAAAACTTGAACACCAAGTAAGAACAGACAGCGCCAGGACATGGAAATACCAATGATCGCACAGAGAACTCAATAAAACAGAACAAATATCACTATCAAGCCATGAAAATACTTCCCTTCAAATGCCAACCTTACCTAATACATCTGCTATCTCATTTCCCTGAAAACATTTGACCAGCTGACTGACCAATTAATGAACCTAATAATTTCAAGGCATGAGGCCACTTCCACGTTCATTTCTTAGAATCCATCCTCTTAAATACAATCAGCATCCCTCAAAATTCCAACAAATTCTCATCTATTACTCTTAGCAAGACAGCTAGTGAAAATAAATTAAACAAAAATAAAAAACACAGCCCTTTATATAGACAGCTATTAAGACAAACAAAAGAACCTCTACTCTCTCATTCTAACTTAGAATGTGCTACCCCACAAGTCTCCATGCATTACTTTAGGCCAATAATAGGCTACTTGTCAAAATGCACAACGACGACGTATCTTCTCCAACTTATTAGGCCAGGGGGTGTTTGCATTTCTATCCATTTTAAGATAAAAACGGAAAAGGTCAAAAGTAGTGCCTTTTGAATTGTTAAAAGCCAGACCAAGTTCTAGGTCACGACCAGAATTTGGTCGAGGGAAATTTGTTTTAAGAAACAAATACAAAAAATATATATAAAATGAGCATCACCTGTTGCAAGAATCAAGCCATAGTTCAAGAAGGGAAAAATAGGGCCTGATTTCTAAAAGATCTTTCCAGCGTACAAATAGGCAGTGACTGAATCCGCAGAATTTAAAATCAGAAGTAAAAAGGAAAAAGATCAGCACCTTATCATTTTCATACACCACAGTAGCTGGGATTTCCTTATCCCGGTAATTCACATCGAAGGGAAAAGGGAAGCAACATTGATGAATAAGAAAAATAGAATTCTTATTTTTCTAAAATAAGAAATTGATGAATAGGAGGAGGAGGAGAAACATAGGCCTGGGCTGACATGGGAATAGAATCAGAGGGAGCAGCAGCAAGGGCAGCTTCTTTCTAAGTCATGAGGGAAGATGCCAGAGGCAAACGGGTTAAGTGAGAACTCAAAACAAACAATGGGCTCTTCTTTATTTCCATCTATAAATATAATCACTAACCCTAGTTTCTTGCCTTTTTGCATCGGGTGAAAAATTTATGTAAAAATTATATTTAATATAAATTTGTGTAAACCGCACAGTTAGGTCTGAAGCAGGGCAGTGATAAACAGTGATAAATAGAAATTTGTGTATATTTAATATAAATATAAATCACTAACCGCACAGTTAGGTTGAAAGGTACTCGCCACATATGACAAGCTCACTTCCATGCATACATAGCTAAAGGATAAGCATTGTATAACTTCTGCATATTATAAATAATTACTGACATTCCTCAAGCTTTGGAGGGATAAATATCATGAGCATTCTCCATTGGCGAGTACCTTTCGACCTTTTCAGGCATACCTCAAAGAAGGTACAATTATATAAGTAATTACAAGTTTTTCAGGGAAAAATATTGTGCAATGTTCAAGCACATATTTCCAGGAACTTAGCTTTTAATGCATACTTCTACTTCTCAAACACTTAACCTACGAGACATACTTTCTATTCTTAGACACAGCCTTCAAGGCATACTTCATCTTCTTCGGCACTTAGCCTTTAAGGCAAACTTCGTCTTCTCAAATACTTAGCCTTCAAGGCATGCTTCGTCTTCTATGACACTTAGCCTTCAAGGCATACTTCGTCTTCTTAGACACAGCCTTCAAGGCTTCTTAGACACAGCCTTCAAGGCATACTTCAACTTCTCAAACAACTAAACTTCTCAAACACCTTGCACATTTATACTTTGCCTCCAAGGCTTCATGCATTCATACTTTGAATGTTTACACCTTGCCTTCAAGGCCTTGTGCAAATTTCACAAGAACAATCAAATCACAAACTTCGCAAAAATTTCCTCCAATTTTATGAAACAAAGTAGGCAGAAAATTTTCTAGACAGAGCTTGTCCAGAACATAGAGACTTCACTAATACTTTTTGTCTCAGGTAAGGTTACTTTATAACCTTCCCTTCAACTGAGGGCAATTGTTACACATATCCTCACTTAACATACCTTCACCAGACCTCAACAATGGGGACAACCCCACCAATCACCACCCTCTGCCCAAGGCCACGACACGCCAAGCTAAACCACTCTGTTGTCACTACTCTTTATCCTCATTACATCAAATCACATAGCCACCCTAATACTGCACCCCTTTGAATAACAAGCCCACCAATAAAACTCCAATAATAGCCTTTGAATAACAAGGACACATGGCTTATAAGTGTTCCCCTTAAATACTCCAATAACAGCCTACGTCCAATACGCTTTCATTGGAAAAGCGTTTTACAGGGAGCAATTTCAGCCACGTCAGCTAAAAATGTGCCCTAGAAGACACATTTTCATTAAAAAGCCTCTTTGCTCAGATGATTAAATGTTAGACCTGATTTATCATTTAATATAAAGTGGTTGCAAAACAATTAATTAAAATGTTTATAAAAATATTGTGATACATATTAAATAATGTTTTTACTTGTTGAAAAAGCGAATATCAAGAGAATAAAAGGGAAAGGAACAAGAAAATGTTTCCATTTATTTTCTGCTAATCAGTTTGGGTTTTAGGGTAGATACTCGTATAGTTGATAGAACATATCTTCGCTATAAAATCTCATAAATAGGACTGAAAGATTTGTAAGAAAATGTCCTTAAACTAAAACAGAGATGAAAACTTGTTCTAAAGATGAAAACCACAATACCCACAGAAATAAAAGAAGAGAAGCATAGGTTTGAAACTAAAAAAGACGTGAAAAGAAAAAATTAGTCGAAGTGAAAATCATACCTGAAATTACAATCCGATAAAGGGTGGGATGTCAATATCCTGCTGTAACAAGTGTGTTTTTTTGGCACGTGGTTATACAAAAGCTAAAAAAAAAAAATTCAAGGAAAAAAATGGAAAGAGACCCAGATAGAATCTGCGTATTAGAGAAAGGGAGGAAGAGAAAATTAAAAAAAAAAAAAAAAGAAAAAGAAGTTAAAAATCCTATCATTGACCTTCAAGTGATCCATTTTCCATTCACGGATTTCATACATGCGGAGCAGTATTTCAAACGTCCATATATCTGTGCATATTACAAGCAAAGCTCATGATGCTTTAAAAGAAAAACTGCTTGAACAAGATAGGATAAACTTGGTTCTAATATGTTACCTGTAAAGTCAGATATAAGAGTTTCACATGAACGTTGTACTTGTTCGATGCATGGTGAGAAGGAACACAGAGTTCCATCTTGTGTCAACATGTTTCAAGCTGAAGGAATGGCTAGCCAAGGTTGCGGTAGGTCCAGAAATACAGAGTCAGCCAACCCAGAAAACTGATCGGGAAATCCCTTACCCTGAATATCTCGGACTCCCACAGTGATTAAAGTGCTTATTCCAGTCCTCTCGAAGTCCTCTCTGTTGAAGGAGTGAAAATTCGTAAAACATTCCTTCTTTCGCGAACCAACACAGAAGAATCAAAGAAAAAAAAAAAACAACCATCCTTAAATCTTTCTATTATCAATTAGACAAACAGAAATATAATGGGATAAAATATGCATCATAAATGAGTCCTACGCAAGATTCCATAAAACTGAGATAATTTTGAGACTACGAAGCATGACAGCAACAGACTGTCGTATTTCAAAGACAGAAACACATTCAATTGAATACACAGATGATGTTGGACTAATATGCAATTTCTGTACCAAAATTTACTCCCCAATACAAAAATACTTACCACATATCCAAAGTTCCATAAAGAATAAACTATCACCTAGAATGCCAGGAAGACCCGAATTCATTAATATATATATGTATATAAATAGGAAAAGAGCATCACCATTGTCAATGGAGATACCCATTATATCTGCAGTTTCTAAAGCTCACTTTCTCAATACAGGAAAATTCTCAGGACATGTATCATTCTTGTGATTTCATGCCAACCAACTTCCACCAAATCTCTAAACTTGTATCTAAAATAGGTATGCTAGAGAAGTACTCACATGCATCTCCAATTATGCAATTATCAGCCATCAAGTTGAATTTCTATCAGTATTGCCATCTTGCTGTGCTTTAGAAGAATCTTCCTTTTTCTCCATGACCTGCTAGATACCTTCTTGATATCCTTCTATGAAACTCTTAAGAGCATCTCTATATGCAGAAGCCCTTGTCATGTATAACCTCTGTAAAGCAGGCCTCAAAGTCTCTATCCCTCCTCTTGCAGCAATTGCTATTAAATCATTTCCATAGACAACATCAAAACAATGTAAAATTCAACAAGATAAACTATAATATCAGGAAAATAAGAGAGAAATAAGGGTGAGACGAGAGAAATTCAGCCTAAAAATTTTAGTTGAAACAGAGAAACTGTACCAACAAGGTAAATGATGACAGAATAAGTAGAAAATTATCATGAGTTAAAAATTTTCTTTCAAAATCAATTAAAGAAATATATATTAAGATGTTCAGAAAATCGAATGTTGGCAGATGGCACATCATGCTATCATTCTTCACAGTGATACCAAAGAGGAGAAAAAAAGGTACCTAGGTAGCATAAGATAACGGTACGATCGTCACTGTAATGGCTCTAGACAATGAAACCCAGATAACTAAGATTGCTAGGAGATAAACAATAACTTAATATCTTCCTTAACAACTGAACCTTGGCCTGGTGAAGAAGGGGTTCACCAAAAATATGCCAATAGAAGCGTAAAATCTAAGACTTGAACACAGGTGCCAACAACATAATAAAACAAAATGCAGTCACGGATGACTCTGACCAGCAAGGGGAAAAAGAAATCAAAGAATAAATTCCATGCTACCTCCAGACAAGTTCTATTGAAAAAGGAAATTGAAATGAAAACCTAACTGAACTCAAGCATTATGGGACTTTGTTCCTTAACCTCCATAAGATGTCTCAAGCACGAATCTAACGGTTTATTGCACATATAATATGCCGCATATTTTGCAAGTCATGCTATATACTTCTTGATTCATTACAGACAACTTATACATCAGAACATTTCAAGATAAGAAACCACAAAGTAAAGTTCCTCACCAATATCCTCCAAGGTCGAAGGTTCTGTGTCTGTACTCCTACTCTTATCTCCATTGTATTACACAAACAAAACTGTTGCAAAAAACAGTACATGTCCTGCAATCGATGGTATTGCAGCCAGCACAAGCGTGCTACAACCTAACCTGAAGACAACTTTGGACTAGAAGTATCGACAGAAAAAATAGGTGTAGAAG
Source organism: Gossypium arboreum (assembly GCF_025698485.1). Lineage (NCBI taxonomy): Eukaryota > Viridiplantae > Streptophyta > Magnoliopsida > Malvales > Malvaceae > Gossypium > Gossypium arboreum. The sequence continues at coordinate 142,280,305 of NC_069077.1, read as the reverse complement.
TTGAGGAATTATGGACAGCTCTTGTGTGGCTAATGCTTGGTTTACTGAACCAAGTTGTATACAGAAATTGTTTGTGAGGCCCCACAACGTTGCATATTAGCCTAATCTTTTGTCTCTCTCTCATCCATCTCAGCACGATCTTCATGTGCCTCTTGCTGGTAAGGCCTCTCAATCCAACCTCCTGAACTCATAAACACATTTCTACTCCATTATGTCAAGCGCGGGCAAGTAAAGCATGAAAAAAACAATAATGCATGGAATTCAAGATCCTAAAATTATGCAACAATAAAACTGCACTGCCCTTACTTCACTCTTGGGCTTGGCTTAATTAGATGTGGAAACAACAAATATAGATGCACAATTAATACAAATTATAGTCCACTAAACAACTGACCTTGACTCGTTCCCAAGTATCATCGACTTGGTTATGGTCTGCATTTGCTCTGGCGACGTTTTCAACTCGATTGGCTTCATATTCTGCTTGGGTTCCGTTGAAAAGTACCGGATCATACTCCCAAACATCTTGTCTCCCTAAATTTATAGTAATTGAGTAGATGAGGATGAACTGTGTTTTATTTCATTTAAAATAAACTATAACAATCCCTATGCCACTCCAAAATAGTTAAACTATTTTAAACCAACCAAAAGTATAAATTCAAACAAATCACTTTCTGAAACAACAAAGACAAAGAAATCCAAAACCCATTTATGGATTTATAATCCCAATTCACTCAATTGCTTACAACACAAAACAAAAACCCAATTTGGAAACCGATTCAGTCAACCATCCTATGATCGACCCGTAATTCCAAACCAAAAGCTGTGTAAAAACGATAACGCCAAAGATTCAAATGAGAAGAATCTTTAGGAGAAGAGAAATAAGGAGTCGAACTGTGAAACAAAGGCACGAAATCTTACCCGCGAGTCGATCTGAGCCGAAACCCAACAAACGAAGATGGAATGAAACGGTGGACTTTTAATGCTGTAGATATATCAGGAGACGAGAGATTGAAATCGACGTTATTCATAAACCCTATAACAAAGGAGAGTGAAGCTTCATTTCTTAGTGGATGGCTTCTTTATTCTTTTCCCCTCATTCAGACGGTCCATTTGGTTTGTTGGACTAAAATCATGAATGGCCTAGAGTTGGCATGTTGGATTTATTAAATCCACGGCCCCAAACACTGCAACAAAAGCCCAAAAACACCAGCCCAACCCTAAGCCCAAGCCCCTAAACCCACACCGGAATATCCCTAGAATGGAATACACGAAACCGGGGTATCCTTATACCCAAACCGGGATTACCCTCGAATGGGATATCCTCCAATGGAATAAGCACCACAGGTACCCCGGTCCAGACATGTAAAAACAACTGAACCGGATACAAAAACAACAGAACCGGGGACTAAAAGTATCCGAATAGCTTATTCCGACAAAGGATAAGACGGGGATATCCCTACACCAGAAGAAGAATGAAAATTTACCCTGTACTTTTTCTTATTCTTTTTTTTTTTCCTTTTCCTTTTTCTTTTGAAGGCAATTAACCCAGTACTTTTTCTTTTCCTTTTTTTCTTCAAGGCAATTAACCCAGTACTTTTTCTTCTTTTTTTTTTTATTGACGGGGATATCCCTGTACTTAATAAAACGTTGTTGTGAAAATATTTAATATATTTCTCAGAAAATATTTGAAACTCGGTATGATTTAATTAGTGTTTTCTTATTCCCTCAACAAATGTAGTGTTTTTACTTGTTGAAAAGAGAAAATGAGGAAACAATAAAAGGGAAAGAAACAAGAAAATGTCACCATTTATTTTCTGCTAATCAGTTAAGGTTTTAGGGTAGATACTTATATAGTTGTTAGAAACATATCTTCGCTATAAAATCTCATAAATAGGACTCAAAGATTTGCAAGAAAATGTCCCTCAATACAGATTACAGAGAGAAACAAACAACCGACAAAAATAAAAAATAAAACACATAACAGGCGATAAACTATCAAAAAAATGACATCACAAGATTTAAAAAGACGAATATATGCATAAATCTGAAAACTAAAACAGAGATGAAAACTTGTTCTAAAAGAAGATAAGCATAGGTTTGAAACTAAAAAAAACATGAAAATAAAAAGTTAGTAAAAGTGAAAATCATACCTGAAATTACAATCCGATGCAGCCTACACGCAAAAACATTTGAGCCAAAGGGGTTCACAGGGGACTAGCCCCTAAAATTTTGAAGCTCCCTAGCTAATTCATTTCAGTTTCAAAGCTTCAACTCTCCACCCTAAATACGAATCAATATAACATATTTGACACTCGCTTGCAGTAAATAAACAATCATCATTAAAAGAACTCCAGAATAAACACAAAATAGACAAGTAAAAGAACTTCAAACCCAACCTAAACAATAATTACGTGCATAGTAAATTCCGGAAAGTCCACCAATACGGATATTGCCAAACTTCACAACCCCAGCAAACCCCAAGAAGTATATATTAGGTGCCGTCCATCCCCCATAATACCTAAAGTTCACACATTTCAATTGCAGAAGGTAAAATTCAAGGCCTTTTCATAAAAGAATCAAAATCCCCAAGCTAAAACATATGAAGAAAAAGGGGTGACTTACAATTCCCATAAATAATTGGAAGCTTCATGATTTCCACCGATAAAAATGGTGGGAACTGAGGCAACCTCCTGACCCGAATAGTATTTTCAGAATGACTTCACTCTCCGATGAAGCAGGACCAGCCATTTTTCACTCTCCTCAAAATCCTCCTACTTTCCCTTTTGCTTTGCCTCGAGTGATGAATAAATATATCTGAAATAAAAAAAAGAGATGAACAGGCAAAGACAAAGGATTTATAAAGATGAAAACTAAAAGTATGCGATTTGTCTTTCTTTTAAGAATCTTATTATTTGTTTTTTTATTGATTTTATATATAAAAATATCATCATAATAAACTAATTTACTTTGTAAAAGAAAATATTTTTAATTATTACTTAAATGTGTATTTATAATACTATATTATTAAATCTATACTATATATAATTACACATTTAACTTTTCAACTAAAATTGTGGAATCTTGGAGATGATGACATGATCAATGTATTTGGTTTTGAGAATACGAGATATGATAAAGCTAATTTAGTATTACAAGAGCTTTAAAATTTATTTAAAATGTCAACTAGAAATCAATGTACTTGTACCACATTTACTTTGCTATGGAACATTGTGAATTTGTGGAATGAGCTGGATCAGAAAACAGGGATGCCCGAATGATTGAATGTCATCATGAATGCTTGTTCAGGCCATGGAAGAAACGGTGTTTTCTCCTCTTAGAATGTCTCCCAGAACCTTTTTAGACAACATAAGGTAAAAAATGTACCTGCAATACACATCATAAAATCTCAGGAGGAGGAATTCTTCATGTTTATAATTTACATGCCGCCAGCTGCTAGACATTATAACCCCAGTAATTGAAAATGAGAGCCAAATTTCTAGATCAATTTTAAGTTGAGATTCCTCTTAACAATATTTATAAAAACCTACTAATTGTTCATTACCTCTCATTTTGCCACTGGTTTGGTTTCCTCCATTGCACTAGTTTGGTTTCTTTTCCAATGATTTGATTTGTTTTTCTCTAGCAAGCCTTATTAAGATTGTGTATAATTCTTTTGCCTTCAATGTTTTGTCTCTTTTCTTTTGCCTTGAATGTTTAAATGAGAAGCGGAAGCAGGAGCTATATCATCTCTCTAAATCTCTAATGAAAATGCTTACTTGAGAAACCAAGCCGATTGCTGAAGGCGAACAGAAACAGTAGCAGCAGCAGCCGCGCAGCAAAGATATCTAATCAGTGAATTACATTTTTTCTACAAAGTCTCAAAAGGTCTTCCATAATCACTTCCAGATTGGTAGGATCGGCCTCCTTCCTGCAATAGCCTGTACAAAGATATCTAATCAGTGAATGACATTTTTTCTACAAAGTCTCAAAAGGTCTTCCATAATCCATGTAAGTCTCAAGATAATGACAAGCAGACACATTAATCATCCAAAACAATTTGCAATAAATGTGAAACATTACACTTCATAGGCTTGATATAAACATAGTTTAAGATGGGACCTTATCCATTCAAATTAATTTTAATTAAGCCAAAAAGGTTTTGACATGGTTCAAGAATAAATAGAAGCGATGATAAGTGAAATGTAATGCACTACTAGTTCATGTGACAACAAACGATAATAGGTTAGATCCAGAACATTAGCAGCCAGGCAAAGACTGCGACCTTAGATTTGGTACTCTTGACTGAAGCCTCAGGCCACTAAGATAAACGTAATACCAATCATATTGCAAACTTCAATGTATAAACGAAAAATAGCTCCTTCTATCCCTTTCCAGTAGAAGTTTTCATATATAAGAAATGAACATTGCATGGTACACCAACATGGATATATAAAGCCAGCAAATAAAACACAAAATGTAGCGGTACAAGAAAATAGATCCTTCGTGCTCAAAAGGTTTTCTTGCTTGCTTAATCAATAGGTTGTTCTGTTTCCTAAAATATGATGGTATTCACAGGGCATTAGACAAGATTAAAAATGATTTAGATTTAGGTGGAATAGAAAGGTAAATGGTCAACCTTGCCAGTCAAAGAATCATAACCAAAGATGCTGAACAGATGGCTGAACTAGACAAGCAGTCACATCTCTTAATAGAAATTCTTGTAGTATTAAAGAACACAAAAACAATGTCTTTTGCTGTAAGAATACACATGAACTATCCAACTCTGACAAACTAGAGCAAAGTGGATTACCTGCTGGTCATCATCAATTTCAGCATGGGTTATTCCTAGCAATCTCCAACCTTCAGCATTCTCAGGATTTTTCATAACTTCAGCCTCTAGGGCAAGCACTGCTTCACTCAAAAGTCCTTTCCTGAATAGCTCTTGACCTTCTTTTAAAGGATTTTGATGACCAATATCTGGATTCATATCAGAAAATACATAGACACCCCTTGAAGCATCCGACTGCTGAGGAACCTACAAGTTTTCACAACCAAAACATTCATGTAGAATTTAAGAGAGGTTATAAAGTGAACTTCTTCAAGGCTACCACACTTACTCATCATATGAATTTGCCCAGTTATCACACAAACAATCTCCCAAAGCCCCCTCACCAGCTTGACGATCAAATTCTTCTGCCCAGTCATCAACATGCAACTTTGAGAATTCATTGACCCATTGATCATCGACAGACTCTTGTTGCAATCTTTCAGCACCAAACTCATTGGCCCAATCGTCAGGTCCACGGAAAACCTATTAACCATCAAGTCAAGAACATTAAATGAAATGAAGAAAATTAGAATATTTCAAATAAGAATAAGAGCTTCGCACGATTTAAGAGTCTCAAAATAATACATAACACGCAGAATCATTAGTTGCACTTTGTATCCTGAATAAACAAATCAAAACACCCTAGTTGTTCTCATACAGTAGCAAACTCCTCAGCCCATTGATCAGGTTGAAGAAAATCAAAGAAACACCAACCAGAGTAGCAGATTCTGTATAATAAGAAGTTTTATACAAATTACAATGTTTTTAGCTGGTTTAATACCAAACAGAGATATACAATTACAAGAATCATCAGTGACAGTTTATCTTCTAACTTATTATAATCAATAAGCTCTCACTGCTCATTTTAGCAGCAAACTCCATGACCCATTGGTTTGGCCCATAGAAATACTAAGAACCACCAAAACAGTGAGTAGCATATTTTATAAATAACAAATATAGATAATCTCATTTAAGATTTAAAGGTTTAGTTGATTTAAAAGTTCAACTGAAGATGTAATAATACAGAATCATTAGTCATTCACACTTTATTTGCTAAATTATAGTAGATATATAGATAATTGCACTAACCAAACCATCATTATCATTTGGGACATTCTCAAATCATCAAAACTAGTTTCAACCACCTAGGGTTGGTGAATGAGATTACTACCTAAGGTCAGTGATGTTAGTTCCATTTTAGTCTACGTAGGCAAGGCAGAAGAAAAGGACGAGGAAACTGCTAAAAGGAATTTATGACTGATTATCAGGACATATTAATCTATAAGCTTCTTTAGCATCCACAAGATCTCTACTTGCCTCATCATGAGCAAATTCAGCAGCCCAAGAAGCACCTCCATTGTACTGTTGCTGATATTCTGTTGCCAAGTTCTCTGATGCTGGTTTGACCTGATTATCATCAATGATAAGTTCACCGCGACTCATCTTGGATACAAATTGAAGAAATTATGAATTCTGCATGCCCCAAAACATACAGCACAAAAGTGCCTATATTAACTCATGCATAATAACGATTATATCATTAAGAGCTATCTTGACACATTGCAAGTATTTAGCCAAACTAAAACCCGAAACTTAGGATCACTGTTTTGAGAGAATGTATGTGCAAGCATCCTAGTCTGCTGAATTGCAGCCAAACTTTCTATATTTCCCCCTCTCATTTGATCTACAGATGTTAACTGAGCTTGTTCCTGTATGTTTTAGCTCATTAATTGTGTTATGCAAGAAAAGCAGGTTAAAAGGTGAGATGCATGTAAAGACTACTCAAAGCACGAGATAGTAGCAAAAAGAAAAGGAAAGAAAAAAACAAATTGGAAGTTATATCCATCTGCAATAGCACAAGGAGTTAGATATAGTTCCCTGGTAAAAACACATTAGCATGTCCTTTCAAATTTGCACATGATGCATTGGTAGAGAAACCTACATATCGAATAAAGCACTGAAAACATACCACTGAAAGAAATGAATGGGTGACTCAGGCGTGAAAATAAGATTGAAGATAATTTCAAGAGACATACAAAAATATTGCTAAATTCCTGTTGCAAAAGAGCAGAGCATGGAGGTCATAGATGCAGGTGATTATCAGCTTGACATTTCAAGCGATCTTATTTGTGTTGCATAAATAACTTGTCCAGCAAAAGAAATTTAGGACACTTACTGCTGGGATAACACTTGCCGACAGCAGAAATTGTAGAGATAGACTGTAGAAAATTCACATGAGATTGTAGAGAGAGATACCTTGGGTTAATATGAATGGCCGACGTCCTGTCCTAAAAAGAGAAACCATTAGAGGAAATATTGTTACTAAACAGACCTGGTAATATTGTACACGACACAAGAAAAATAGCTAAAATACAATATTACACAAGCACAGAAACATATCAAAATCAATATAGCACCAATCATTTTAAAATGTCAAAACTTATAATAAATGCATGACACCTTAAACATGATTATGACATAGAAAACAAATGAACAAGCCTTGGATACACAAATTGCAAATTCTAACACTAAGTTCTTTTATCGGACATCCTTGAGCCTTATGTTTGTTTCATTACACACCTTACAAGTTTTTTAGTGATTGCAATAAGTTGATGGATTGAAATAACTTGGTGATGAGGTTTTTAATTCTAGACTCGGTGACATACTTTCTGTTCATTGGGAAAGGTCATCTATTTTCACACAACGAAGGAGGGGTATATGCAATTTAACTCTAAAGACAATTTCTTCCAACAAGGATGAATATTAGGGTTTTTCATTGTATGGATATATTTAGAAGCTCAATTTATCTCATAGATTTATGGCCTATACCTATCAATACTTGCATATCAAGTTTTAAGGTTTTCCTCAGCCTTGATGTACTTTCAGTTCCCCACCTTCTTATAACCACTAAGACTCTCTTAGTCTTTACCACCAGAATTTCTCGATACAATTTCCATTTAATTTTACTCCTATTTTCCTTCTCTTACTTTTCCTCATACACCATCAAGAGTGAGCAAAACGCAAAAGGCAAATGAAATTGACAAAATTTGAGCAGCATTCTTTTAACAATACTCCATACTTTTTTTCCAAATTAATACCCAGCCATAATTGTAGTTTCCTCTATGATAGAGGGCATAAATCTTTACTGCTCAGTTAGTCATGAGGAGAAAAAAAAATTGTACCTTAGACAAACCAGTTAGGCCATCCTTTGATTTTGGAATAATTAAAATGTGCGTAGGAGCCCGGGGAGCTATGTCCCTAAAAGCTAAGACCTACAAACAAAAAATAGGCAAACAAACATAATGTTAGTGCAAATGAATGTCAAATAAACTTAAACCTAGCAGAAAAGAATTAACATATTAACCTAAAGAAACAGCAAGAAAATATTCGTGTGAACCTGCTCCCAAACAGATCAATAAAACTAGGTCATTCTCACATGCAACTGATGAGGTGAATGCATGATTCATACAGCAAACAATAACATAAATTAACATTCGCAAATAGAAATCAAACTAAGAGGTTAAAAAGCTAAAACTTTCAACCTCAGATTATAGTTTTGCAAACGAAAACTATAATCATAGCTGAAGATTTTCATGCTTCTCTAATTAAAACGTTTGATATTTTGTTATCACGTTTCACTTAATGTTGATCAAATATCAGATATCAGCTAGTGTTAACAGAAAGGACAACACATTATCTTTGATTGTCACCTATTTAACTGCTCAACATGCCAAAAGCCCAAGCCAGCCTGACTAGAAGCTACAGAGAAATGAAAGGGTCAAACCTCGAGCCTATGGCAAAACTAAAGGCTATTTCTTAGCAACATGAGAAAACATTGATCCATATTTGGAGATCAACCAAATCCAATCGAACCAAATTGACTAGGAAAAATTAAAAACCCTAACTCAAAACTGACACAAAAGCCTATCAAAGATTATTCAAACTCAAGGAAACTTTCCAATTGCTACATAATTGTAAGCAACAGACTAAAATGAAAAAGAAAGTTACAAAAATATGATCAAATGAAAGAAGATAAGATTCACTTGATAGTTCCAAATTAAGTAGTTCCTGAAGAGTCCAAGACTTAGTACGATAACAAACTGTTGATGACCTTCTGATCCAGGTCCATATGGAATTAATCACAATTCTATAAAAATATTTGTAAAATATACCAAAGAGCTTAAGTTATGTTCTAGCATCTCCAAATTTAGGTCCGAAGCAGGGCAGTGATAAATATAAATTTGTGTATATTAGTAAAAAGTACATATCAGAAACTAAAAACAGAGATGAAATAAAAAGACAAATTTTAAGTACATATTCATACCTGAAATGAACCTCTGATGAAGCAGGACCAACCGTTTTTCACTATCCTCAAAACCCTCCTACTTTCCCTTTTGCTTTTCTTCGAGTGATAAATAACTATATCTGAAAAAAAAAAAAAAAAAAAAAGACGAGATGATCAGGCAAAGACAAAGGATTTATAAAGAAGAAAACAAAAAATCAAATAAAATACAAGTAATAAAGAATAGATCTGAAACTAAAACAAAAATGAAATGGCAAAGACAAAGACAAAGTAGAAGTCATGATTCATACCTGAAATCAGTCACCAATGAAGCAGAGAATCTCAAAAAATCACAAAAACCAGAAACGGCAGAGAAAACCTAGTGTAGCGTTTTTCTGTGTTTTTTTTTTTTTTTGGCATTCCGTGACCCAAAACTAGAAAAAAAATGAGAGGAAGAAATTCAAAACAGACACAGAGAGAGAGAGGGAGTCGGCCAATAAATGGGGTGCTATGGATAGAAGAGATAGATTTGAGGATTCAAATTTCGAATGGATGAAGAATTGATGAATCTATGAATGGAAGAGAGAGAACTTAATTTTCTAAATCCCCATGTGACAACGGTAACATTTATGGTAATTAATAACTTCTTTAAATTACTTTTTTTTTTTTTTGAGAAATTAGAGACAAAGAATGTAAAGAGACATAGGAAAAAAAAAAGTGGGGAATCGGGATATTCCTAGAATGGGATAAACCACGACCGGGATATACCAAAATGGGATAACAACGAACCGGGATATCACTGGAATGGGATATCCCCCGCCGGAATAAGTATGACAGGTAGAACGGTCCAGACAAGAAAAAATAGCTGAACCGGCCACTAAAACCCATAAACCGGAAGCCAAAAATTCAGAACCGGGATAAGAAAAGGCAGGATATCCGGAGAATAGCTTATTCCGAGTCGGAATATGACAGAGATAAAGGCGGAACAGAATAAGAAAGAAAATTAACAGCCAGTAAAGGAAAAAAGACGTTAGAAAAAAATTAAGGGGAAATTGGAGAGAATAAAAGGATCAACTGAAAAACATGTATTTTTTCAATATTTCCGTAAGAGAATAAAATTTTCGAAATTAAAAACATTTAAGTCTCCTGTTTGGCTTCCGGGAAAATTCAGAATGAACAGAACTTGCCAACTCACAGGTGAATCAGGAATTATTTAAAAAGAACAAGGGCTAATGTCAAGTTTGATACAAATTTCCCTCGATTTTTCGCGATCAGAAACCAAACAGAATAAAAAGAGATGAAGAAAAAACAAGATTTTTCTAAAGAATCAAAATTTATACCTTAAAAGGAAGACTAGCACTACCTCGACTCACTCATTCGGAAGAAGCTACCGCTGATTCATGAATTCAAACCTTTTCTTTTCCTTTTTCGAGAGAGAGAAAGAAGCTAATGACAATGGATCTTGATTTAACGGAGAGAAACTTTGGGTTTTTATTTTATAACATAACAATATTATAATATTTTTATTTTATTTTCATCGGTAAAATAAAATATTTAGAGGGGTAGAGTAATTGGAGTTCCCTTTTCATGAATGTCAAGACAATGAGAGAACGGTGCAAGATATAACAAACCTGGTTGGCGTAACTGATACCCATGTTTGCCCAAGCACGCCCATAGTTTGGCTTCAAATCTAGTGCCTAAAGATCCAGACATAGACCAAAAGACTAAATTCAATAGTGCTGAAAATATGGCTCCCACAGGTAAAGGGAAGTTAATCATCAAATAATTTTAAATGGACAATCTCAGTAACAGAGGCTAAACAAATCAACCTGCATATGCAAGATCTGAATGCATTAAAAAGGGCATTTTGAAAGAGATGATCAAGAGTATATGTAAATTGAGGAAGTGCATAATCAAATCATCTAAATCAACAAATAGCTTCAACAAATCAAATAACTAATTACATGGAGCTTAATAGAAGAGCTAGTTTGTCTTCTAAGGTGCACCTTTTCTAAGGTCCACCTAGGTGCAGCATGTTATTTGGAGAATCTTTTTAGCAGCCTAAGGTTACAAAGATGGAGCAAGTAAATAATTCAACCCTATAAGAAAGCTGTATAACACACCAATGCATCACTTTACCATCGAAAGATAAGAAAGAAGAGAAATAGAGGAAAAGATGATGCAACCCATAAGAGTTTGGCACATAGAAGATTGACATGTTGGGTTATCACATGTTTTGCATTTCTTTATGCCATCCTTTCAATTGATTAAGCACAAGCCAAGTCCTAGGCACACTTTTTTTTATATTTGGAAAGTGATAAATTTCGTATAATAACAACAAATTGAAGGGAGAAAGTGAGAGTGTAAGAGAAAGAACCTGGAAATCACCACAACAAAGGAGGAGGTCGATTTTGATGTTGCGAGTGTTTTCGATGTATTTAATGGTGTCGTAGACCTTGTCGAGATCTCCATGCATGCACCCTTCCACTGCTATCTTCATTGTTTTGAATTGGACACAATACTGTAGAAGGGTTTGAGAAAAAATTAAAACCTTAGGTTTTTTTCTTAATGACTTTATTATCTAAAGGTAAAAACAAAAAACCATGACAAAAACACACTGAAAATAGAAGTAAAAAGAAGCATATATCTGAAACTAAAACAGGAATGAAAAGGGCGACGGCAGGATTAACAATAAAAGAGCCATGGACAGATGGAAAGACAGGAGACCAGATACCGAAAGAAAATATCTGTTAAATTAAAAAAATGGAGATGACTGAGACGAAATGAGACAATGTTTTCAAAAATTCCAATACCATAAGCGGTTTCAACTTCTATTTATTATAGATTTTGCACCTGCAAAAGAGATAGAAAGGAATCCATGAATGTATACACAAGGCAAGAAAGATACTAACTAAAAACAGTTATTTATGGACAGGAAGAGTACTACATATCCCAAGGACAGATCGATTAAACTAATTATTGTAGAGTTTCACAGGGAATTATTTAATTAGAGTCATTCATATGTGCCGATTTACCGATGGTTGACTTAACAATTGGGATACTGGTTTTTTATAAAACATGGCTTATAAGTGTTCCCCTTAAATACTCCCCTCAAACCTCATAACAAGAGGGGACCAATCTATCTACTACCACTTACAACTCTCGGCCCATCGAGTGAACTGCCTCCAACCTTCTTGCCACATTCTTATATTGTATCAACAAAACCCTCAGTTTAATAAAGTTTAGGTTTTTTAAATATTTTTTATTTTATCTTTTACAGCACTAAAGAGATCTACTTGAACAACAGTTTTTTATAAAACATCTAGACCAAACAAATCCTAAGCATCCAATTTCAAAAAGAACATGTCAGTTGATCCAATATTTCAAGGAGAGAGCAGCAAAATACCAAAAGCCTATTTGAAGAAACACAATTATTGGTTAAGCAGATGCTTTAAATCAAATTGCTTCTGGGAACTGGGACCAATTCAGAGCAGTAATATAAATAACATCAGGCATGATTCTCTACTTAAATACTCCAGACCTCCTAAAGCTGGGAAATGCCAAAACACCATTGCCAATTCTGATAGAAAATAACCAATAGAGAACTGTACAAGAGAATGATTAGGAAAAAACAATAAGAAATATGTTTTAAGTTAACCATCAATAAATAATACCAAGAATGTTACAGGCAAAGTTGAAAGGAAAAGAAAGTCATCATGATCAAAGTGTAGCAAATTGTAGAGCAGCATTGAACATAGTTTGCAAGCCACATACCATTAAATTATAGAAATTGGTTGTCCAAATATTAGTGCAACTTATAGACTAATTTGAACTCCCAAGGCTATGTTAATCAAAGGAAAAGAATAAACCCAGACAATCAATTCACATATTGATCTTCCTTTTTCAATGTTGTCATAGTGTATAAATGTTGAGGGTTAAATTCTCCAATTCTTATTAATATCAACAAACATCCCAATTAGATTATTAATATTTTTTTGAAACTAAAGTACAGACTTTATAAGAAAACTAAGAAACAGAATGTCACAACTCACAACGAATTAAAAAGACATGTTATTACCATCCAGAAAAACTACCAAATAAACTCTACATGCATCAAAACTCCCACCGGGTTCCTAGAACTAAAATCAAGCCAACACAGATGCAGTAAACAATTTACATACTGATGCTTTTTGTTTAGGCAATTAGTATTCTGCTAAGCAAAGATTTAAAAGAAATAGAAAATAACACAAAAGCTATAATATTAAACAGAGGGAAACAAACAATCCAAAAATAAAGCACATATAGCAGAAGATAAACAAATAAAAAGAAGAACAAGACCGACATCTATAGATCTAAAAGACGGAACGAAACAGTGATTTCTAAAGCTGAAAACCAAAAATCCTAAGAAAAACCCACTGAAATACTGTGTTCTTCATGAGAAAGAAAACAACACTTAGTTAACATCTTCTAATGCAACACAATAACCACTCGTAACTACTTTGTAATATAAAACAACCTTTTCAATTAAATTGCATCTCTAATTCCAGTCATGCCATGCATTTAGATATTACCTGAATATTTCAATCAAAATCCATTTCCAAATCATATAAGTACCAGCACACAAACAATTCCAACTAAGTTCATCGATGAGCTCCACTCAACTATTTTAAAGAAAATCTACCCCAATCCTTACTGATGAGTGAAATCACCTAGCAGTGTGAAAAGAAAACCAAATATGCATTGATCCATGGACGGATTAATATGCACCACCTTAGCACCAGATAAAATGCAACACTTTTCACTCTAAATATGACCATGTTCTTCTAGTTAAAATTGATGTTAATTGAGCCCAAAGTCTCTTACTTTCGATTCTATTAGAAAGCACACAACAATGCCATACAAACTGCATTTTTCCTTGAACAAAGAAAATCAAACAGCAATTGTATAAGGAAAGTGGCCTTAAATATATATTAACTGTAGATTAAATGAAAACAGACAAGTGTTCGAGTAATTGGAAACAGCTATTTCCTGACCTTAAATATATAAAAACTGTAGATTAAAGGATATCAACCTCATTAAACACTCAAGATTAAACTTACCAGTAAACAGAGAATAGGCTTCCCCTAACATACCTATATCTTGACAGTTCAGAAAATTACAGCATGACTTTTTCACATTGTCCTAATCAAATTTCCACATCAACCATTAATGATTCGGGAAATTTTGAATTAAACCCAAAACACCACAAGAAGATTGTTCAAAGAATCAAATTCATGCAATAAAAACCGAAGTCATTAACCAATGGCTTTAAAAGGAAAGTGGGCTCAATTTATTAGTTCCTTCTCCTTGGCAGGAGTCCCCTCTTAAGTTTGGCTGCTTGTGCAAATGTAGACGGCCTTATAGATATGTTAAATCATTTTCAAGTTTAGAAATTACCTGACTTCTTGCCGAAAGAATTGTCACAATCCTCATAGTGGCATCCTTAACCTAAAAATAAATGAAGAATGTTTGTGCAGTCGGATTGATTAGAGGTAATTAAGTTCATACACTATATCATCTTAACAAGTTGACTTTTCATCCGAAAAGGAAATATGATGACAACCATCTATTAAACACAAACTTGAGTGTTGTCAGTCTATGTCTAACACTGATTTGTTTAATAATTTAGAGTTTTTTTAATATACTTGGAGGGCCATATAACATATCTATGTCCAGGTGTATATTACACGTGGATCTTGAATACGTGGATCTTGAATACAAGTTCTTAAAAATAAAAAAAGGAAATTGGGAGCAAAATAAGTAACATGGAGCTAAAAAGTTAAAACATACTCGATAGCACTCGCAATACTATTTTAGGCATTTTGACCTCCTGCATTTGCATCCGCTTTTGTGCCTGGCTGATGGAGTGTTCATCATGTCAAACACTTATCAAATTACACAAATTTAAAGGGAAAAAAGTGTAAGATCATAGAAGTTATAATTACAGTAAAATTAGGGGAATCATTAGGTGGGTTAACAATACGTGGAGCAAATGCGAGACGGTTACGCAATTCAATTTGATGTCGAATATCAAGAACAATATCCTCATAATCTGGCTTGTTCAAACAGTTATCACATGCACAACAATCCTTGCAGTAAATCCCTGATGCAAAGCACTCACAAAAACTGCCAGTCACAAACAACAAAACCCAACAGATGTTCCAAACATCTTCACTTTTTTTGAGCATCCTCTGAGCATTCGGAGTATGATCCAAACATCTTCTAAATACATGAAGAAAACTTAAAAGAAAATGAAACATACCGATCTCGGGTCTATGATTAAACCAAGTCCGAGAAACATATTACTCAAGTGAAATGTTCTGTCTCGCATGTGAACTTACAGTTTCAAACATCTGGATCTTCTACAGTTGCAGTGTTTCCAGGCTTCAGTCTCATCTGGGAATGTTTATTCCTGAATTCAATAAATCCCACAGCTAAGAAAGCAATGTGAAACTTGCCTCTCCCCTTTTGAGTTATCTTGGGATTTGGATAGCTGGTCAACCTCGTCAGCAAATTGTTCATAAGGGATTATGAGCTGGTGAAAACATGACACTTTCTGAGAATCCTCCATATTTTCTGGTACACAAAGTCCATGGTGATCGCTATCAACATGATCACCAACTCTCCTAGCTGATGAGATCAAGGGATCAGGGTTTAATGGTCAAACTCCATGGTGATCATTATCAACATGATCACCAACTCTCCCAGCTGGTGAGATCAAGGGATCATGGTTTAATGGTAGAATATGAGATGGGAGCTGAATTAACGTGGCCTGATTTCCACCAAGGGAAGAGGGCTAAGAATCCAAACGTTGACGCATATGTTCCATAAATTCATCAGATTCAACATGTTCCCAGATGTTCTTAGATGAAAATTCCAACATCTTATCCAACCTATCATCATCGGAAATCTCAACCATGCCACCATTCGTGTTATCATTAGTTTTTCCAGTGGTCACTTCCGAGGCATTGAAACAAGCACCATGTAGTTCATCATGTTGAGGCCAGTATTCACCATGTTTGATCAGAGAATCATCTTGGTTGCGACCATTTGACCTTGAGGAAATCAATGTAAAACTGGACTCAGAAAGCCTTTTGTTACACAGTGACGTTCTCGCTCTGGATGGCATTATAGGAGAGAGATCATTGAGAAATTGGGAAATTGGGAAACAGGAGATTTCTACAATAGAAACAAAGGTTTTACCAAGAAAAATATTATGTGTTCATTTATATCTCAGATGAAGTAGCGGATTTAAAAAATCACAAAAACTAGAAACGCCAGAGAAAAGATATATTTGAGCGTGTTTCTCTCTCACGAAAACTCCCTTCCTACTGTAGACTTTTTTTTTTTGGCCTGTGGTTACCTGAAGCTAAAAAAGAATGACAGGAAAAAATTGAAAAGAAAGAAAGAGTGAATATAAGCTAGAAACATATCTTCACTACAAAATCTCATAAATAAGACTCAAAGATTTGCAAGAAAATGTCCCTCAATACAGATTACAGAGGGAAACAAACAACCGAAAAAAAAAAAAATAAAACACATAACAGGCAATAAACTATCAAAAAAATGACAACATCACAAGATTTAAAAAGACGAATATAAGCATAAATCTGAAAACTAAAACAGAGATGAAAACTTGTTCGAAAGATGAAAACCACTATACCCACATTAATAAAAGAAGATAAGCATACACTTGAAACGAAAAAAGATGTTAAAAGAAAAAGTAAAAGTGAAACTCATACCTGAAATTACAATCCGGTACAGCCTACACCGAAAACCATTGAACCAGAGGGGTTCACAGGAGACTAGCCCCTAAAATTTTGAAGCTCCCTAGCTTGTGGTATCCCATTCAAAACTGGAATACTTACATGTTTGGGCATCCTAAACTTTCAAATTCTTCCCCAATTTTTGCATTCTATTCCATAAAATGAATATTTTCTATTTTTCCCCTCTTGAATTTTTTAAACTTCCTTAAATACCATACATTTTTAAAATAGGGTAAATTTATATTTAGTCCCCCTCTTAATTTTTTACCCTTTAAAAAATTATAATTTGATATAATAAATTTAGTGATAGATTTGGTTTATAGTTCATCAATTTTATCTATTTACCTTTCCAACCAATCAAATACATATTAACATTAATTATTGAATTAATATTTTTAATCTTATGCTTATAAGAATGAAAAGTAAAATTAAACCATTACACTATTTAACAGAAATTATATATTTACATGATTTACATTCTTATGATCATATATAGTCTTTTTCTTGTCCTTTCTTTGTTAAAAAATCAGTGCAAATTGAGGTTTGGGGTTTTAGTGTTAATAATTATAACAATAATAGACCTTCCATGAAGGATTCAAACTCTTAACCCATCACCAGATTTGGAATATATTTGAAAGACCATATCTCATAAAGCTTGAGTGCTCATGATAATACTACCATTCATAGGAAAAACAAACAATTTAACAGGGATTGGAAGAGATAAGGAAATTGTAGGGATCTACTGTAAAAAAAATGACATGAAGGCCATTACAGACATTTTCGTCAAGATGAAAACTAACATAAGATACACAACACAAGAAAAATATGAATAACGATTAACCAAAATACAAAACTTACAGAAACATCGAGCACTGACCAGGCTCATAGACAACAGGTTGGTTTCTCATCTGAGCAAGCAGAAAAACTTGGATATAAATATATTGGCATTGATGTATTCAAGAAAGAACTTCAGAGGCCTTATGATATGTGGTCATTGATTGACCACAGATAAAATCTGATGATACAGAAAACAATAGACAGTTAAACTTCGGACATTACCAAGTTCTGATTGGCAACAATAGTGTAATTATACAGAAACCCAACAGGCGAAGAAGAAAATATGAATATTGTTAAAGTAGAAATATAAGACGGAACTGGTTGAAGATGATAAGATACCTTATCACTGAAAATGCGAAAAAATCCAGTCCCATATATTTGTCGAGTTCTAACAAAAGGTAAAAACACCATTTAGTAGGCACACAAACAACATCAGAAAAAAGGAAAATAAGTCTCAGGTCTTGGTTTTCAAGTGGGAATAACATCACTGACATTCAATGCATCTAGGGAGCTATCGATATCAGAGATTAGTTTTTGAAGGTGTTCATCCTTCAAGGCTTCACGGACTTCATTGGAAGAAGCTGCATGAGAGAACATTGTAGATATAGTAGTGTGAAGCGAATTAACCAGATTCAGCATCAAGACAGTTTGTCTAAAGGTTCTCTGGCTCTAACACCATATAGATAATGAAAACATTTTGATCATACAAGCTAGTTATCTGAAGCTGGAAGGCATTTAAGCTTCTACCATACAACTCAATCTGGTGTACAATGCGCCCCTGAGAATCAATTTACCTGATGTGGAAAAATGCTTTGGAACCCGACATAAAACTTCATGCAGACCAAATCTAGCTAAAAGCAATGCAATCGGCTTACTAAAAAATGCAAAAAATATTCTACCACAAGTCTACCACAATACCCTTGGAATATCCTTTTAACGCATTACAACCTTTGAATCATCTATAACCACCATCAATACATTGAGCTCTAAGATATCTCAATGACATTTCAGTATTTCTCACATGGATACATTGAATTCTTATCGAAAGAAAAAGATCTACTGGCAATTCCAATTTATGCATCATTTCCATGACTAATACCTTGCACTACTCACAATTGAACATGGCATCGAGAAACAGTGAAAAACAAATAAATTGTCAGAAAAGAAACGCTAACACTATCAGCTTCTGAAGAAATCAATGTCAACTAGAATACGAGAATGCGAGATATGATAAAGCTAATTTATTAAAAATTTAGTATTACAAGAGCTTTAAAATTTATTTAAAATATCAACTAGAAACCAATGTACTTGTACCACATTTATTTTGCTATGGAACATTGTGAATTTGTGGAATGAGTTGGATCAGAAAACAGGGATGCCCAAATGATGGCATGTCATCATGAATGCTTGTTCAGGCCATGGAAGAAACGGTGTTTTCTACTCTTAGAATGTCTCCCAGAACCTTTTGAGACAACATAAGGTAAAAAATGTACCTGCAATACACATCATAACATCTCAGGAGGAGGAATTCTTCATGTTTATAATTTACATGCTGCCAGCTGCTAGACATTATAGACCCAGTAATCGTAAATGAGGGCCAAATTTCTAGATCAATTTTAAGTTGGGATTCCTCTTAACAATATTTATAAAAGCCTATGTGGGATGATGGATTCCCATAATTCATTAGCATATGAAGCTTGTTTAAGTTGATATTCGCAAGGTCAATGGATGTTAAGGCTCCAAGGTGAGATCATAAGCAGGAAACGAGCAAAGACTGATCATAAAAAATAATAATAATAATAATAATAATAATAAATTCCAGAAAAGTGAAGGGGCCATATACAACACCTGAGAATTATTTCGAACACCAAAATCCTGAAGTGCAGCGCCATCATTAAAGAGCTTCTCATTGTGGTGTGCTAGGCAGAAATTAGCCCAAACGTGCCTCCTATAACCACAAACAAAGAAAACATTAAAAGGAAAAAAATAATAATCCTCAAAAACAGAACTTTATAGTAAACGTAATTGCTCTGAATTATTTTTTTTTTCTCTAATACATCAAAATGCCACCAATTAATGGGAGGGTTGTTCTGGCCAAAAAAAAAAGTGAGGGTGGTTTAAGAGCAAAAACAAGATGATAAACCATGAAATGTGTCGATGCCCCATCTTGGATTGCTCTAACTCAATCACTTTCTTCTCGATTGCGAGCTTCAAGTCTTTCACCGTGGCTGAATTCATCACTGCAACATCTTCAAATTCCAAGGAAAGCCAATCCAAACAAGTACTGACTTTAGTTTCAAACACAAATTCTATGTGGCTGAAGGCCTGCCTAGCTCTGTGTGTCTGTGTGCGCGAGAGAGAGAGCATATGAAGCGTACCGAAGAAGGTTCCATCTAATTTGAAGATAGAGATACACATGGCACTCCCCAGTTCAAGGTTGATTAGGATATCGACATTGGACAAACTGGGTTCCTTAGGGACATCGGCGAGAATTGGATCGTCAAGGAGTGCAGCCAGTGTTGAAAGTAACGCCACTTTCTTCACGTATTTGCTGTTATATCCCAGCACTTTCCCTTCCTCCTTCGCCCCTGACTCCATTCGTACACTATGCTGATGCTAATCGCCCAAAACCAAGCGGAAAGGGTCCGATATGCTTCACTGGATTTTGGAAAT
Organism: Gossypium arboreum; assembly: GCF_025698485.1. NCBI lineage: Eukaryota > Viridiplantae > Streptophyta > Magnoliopsida > Malvales > Malvaceae > Gossypium > Gossypium arboreum. Next base: position 142,259,880 of record NC_069077.1, on the reverse strand, counting down.
TCTAAGTCAAATACTTTGATTAATGAGGATTGGCCAACCCAAGAGTAAGAGCTTTTATTTGAATAGTATTGCAAAACCCTACTTTCTTATTCTAATATGGAAAATAAAAATATGACATCAGAATATTCTAATTTATTAGGAAAGTTATATTTAAAGTAATAAAGAAATTTTAAGAAATAAAAAATAGAACCAAATCCGAACAAAATCAGTATCATCCTCTAAAATAAACACGACATAATACTTGTGTTGGGATGCACCAGGTTAGTAACACAAATGCTCTGTTGTAGTTTTCCTCTCTAAGTTATGAAAGGATATATGGTGATCGATGAGAATATGCAATCCATTTTCTTAGTATTATCGTTCGTATGTAGGATGAACCTTGTGCATAAAAAAGGAGATGTTCCATTACCTAACGGGAATTTCTTCAAACCATTTATATGCGACAAAAGTTATTCACTGACGACAGCCATTTTAAAGTATGCAGCTGTGGGCTTGAGAGCTGAAATGAAGGAAACTATGTAAGGCAAACCCTAAACCCAGGGATATCCCAGTTCATCGTTAACCCATAGTGGTAAATCCCGGCCTGGGTACATCACATTCTAGGAATATCCCGATTCCCCACTTTTTTTTTCCTAATTCTCTATACCTTCTTTGTCTTTAATTTCTCAAAAAAAAAAAAAGTAATTTAAAGAAGGTATTAATTACCATAAATGTTACCGTTGTCATATGGGATTTAGAAAATTCTCTCTCTTCCATTCATAGCTTCCTCATTTCTTCACCTATTCATCTACCTCTTTAAATTTATTTTCCTTTATTTATTTCCCCTTTTATTTTCTGTTGTTTTTCCATTCTTTGATCTCTGTTAATCCTCTCTTTTGTTTTCTTTATTCTCTTTCCCTTCCTTTCTTGTCCTTTCGTAAGAAACCCTAGACACTTCCGCGCCATCAACACCTTCCGGCGTCTTACCTCCCATTATTCAAAATTTGAATCCTCAAATCTATCGCTTCTATCCATACCACCCCATTTAAGGTTTAGGGTTTAGGGTATGTGATTTAATTCCTGATCACATACACATAAATTTTCATTTACAAGGATTGACCATCTCAGAAATATGCAAAAGGAAATGAAGACATAAAGTAAGAAATGCAGTTCCCTTTTCATGAATGTCAACACAATGAGAGAACAGTGCAGGATATAACAAACCTTGTTGGCGTAACTGATACCCATGTTTGCCCAAGCACGCACATAGTTTGGCTTCAAATCTAGTGCCTAAAGATCCAGATATAGACCAAAAGACTAAATTCAATAGTGCTGAAAATATGGCCACCACAGGCAAAGGGAAGTTTATCATCAAATAATTTTAAATGGACAATCTCAGTAACAGAGGCTAAACAAATCAAACTGCATATGCAAGATCTGAATGCATTAAAAAAAGGAATTTTGAAAGATATGATCAAGGGTATATGTAAATTGAGGAAGTGCGTAATCAAATCATCTAAATTAACCAATAGCTCCAAGAAATCAAATAACTAATTACATGGAGCTTAATAGAAGAGCTAGTTTGTCTTCTGAGGTCCAACTAGGTGCAAGATGTTATTTGGAGAATCTTTTTAGCAGCCTAAGGTTACAAAGATGGAGCAAGTAAATAATTCAACCCTATAAGAGAGCTGTATAACACACCAATGCATCACTTTACCATTGAAAGATAAGAAAGAAGAGAAATAGAGGAAAAGATGATGCAACCCATATGAGTTTGGCACAAAGAAGATTGACATGTTGGGTTATCACATGTTTTGCATTTCTTTATACCATCCTTTCAATTGATTAAGCACAAGCCAAGTCCTAGGCACACTTTTTTGTATAGAAGCAAAAAAGCCCCCCTGATTCAAGAAGCAAAAATTTACATATTCACCTTAATTTACTCAAAAAAGTGCCTTTTTTACATCTTGCACCTCAAATGGTTCAGGTAGTTATAGCACCCTTGCCAACATTGTCAACACCTTCATAATTCATTTTTTTTTATTCTGGCCTAACATGCAAAATAGTGAGCAACACACCATACAATTTGTGATCCTTAGTAAAATCCTAGTACTCATATATTTTGAATTTCACACGTTACAGGTACTCCAACTTAGTAAAGAAAACCCCAAAATTTTAGGAGAGGGAAAATAAATTTTTAATTATAAAAAAAGTAATTATGAAATCAACATATCAGGTGGTATACAGATAGGCCACCACTATTCAAGGGGGAATCATGAAGAGGCAACCTGTTGATAAGCTAATATTGCATCAGCACTCTGCACACTGTTGGCTTGTGTTACACCAAGCTTGTTCCAAAGAGAATAATCATTAGGTTTAAGTTTCAAAGCAGTTTTGAAAGATGCAATGGCCTTATCATTTTCACTCGACAAATTATACAGAACACCAAGGACAATGTGTACATCAACATCCTCAGGAGACATCTGAGCAGCTTCATTGAATAATCTAGCAACCTGTATGGCAGAAAACACTTCGATTAACACCAATAACATTTACAAATGTAATGTTAGGGATAAGCATCTAGTAATTCACCGTATGTAACACTCTAAGTCCAAAATATAATCACTGCAGTCATGGAAATCATATGCAAAAAGACACTCTTGTAATCACAGCATTCACAACATAAGCAAACTATCCCACAGTAACATTAGAGGAAGCGGCTTACACTCAAACCAATAAACCCTAAAACCCAAAAGACAAAGGTGAACTAAAGATTCATAACTGAAATGACTCTACGATGAAGAAAAGGATTTCATATATTTTACAGATCAAATAAGTAAAATAAAAATCTGCAGTTCATGCTTTGAAGGAAATAAGTATCATAGTGCATGGTTATTCAATTTATTTTAGGGCTCCAAATCAAAAAAAAAAATACCCAACAACAGAACATATCAAAAAACAAACTAATGCAAACTACTACAAAAACAATAATTATTATTAAGGAACAAAAGGGGCAAACCTGGAAGTGGGAAGGGAAAGAAAGTTGTGAAAAGGGTTAATAGCGAGATTTCAAAAATCTTTTTCTAAAGAGTTCTGGTTCTCCGTCACCATCTTCAGTTGGCGTTGGTATGCGGTGAAACGGCAGAGAAGCGGGTGGGAGTGTTTTTCTGGCCTGCCTTTAACCAAATCTAAAAAAGAATAAGAAAAAATTGAAAAGAGACAGAGAGGAGAAAGACGAAGGGGGGGAAAAGAATCGGCTAGGGAGCTATGGAATGAAGAGAGATATAAAATTGGACTGATAACAACGGTAACATTTATGGTAATTAAAACTTTCTTTAAATCACTAATATCTTTTAGGGGAAATTAAAGAAAAACAAAAAAGAAATATTAGAAAAAAAAGCGAAATAGGATTTATATATTTATCTGGATAAATATATGCATATATTTTACATTTTAATATTTATAGAATTAAAGGATTTATTTAATATCAATTTTTTAATATATTTTAAAACTAATTAGGATTAAGTAGAGTTTTCCTATTACTTCAATAAAATTAAGTACGATTCTTAGGCATTTCAAACTAAAAATGTAAATTTTATTATTACTCATATATTTTAATTTACATACTTTATATTTTCTAATAATTCATAAATAATTTTATTATTAAAAATTTAATAAAATATATATTTAAAAATATAAAAGAGAATATAACTTAAAATTTTGAACTATAAAAATAAATAAATATAATTATCTACTTAAAAACAAAGTGATTTAAATTTACTACTTATAAATTTTAAATTGAATTACATTATTTAATTAATAATTAGAGTTACCTACATATTAAATTGAATTAAACTTGATAAATACATAATATTTTTCTTAAAGTAAACTTAACCTTTCAACTTTGAAATCTATTTTTATATAATATAAAATTTATAAAAATAAATAAATAATATATTTATTAATTAAATAAAATTAGAGCTAATTCAATAACTTTTTCTTGCAAAAACTGACTCTTAACTATCAAAATAAAAATAGTTACCATATTAATTCTTTCTGCATAAATAAAAACAATAAAATAGAAATTCAAAGTACAGTAGACACACTATTATTATTATTTTTGTTAATGAATTTGATAAAAAATTATTAAGGAAACTCCTCCTACTATCTTTTTATCTTGAAAATAGCATAACAAGATTTGACCTTTAAAAAGTTATATTTAATTTTTATAAATTGAAGATACAATCTTTTTTAAATATTACTATCATAATGTGCTTAGACCCTCTTTTTCCAAAGTTTTATTTTACTTAAGTCCTGATGGTTTTATTTGTTTTTGCATTTTAATAACAACCCAATAATTTTCTTCAAAAAAAAAAAACCCTAAAACCAACATCGAGATATCCTTCGAATAGGCTATAACCAAGCCAAGATATCCATTTATGGGATATTCCCAAACTGAGATATCTCTGAATAGGATATCCCTACCTAGAATAAGAGTGACAAGTAGTCCAATTCATGGAGATATTCCTCATCACATTTGCTCTCCCTCCCAGAATAATAAGATAAATAAGATACTCAAATAGCTATCGTAGTTTGAATGAATAAACAACAAAATTTAATGCATTAATAATCATGGGAGAATTTTTTGAAAATTGAGTGAACTTAAAAGCTAAGGTTGAGACGGGCTCAACCCAAAAACTAAAATTTTGAAAAACCTCAACCCGTGCATATTAAATTTTTTATTTATAATTTTTTTAAAAACCCCAAACCGGGATAGATCCAAGCCGGGATAGCAACAAATTGGTGTAGCCCAAAATCGGGATATCCAACCCTAGGATATCCCTAAAATGGGATATCCCTGCCAAGAATAAGTACAAGAAGTGGCCCGGTCCAAATAAGAAAAAAAGCTAAACCAGACACTAAAACTACCAAACCAGGCACTAATACTAGTGAACCGAGATAGCATAGAAGTGAGATATACCCGGAGTAGCCTATTCACTTAAAAGAACCTATTCACTTAAAAGATTACAACTCAATTTCCCTTCATATAAGACTAAATAACACAGATCAATATAATTCTATCTTTAACCAAAATCAAAGTATTTTCACCACATGCATATATCAATAATCACACAAAACTTCCCATGCAGCTGACATACAGAGATACCATGGTTCTACCTAAAACTTCCAATCAAAATCCATTTGCAAATCATACCCAACAGAACTAGGACAATACCAACTATTTAAAAGAAAATATACCCAATACTTACTGACTAATGCAAGCACCTAGCAGTATGAAAAAGAAAACATATATTCATACACAAATCATGACAATCTCCACCGTATATGATCATGAAACCCAAATCGACAAAAACCTTTGCAATTAGCAAGTCGGTTGAAATTCTCCAATTCTTATCAATATCAACAAGCATCCCAATTAGATTATTATTATTATTATTAGTATTTTAATACTGAAGTACAGACTTTTTGAGAAATCTAAGAAACAGAATATCACAACTCACAACGAATTAAATAGACATGCTATCCAGAAAAACTACCAAATAAACTCTCGGCAGTGTCCATGTACCATATATCTAGATCTAGCTACCATTTTGAAACCAATGGCCATGTCTAAAAATTGCTTATTGAAAAAGAAATAAGTTCATGCCTGAAAAAGGGTGCCATGGCTTGTCCGATGTTCCTGGATGTCGGAATTCAACAAATTACTAAATTTGCAAGAAGCAAGATACAACCCCATGCTATTGTGATTTATCCATTTTGAAGAAAAAAGGAAACAACAAACCCCACAACTTGCATAGGAGCTCTCCTCTGCTGATGAAAGTTGGAAAAGTGTGGGCCATTAAACTAAGCTGCCAACTTCAGAAATCAGTAAAGCCTCATGGAATAGCAAGATATTGCCATCAATCTTTTTGCACTAATAAACCTCTTGGTTGATAGAAAACATTATTGACATTGATGAGGACCTGTTTTCATTGTTCGGTTCTGCATCATCTTCTATTTCATCCTCGTCTTCAATAGGAATGTCTTCACTGTAATCATCTAATGAACCAACAGGAAAAACGATGTCACCTTAAGAAATTTTAATGGATTTAGCTCAATCAACCTATATGAAGGCAAATTTATAGCATTATGTATGATATGCACAGATGCTCAAAACATTAGGCGCATTCTATGTTCTACCTTGATTGAAAGCAAATGATCAATTATCTATCCTATTAAGCTATATGAGAGAGCATCAGCACCATATTAAACACGAGAAGCAAAAGGTATTCCTAGAATCATGTATACTCTAGGTTTGACTGCATCACAACGAAGATTAACTAAAAGCCACCAAGAACTGTATAACGGGACAATGCATCAAAACTGAGTGGGCAAGGTAAATAGAAAACTCTTTACCTTTTCGAGGCAATGAAGCAGGAGTATCCCTGGAGTCTGATGCATTATCAAGAACATAAGGAAGATCTAGCAATTCCAAGAAAGATAACAGTCTGAGGATTATGGGGAGAACCTACACAAGGTGAGAAAATTTTAATAATTAAAAAGGAAATTGACCAAAAACAAATTGCAAAAGTCATGAATATTCTAGTTGCAATTCTAAATAAATAAGAATGCATTTGCTAACCAACAATTAATTGAGCTAAACAAAGATAAAAAATGATGGATAGTGATTTGGAATGACTGTGACAGTAATATCGAGATGCCTAATCATGACAGTGATAAGTGGCATAAATATGCAAACATACATGGTGAGTTTCTTAAATAAAAAAGTTAAAACCATTAATTGAGATACTTTTAGCACCTCAAAGAAGGAAAAGCATCAAAATATCACCATATTATTTACCAGAAAAAAGTAGTGTTTGAAACTGAATGAGAGGGGTTGTGAGGTGGAGCTGTTTGAGAAAATTCACAAGGTTTGGCTCCTCTGTCTTCTATCCTGCTCTTAACCAATTGACGACAATCTTGCATGTCGAGCTGTGTTCTCCTACATATTAGAACAGCAGTTGTCAGCTCACTAGTTCTTGGAGAGTAATAGTACCTGCAAAAATAGAAAATTGCACATTTTTAAATAAAATATTAGTCCACCCAACCCAAAAAAGAAAGGAGGAGCGAGATGAGTGTCATGGTCAAAACAACATGGTCAAAACAAAAATGTCATATATACACACACCCAAAGTCTCCACATCGAAAGGTCAAAGGAAAGACAGAATTTTCCTGCTATTGCCAGCCATTCTTCATCATATTGAACCTCACAAGGTCCTGGATCAGATTCAATAGCAACAATCTAAAAGATCAGAGAAAGACAGAATTCATTTATTAGCTTCCAGCAAAGACCAAAAGCAGAGAAAGACAGAATTCATTTATTAGCTTCCAGCAAAGACCAAAAGAAAGAACCTAAATGAAACGGTCAAAACTTATGATACCTACCTGCAAGAACTTGAGCCCTGGAAGGCATTTATCGAGTGCAAGAAATTTTGTCACTTCACCACCCTCTTCATGTTCAACAAGAGCAGTGAATTTACAGTGCGAGTGAGCTGAAAACCAATATGATGGTTTTGAGTTTTTCAAGCAGCTGAGCAGCAGGCTTGCTTCCAATAGTTCCTTGCTGGATCTAGGAAATATGTTTCAACCAATAAGCAACCAGAAATGGTCAACAAGAGTTCCTTTTCTTCATATGTTCAGCTTTGAAAATGGGGTGACTTACAATTCCCATAAATAATTGTAAATCAAAATCCCCAAGCTAGAACATATGAAGAAAAGGGGGTCACTTACAATTCCCATAAATAATTGGAAGCTTCATGATTTCCACCAGTAAAAATGGTGGGAACTGGGGCAACCTCCTCACCTGAATAGTATATCCAGAATGACTTCCATCTCCCTATATTTTGGAGGCACATTGAGGCTATCCATATCTCTTTCACTCCAAGGGAAAAAATAAATTAAGTTCATATAAAAAAATGAGTATTTGGAAAGTGACAAATTTTCATATAAAAACAGCAAATTGAAGGGAGAAAGTGAGAGTGAGAGAAAGAACGTGGAAATCACCGCAACAAAGGAGGAGGTCGATTTTGATGTTGCGAGTATTTTCGATGTATTTAATGGTCTCGTGGACCTTGTCGAGATCTCCATGCATGCACCATTCGAGATCTCCACGTTGCGAGTATTTTGGACACAATATTATGGTAGGGTTTGAGAAAAACTGAACCTTAGGTTTTTTTCTTAATGACTTTATTCACCATTTTAGCCTTCTAAATTTTTTATATATTTCTTTAACATTTTTGTTACTTCAATTTTTATTCACATTTTGGTACTAAATTATCAATTTTGGTATCTAACCACTAACATCAATCGTTTCCAATAAGGAATGAAACAGTGATTCTCTAAAGGTGAAACCAAAAACCATGACAAAGACACACAGAAAATAGAAGTAAAAAGAAGCATACATATTAAACTAAAAACAGAGATGAAAAGGCAAAGACAAAGGATTTATAAAGCAGGAAAAAAAAATCATAAAAATACCCACTGACATACAAGTAAAAAAGCATCTACCAATAAGCAAATTAAAATTATGTTAATCTACGGATTGAGACTAGAACCTATTCATTTAAAAGATTACAACTCAATTTCCCTTCATGTAAGGCTAGCTAACACAGATGAATATAATTCTATCTTTAACCAAAATCAGAGTATTTTCACCAAATGGATATATCAATAATCACACAAAACTTCCCATTCAGCTGATATACAGAGATACCATGGTCTACCTAAAACTTCCAATCAAAATCCATTTGCAAATCATACCCAACAGAACTCAGACAATCCCAACAATTTTAAAGAAAATATACCCAATACTTACTGACTAATGCAAGCACCTAGCAGTATGAAAAAGAAAAGAAAACATATATGCATACACGAATCATGACAACCTCCACCGTAAATGATCATGAAGCCCAAATCGACAAAAACCTTTGCAATTAGCAAATCGGTTGAAATTCTCCAATTCTTATCAATATCAACAAACATCCCAATTAGATTATTATTATTATTTTAAAACTAAAGTACAGACTTTTGGAGAAAACTAAGAAACAGAATGTCACAACTCACAACAAATTAAAATGACGTGTTATTACCATCCAGAAAAACTACCAAATAAACTCTACATGCGTCACAACTCCCACCGGGTTCCTAGAACTAAAATCAAGCCAACACAGATGCACTAAACAATTTACATACGGATGCTTTTTGTTTAGGCAATTAGTATTTTGCTAAACAAAGATTTAAAAGAAATAGATAATAACACAAAAGCTATAATATTAAACAGAGGGAAACAAACAATCCAAAAATAAAGTACAACAAGTAGTAGACGATAAACAAACAAAAATGAAGAACAAGACCGACATCTATAGATCTGAAAGACGGAACAAAACAGTATTTCTAAAGCTGAAAACCAAAAACCCTAAGAAAAATCCACTGAAATACAAGTAAAAAAGCATGGAGCTGAAACTAAAAAGAGATTGATACCTGAAATGAGTCACCGTTGAAGCAGCGAATTTCAAAAATCACAAGAACCAGAAAAGCCAGAGAAAACTTAGGGTTTTTCACGAAAACTCTCTTCCTACCCTAGCGTGTCTTTTTTTTGGCCTGTGGATACCCAAAGCTAAAAAAGAATGACAGGAAAACGGTGAAAAGAGACCGAGAGTGAGAGAGAATCTTCGAAGAAATGGGGGGCAATGGACTGTATAGATATATTTGAGGATTTAAACTTCGAATGATGGGAAGGAAGCTGGCCCGATCAGAGGTAAGACACTGGAAAGTGTGTGGAGGAAGCGGCAGCGCTATGTTAGAAAGGAGAATAAAGGAGGAAGAGAGAAAAAGAAGAAAAATAGTAAAAAAAAGGGGAAAAGTGGAGAGAATCAAGGGAGAACCGAACGTGAGAGAGATGAATGAAGACAGAGTTTTTATATTATTTATTTTGAAAACGGTTTGAATTTTATTTTATTTTTTGAAAAAATATCGGACTGGATATTAAAATAACTAAATAAATAGTATATACACAAAACTGAATAAAACCCAAACTAAGAGAACAAAATAATAATAAAAGGGCTCATCTAACTAACTAAATGAAGGCCCAAAATCAGCCCAGTACATTGGGTACAACCTAAGCTCAATAACCCAGTAACCAAAACTTAAGCGGTCCACAGCCACAAACACTAAAACGAAAGCCCAAAAACACCAGCCCAACTACAAACCTAAGCCTCAAACCGATGCCCCAAGCCTCAAACCCTTAAACCCCTAAACCGGGATATCCCTGGAATGGGATATCCCTGCAAGGAATAACAACGACAGGTATCCCGGTTCAAACACGTAAAATAATTGAACCGGTTACTAAAACAGCAGAACCGGGCACCAAAAATACTGAAGCGGAACGGGATATAATGCCGATATTCGTGGAATAGTTTATCTCGGAATGGGGTATCCCCCATAGAGAAGTAGAATGAATATTAACTAGAACAAAACACTAGAAAAATCTGCTCCCAGGTAAGCTAACCCAATATCACAGTACTGACTAAAACGTCGTCGTGAGAATATCTAACGTCAAATTCTCTGAAAATATTTAAAAACTCAGTATGATTTCATTAGTTTTCTCTTAAATATAATGTTTTTACTTGTTGAAAAAGGAAAATCAAGAGAATAAAAGGGAAAGAAAAAAGAAAATGTTTCCATTTATTTTCTGCTAATCAGTTAGGGTTTTAGGGTAGATACTTGTATAGTTGATAGAAACATATCTTCACTATAAAATCTCATTACCCACAGAAATAAGAGAAGATAAGCAGAGGTCTGAAACTAAAAAAGACGTGAAAAGAAAAATCGGAACCACAAAACTTAGGGTTTCTCTTTCACGAAAACTCTCTTCCTACTCTAGCGTGTCTTTTTTTGGCCTGTGGATACCCAAAGCTAAAAAAGAATGGCAGGAAAACGTTGAAAAGAGACCGAGAGTGAGAGAGAATCTTCGAAGAAATGGGGGGCAATGGACTGTATAGATATATTTGAGGATTTAAATTTCGAATGATGGGAAGGAAGCTGGCCTGATCGGAGGTAAGACGCTGGAAAGTGTGTGGAGGAAGCGGCAGCGCTTTGTTAGAAAGGAGAAGAATAAAGGAGGAAGAGAGAAAAAGAAGAAAAATAGTAGAAAAAAGGGGAAAAGAGGAGAGAATCAAGGGAGAACCGAACGTGAGAGAGATGAATGAAGAAATAGTTTTTATATTATTTATTTTAAAAACGGTTTGAATTTTATTTTATTTTTTGAAAAAAAATATCGTACTGGACATTAAAATAACTAAATAAATAGTATATACACAAAACTGAATAAAACCCAAATTAAGAGAACAAAATAATAGTAGAAGGGCCCATATAACTAACTAAATGAAGGCCCAAAACCAGTCCAGTACATTGGTTACAACCTGAGCTCAATAACCCAGTAACCAAAATTTAAGCAGTCCACAGCCCCAAACACTAAAATAAAAGGCCGAAAACACCAGCTCAACCGTAAACCTTAAGCCTCAAACCGAAGCCCCAAGCCTAAAACCCTTAGACCCCAAACCGGGATATCCGTAGAGTAAGATATCCCCAACTGGGATATCACAGGAACGGGATATCACTTGCAGGAATAATTACATGTATCCCTGCTCAAACAAGTAAAAAATCTGAGCCGGTTACTAAAACAACTGAACCGGGCAAAAAACAACTGAACCGGAACAGGATATATTGGGGATATTCTTGAAGTAATTTGTCCCGGAATGGGATATCCCCAGGCAAAATAAGAATGAATATTAACTACAACAAAACACTAGAAAAATCTGCTCCCACGCAAGCTAACCCAATATCACAGTACTTACTAAAACCTCGTCGTGAGAATATCTAATCTCAAATTCTCTGAAAATATTTAAAAACTCAGTATGATTTAATTAGTTTTAAGGGAAAATCAAGAGAATAATAGGGAAAGAAACAAGAAAATGTTTCCATTTATTTTCTGCTAATCAGTTAGGGTTTTAGGGTAGATACTTGTATAGTTGATAGAAACATATCTTCACTATAAAATCTCATAAATAGGACTGAAAGATTTGTAAGAAAATGTCCTTAAATACAGAGGGAGACAAACAATCGAAAAAAAATAGAACACACACCAAGCGATAAACTATCAAAAAAAATGAGGACATCTCAAGATTTAAAAAGACGAATATAAGCAGTGTTTCATAAGGCTGAACACAAAACGAATAACAAAAACACACTGAAAAAACTAAAAAAGAAGCATAAATCTGAAAACTAAAACAGAGATGAAAACCACAATACCCACAGAAATAAGAGAAGATAAGCATAGGTCTGAAACTAAAAAAGACGTCAAAAGAAAAAGTTAGTCGAAGTGAAAATCATACCTTAAATTACAATCCAATGAAAGGTGGGATTTCAATAGCCTGCTGTAGCAAGTGTTTTTTTTGGCACGTGGTTACACAAAAGCTAAAAAAAAAAAAAATCAGGAAAAAAATGGAATGAGACCCAGATAGAATCTGGGTATTAAAGAAAGGGAGGAAGAGAAAATAAATAAATAAAAACAAAAGAAAAAGAAAAAGATAGTAGCAGAAAGAAAAGGAAAGATAAAGCCAAACTGGAAGGTATATCCATCTGCAATAGCACAAGGAGTTAGATATAGTTCCCTGGTAAAAACACATTAGCATGTCCTTTCAAATTTGCACATGATGCATTGGTAGAGAAACCTACATATCGAATAAAGAACTGAAAACATACCACTGAAAGAAATGAATGGCTGACTCAAACGTGAAAATAAGATTGAAGATAATTTCAATAGACATACAAAAATATTGCTAAATTCCTGTTGCAAAAGAGCAGAGCATGAAGATCATAGATGCAGGTGATTATCAGCTTCACATTTCAAGCGATCTTATTCGGGTTTGCCTAAATCAGTTGTCCGTCAAAAGAAATTTAGGACCCTTACTGCTGGGATAACACTTACCGACAGCAGAAATTGTAGAGAGAGATTGTAGAAATTCACTTCAGATTGTAGAGAGAGATACCTTGGGTTAATATGAATGGCCGACGTCCTAAAAAGAGAAACCTTTTGGAGAAAATATTGTTACTAAACAGACCTGGTAATATTGTACACGACACAAGAAAAATAGCTAAAATACAGTATTACACAAGCACAAAAACATATCAAAATCAATATAACACCAATCATTTTAAAATGTCAAAACTTATAATAAATACATGACACCTTAAACATGATTATGACATAGAAAACAAATGAACAAGCCTTGGATACACAAATTGCAAATTCTAACACTAAATTATTTCATCGGACATCTTTGAGCCTTATGTTTGTTTCATTACACACCTTACAAGTGTTTTAGTGATTGCAATAAGTTGATGGATTGAAATAACTTGGTGATGAGCTTTTTAATTCTAGACTCAGTGACATAATTTCTGTTCATTGGGAAGGTCATCTATTTTGACTCAAGGAAGGAGGGGTATATGCAATTTAACTCTAAAGACAATTTCTTCCAACAAGGATGAATAATGGATATTGCTTTAAGGTTTTATTAGGGTTTTTCATTGTACGGATATATTTAGAAGCTCAATTTATCTCATGGATTTATGGCCTATACCTATCAATACTTGCATATCAAGTTTTAAGGTTTTCCTCAGCATTGATGTTCTTTCAGTTCCCCACCTTCTTATAACCACTAAGACTCTCTTAGTCTTTACCACCAGAATTTCTCGATACAATTTCCATTTAATTTCACTCCTATTTTCCTTCTCTTTCTTTTCCTCATACAGCATCAAGAGTGAGCAAAACGCAAAAGGCAAATCAAATTGACAAAACTTGAGCAGCATTCTTTTAACAATACTCCGTACTTTTTTTCCAAATTAATACCCAGCCATAATTGTAGTTTCCTCTATGATAGAGGGCATATATCTTTACTGCTCAGTTAGTCATGAGGACAAAAAAAATTGTACCTTAGACAAACCAGTTAGGCCATCCTTTAATTTTGGAATAATCAAAATGTGCGTAGGAGCCTGGGGAGATATGTCCCTAAAAGCTAAGACCTACAAACAAAAAAAAGGCAAACAAACATAATGTTAGCGCAAATGAATGTCGAATAAACTTAAACCTAGCAGAAAAGAATTAACATATTAACCTAAAGAAACAGCAAGAATATATTCGTGTGAACCTGCCCCCAAACAGATAAATAAAAGGTGAATGCATGATTCACACAGAAAACAATAACATAAATTAACATTCGCAAATAGAAATCAAACTAAGAGGTTAAAAAGCTAAAACTTTCAACCTCAGATTATAGTTTTGCAAACAAAAACTATAATCATAGCTGAAGATTTTCATGCTTCACGTTTGATATTTTGTTATCACTTTTCAGTTAATGTTGATCAAATATCAGATATCAGCTAGTGTTAACAGAAAGGACAACACATTATCTTCGATTGTCACCTATTTAACTGCTCAACATGCCAAAAGCCCAAGCCCGCCTGACTAGAAGCTACAGAGAAATGAAAGGGCCTAACCCCGAGCCTAACGCAAAACTAAAGGCTATTTCTTGGCAAATTAACATGAGAAATCATTGATCCATATTTGGAGATCAACCAAATCCAATCCAACCAAATTAACTAGAAAAAATTAAAAATCCTAACTCAAAACTGACACAAAAGTCTATCAAAGATTATTCAAACTCAAGGAAACTTTCCAATTGCTACATAATTGTAAGCAACAGACTAAAATGAAAAAGAAAGTTACAAAAATATGAACAAATGAAAGAAGATAAGATTCACTTGATAGTTCCAAATTAAGTAGTTCCTGAAGAGTCCAAGACTTAGTCCGATAACAAACTGTTGATGACCTTCTCATCCAGGTCTATATCGAATTAATCACAATTCTATAAAAATATTTGTAAAATTTACCAAAGAGCTGAAGTTATGTTCTAGCATCTCCAAGTTTCATCTAAAAATAATCAATGAAATACTATGCAGAGACCAAAATATTGATTATATGTTTTAACTTATAAAATGGATAAGACAAAAAATGTATTCATTGAATACTAAGATGCTAAAATAATTCATACCATCATTTATCATCAATAATAACATTTGAAGAAAAGAACAATTAAGGCCATATTTCTTTTGTTACCAATAAAATATCTTTTACTAGAAAGTCATTTATCTCTTCACTTAAAAAGGGAGAAAAAAAGAAAAATGAAGATACCAAAAAGGTGCTAAGTACATGTGTCAGAAAGATGAAATGAAGCAGGAAAACGGTCGTTGTAAAGAGCAGAGATGTATCACATTACAGAAGAGAAGATGCATAAAACGTTTGAGAAAGGAGAGACAAATTGAGAAGGTTGGTCGGAATTAAAAATATACAAAGTGTTTGCCTAATAAAATAAAAAGGCTTATTGTAAAATCTTTACCAGAAGTGATAGCCTTAAAGCTTTCAGCCAATGGAAGCAAAATTCAAACCTATTTAAAATTTTCTTCAGTGCAACAGTGAGTACTGATATTTCTTTGTTAAGAAAGAAATAAAATAATACGGATTTTTCATTAAGGCTGCAATAAACAGCAAAAATCACATACATCAACTTCAAAACATCATACCAAACAATCCCCTAGCTGCTAATCCACACAACCTCGACAGCTTCAATACAATTTCCTACAATATCTTTACCTGATTCAAACCACCTAATCAAGCATTGTTACATACAATATCTCTACCTGATTCAGCTCACCTAATCAAACTTTGTACATTAGATCTCTAATTTTAGTTGTGCATCTGCGGACATATTCCTGATTTTGCTAATGCCAACAACATTTTGATTAACACACAAACGACAACAAATTAATTTGCACGTATGAGAATGACATTTCATGAAACTAAGCTCTGAGTAGTGATTATCTCCACAAAACTCATCATGAAACAAAATATCAAGCATGCAAATGTAAAACATGTTTCTTTGCCCTGGCTTGAAAATCATAAAGGCCCTCACTTGGTTGGATAAAACCAAAAGCATTTGTTTTTAGAAGAAATGGTAGCTGTTAAAAGTCTTTATGAAGGCTCTTAAAAAAATGTTACTAGATGTCGAAGCTCGTAATATAAGCACATATGAAAAGGAAACATGAATAAGATTCAAATGTTGAAGCAGACTATTCACTAGGAAAACAAAACATTAAAAGACGACTATCCTATCAGATCTTCTGAAAAACTTCAAATAAGCATATATCTAAAGATAAACATCAAACACAACTTTCGATTTTTTAGATCACCAGAAAACTTTCAGTTAATGAACAGAGCACTTACCAAATCTTCCCAGGTGATTCTGGCTTGACATTGGGGGTCACTGCATTGTCAGTGGACTCTGGCTTTACACTAGTTGTTACAGCACTATTGATGGACCCTCAATTCACACTGTGGGCTCCTGCATTATTCACAAGCTTGCATTAGTTTTTAAATTTGGCCATTCTCGAACAACAGAGCAAAGGCCAACGTCAGCTAGAAAACATAGGTAAAACCCCTAAGCTCTGTTATTTTCTGTTGACCTGAACTTGAGTGGAAATACACATTGGTTAAATTCGCAGTAGGTTTCCAATGACATAAATTTGTTCACGTTAAGTTGATAATAAACAAAACTATTATACAATTGTTAAATTTTTATGATTTTTAATTTTTTTACATAATTATAATTTTAAAATTGTTTTTTAATTTCAAATAATAAATAGTAAATTTTCAGAATTTTCAAGATTTTTTATACTTAAAATTTTTAATATTTTAAATTTATTACTAAAAATATTATTGAAGTACCAAATGGAATGTATTAGCTATAATTCAGAGATGAAATTTTATATTTAACCTTAAATTAATGCGGCTATTAATAAACAAAGTGACCAAAACCTTATATTTCAATGGCAAAAAAATTATCACCAAAGTTCAATGACCATTTTAGTTATCTCAGACCCTTTAGTATGTTGAAATTATAATTTAAAATATAAATACACACAATAGAACCGGTGGACCAAAGCTGCAATTATTATGCTAATAACACCGGGGGAAATGGGGTTTCCAATTTCATGTCAATGGTTCAAAACTTAATTGACTTGGGGTCTTTTCCCGGGTTCTCTGGACATCGAAATTGGTGAAATCTTTCCAAGGTTGGATTAGCTCCAGGTGGGGCAAGGCAACCGCCCTTCCACAGGATCAGCCCATCATTATCAGAGAAATGAAACATTACACATTGACAGATGGAGTAGTTGCTGGGATTAGCAATAGCAATTGCAAAAGAGCTTAGTTCAATTCTAGGCAGTTAACAAAAAAAAAAAAAAAAAAAAGAGTCGCCACCATTTTCTGCTACTTAAAAGTGTATCGATTAGAGAAAACCAGAAAACCTAGAATCCCCTGTTACCCAATCTCCAACTCTATTTATATTTTTTCAACTTCTTGATGACGATAAAAATGTCCAAGGCAAGGCATAATCAAATGTTCCATTTCCCTTCCTTGCAACTTTCTCTAGCTAAACAAATTGAACAACATAGCTATTTTTCCTACCTGCTTAGATTATCCCCACCTTACTCTCCTCTATTTATAGCTTTTCCCTCCTCAACCCTGGACCTTTCATTTCTGTTCCTGCATTGAGCTCTGATTCAAACGTTATACATGAATCCAGAACATCAAGCAAATATCTAATGGCAGTTCAAACTTTAATATGCATATATGTATATATATTAAAAAAACCGTATGCTAAAATAAGATATACCTTCTGTTCTGTCCCGCTTTGACAAGGAAGTGGAATTTCTACATCACACTCATATCTAGTAGCAATGAAAAGCCTTATCTCAGCATCTTCCTTGACAGAGGGCAAGGAAAAAAGAGTGATGGCAAATTGGAAAGATGAAATCTGAGTAGGTTATAGTTACCCTTTGCTCTCTCCTTTCTCATGGATCTTAACAGATGGTGATGTTTTCACACCAAGGCTTCCCTTTGTTTCTAGAGTTTCATCTTTTGCTTCCTTGAATTCATCCTCCTTGTTATTGGGATTTGAACCACCCATTACTATGGGCTCCTTTGAAAGGAATAAATCATTTCCAAAGCAATTTTCCATTTCAAATTCTAACTGTTCGCAATTGGTTGGTGGGGACCTTGATTTTCTTTTATCATCTCCATTAACTCGTCCTCGTACTGATAAATCAAGAAATCCAATCTCTCTATGTTGATCAGCATCAAACAAATCCAAAGGAACACCTTGTCTTCCTGAATCTGGAGATAGGACATGCTTGATTGATCCAGCCCTGATATTTGAGAATACAGGAGAATCAAAAGAGTTTGTTTGATTCAATGGTTGGCAAAAAGCAAACTTCTCAGATGTGAAACAGCTAAAAGGCAAACAGTGAATAGATTCACTGTGCTTAGGTGCATTAAAGCAAGATTTGACATCAAGATTCAGTTCAGGAACAGGAAAGGCACCAATAGGATCTTCAGCCCACAGCTGGGATCCTACAGATGGAAGGTTTGCCTGTGAGGTGCAATGGGAAGAACTGAAACCCAAATCTATATCAACTGCATTGCATCCTTCCTCAAGCAACCATTTCTGAGATAGTTCTATTCCCGCTTGGAGACAATAGCTTGCACGCTTGGTTGCTTTTGACTTGTGCGGAACTGGAGTCCTCATATATTTGCCAGATGGTTGCCCAAGATTATCTCTGTCTTCGCAACGTGTTTCCTTGCCAAAATCATTGTCCAAATCATACTTCATTCTGGTCCTACCAAATGTACTACATATTCTTCTGCTCTGCCTAGGCATTAGATTTGGAGGTGAACTGTCTATCGTTTCACCCCTAACTGCAATTAAATATTTTAAATGCTTGCTTAGTTTCACAAGAGGAGCTTTTCATTAAAGACTACAAAATGACAATGAATTGTCAAAGCAATTTATGAAATCAAACGTAACCTGCACTAGAAGAGCATGATTCTTCACTGCTAAAGCTTTGAGGGAGGGAGAGAGAGAGGAAATATGTAAGTTAAAGTAGTACCTTCCAACCAAATCACCTTACAACAAAAAGTAGCTACAATTTACCTCAGCAAGCTCATGCTATCCTTTGAATCTTCAGTCTCAATAAAAGGCCAACCTGGTTGGGCTGGGAAATCTCTTATATCATAATCCGTTTGAATTGGGTTATACCTGCCACTATATCAAAGCAACCGTTCTATTTAGAAAATTAAATAACAAGAAGGCCAATTTCCCAAGTACCTTTGGAGGGAAATTTCATACCTTTCCCAAATTAAAGTTGTCAAATCATGACCAACTTTAGATGATAAATGCTTTGGAGAAGGATCTGATTGTGGAAAAAGAGCAAGAATTAGAGGTGGATGGAAAACATTCTTAATCACAATTCTAATCATAGATGCATCAAGTAAAGAATAATAACATGAAAGAAATACGGCAACCACACTTTCACATTTAACTCCTCCTTCTTGGAGGTAAATTGAGCCAACAATCATCCCAAGAATCTGGAGATTTCCCCCACAGAAAATTCTCAGTCAGTGAAATAGCGCACTCCAAATTCTTAAAAGACAAAGGGATGACGCCATATCATAATTTGTGTTCAAAGTTAGCATATGCAGCAAAAAACCAATAACAAAGCAATAATTATAAACTAATTTGTCCTGTTAATATTAAATAAAAAGTGTTGAGTTAAACTATTCCATAAATTGAATGAGAAATAGCACCTAAACTATTCAAATTTGTTGCTTTGACACCCCTGCATAGATGTAATGAATTCATCAAAAAGAAAAGGTATACTCCTATCTCTCAGAACAAGGAAATGTTCACTGTTGATTGCTAACCTTTTCCTCAGCATTTGATGCCCTTCAAAAGCATTATCTGGCATCTCACCATTTTCATAATCCAAAAAATCTCCAGAATTACCATCTATTTTGTGTGGCCAGTATTTCCAAGAAATGTCATCTTCCCTTTCATGGGGAAAGCCATCATCTTGGTAGCTAACTTTAGCCGACAAACATAAAAGAAAAAAAGAAAAAGAAAAAGAAAATGACATGTTGCACCAGAGAAGCCTTCCACAGTATAATAATATCTAAATATGAGAAAAGCTTTGTGAAAAAAAGAACTAGTTCAAAATAGTACTTATTGACATAGAGAACAAGAATGATAGTCTGCCGCAAGAGATATTCCCATTATTATGATTAAGTCACAGACTTGATGAAGGAGATGGATATGACTAACATAAAATCTATGTTTGAAACAATAAGTGAAGATAGGCAAAAGAATTTCTGAATATCTTAATCACAAGTTGGTGCAATGTGTAAAATGAACAATAAGAATTGTGATTCATGAACAAAACAACCAACACTGACTAAAGCTGAGACTCACCATCCCATATATCTTCCCTTCCTATATTGTAGGAAATGTCAGTGTCACTAAAAAAGCACTTGCTATTTCTGTAATGGCTGTCAAGTTGCATGTCGTCAGAGAAAGTGGAGAGGTTTGGCTTCCAATTGCCATGTGAATCAGTTATATCGACTGAGAACTGCGAATGACTGCCACCAAGTGGAACATCCATGTCCTGCATCATAGCATCCTGCATTTAGCACATGATAATAATAATCCTTCTCTACCAAATTTAAGATAAGAAACTTGAGTTTAATTTTCAGGAGAATATAATACATTCAATTTGCAAAAAGAAGCAAATGAAGAAAAAGTGAGCATTTCATTTGATAGTCCGATCCCATCATTTAAGGTTAAACAACATTAAGATGCACAATCACAAACATGATATTCTTGGGAGGCTAATGTTGTAAAAGAAAAGAGATTTAATGTGAAGGTTATTTTTCAAGGAAAAGATTAATTTAGAGCAAACATAGAAATAAGAAACTGAGTATCAATTTGTTCTCTCACCACTTCTAGTTCAATATCATTGAGCACAAAGTTAGAACCCCTCAATGAGTTTAGTTGCCTTGAAAAGTTCCACGGTAATGAGCAATCATCAGAAGAGATTCTACAATAGCAGAAAGTTAAGATCTGTTTAGATAAAATTTTACCACTCCTTAATTCTATAACTTTTAGTTTACCAGGAAATACATCATATAAACTTTGTTCAAACAAACAATTAGCACTCAGCTGCTGAAGAATGTGTCAGTCTCATAGAATCTAAAATATATAAGTTGTGTGATAGACAGAAGTAAGTTGAACATAGTCCATAAGAAGATACAAAAGAATAGAAGATATTAATAAATGAGAACTGAAGACTACAAATCTCTCAGTAGCTTTCACTCTTGAGCAGTTGTACAAAAACTTCGAACTGTTTGGCTTCATGCCATGAAAAGAACTTAACTATTTACCACTTAGAGGGCCAAATGAAGTAAAGGAATCTTCCTGGGAGGTTTATCAATGACGCCTTTTCAGGGAAAAAAAATTTGTAAGAATGATAGAAGGATATTCTCAGGCACACCTTAAATACATCCTACACCAGTTAAATGTGTCATATCAGTTATATAAGTAATATTGCACTTTACCAGTCCATACCTCAACAAACAATTAACTTTGAAGTGCAACCAGATTTTCTTACACATCATATCACACCTATCAAAAAGAATTCCAGGTTGGTGATAAACATATTTATTTTCTTTGGAAATCTCATATTCCCTTCTTTTATGATGTAGGTAAACCACAAATTTGAATTTAGAGAAACAATTAATTGCTGCTTGCAAATAGAAGTACCATTTTAAACGGAAAATAGATTCATGAAGTATGCAGCTCATGGAAACAACATGACACAGAAAGTAGTCTAGGAAACTAAAACTAACTGGTATTAGAACAACCATCTAGCGAGTGAATAGGGAATATGAGAGATCTTGCAGATTATCCATTACCTGCCCTCTTGCTTTGGTGAGTGCAATGGAGTCTTTGGTCTGATCTTACCTAAACCTGATAAACCAGAATAAATTTGGGTAATACCATGTTATTAGGATGTTGAAATTTGAAAACCAATATCACTGCATCAGTATCATGATAACATAGAAAACAAGTAATTAATCAAAGTTGAGACACCTTCTTTAGTGATGCACTAGCAGGTTAATTAGAGCCTAAATGAGTAAGGATAACTGTAATTCCTACTCTACACGCTAGCCACTTTCTTTGTTACTATTCTATTTAGAAGTTATCCACTTATCTTCTGGCGATTCCTACAGTGTCCAATTTTTGGCTTACTGTGGTTCTTTTATTTATATTTATAGGCAATCGTAAAATTAACTCTTCGTTTCAAACAACAATAAATTTCAAATAAAAAGAGGAAACTTCATGAAAAACAGTTGTTTATGTAAGTTTGCTTATAGTTCCTTTGGAAAATCGACTTCTGCATGACCTACTGCCTTAATGACTCCCTCCATTGTTAATGTATCATACCTTTAACTGAAAATGCAACATGAGCTTCATGAACCAGACTTCTTTCTGAACCCACCTCTGATTCATCATTAATAAGCATGTCGAAAACAGATAATTCTGGAAAAGTAAACGATGGAAAGAAAATTTGAAGAGAACTATATATTTAGTTAACAACATCAAGAAAAAAGAATCCTAATAGTATGCCGGAGTTACATATTGCAATAAGAAAATAATATACTTTTTTGGCTAGCTACAATCCTGTCAGGACATTTGGAAATTGTAAACCAAATTGGTTGAGATCTTGTATATAACCAATAGTCCAACATTACAACTTACGATTCTCAGCAGATGCATTCCAGAGATCCAAACTATCATTGGAAGCATTTAAATCATGATTATCATGATCGCTAAATGAAATCCTGCGCAGCAAAACAAGCATTAGCTTTTCACACTGTCAGCAAGCGTTCTTGATGATTTGAGAGAGTAGTCTTCATTTTAGTCAATGTACAATTATTATCTCAAAATATTACATTGCTTAAGCTTTCTTTATTTTTTTGGTAAAAGCAGATGCAATAGTAATTGAACATTAACATCAAGTTGTTAATATAAATAATTGTAGCTATGTTTAAATTTTTGCAGGTTTCTCTGACTAGCACCACCTAAATCAAAAGAGATTTGATGTTTATGTGTAATAGAGGATATTTTTAGTCACATAAATATGATTTCAGCGCGACATAAAGTATTGACCTACTTTGGGCATTGTAACTCTCCTTGATAGCTTGCTGGTGGAGCACCTGCACCAGCAAATGGCATTTTGCACTGAAAACCCATGGATTCCAGAGAAGTTACATCCTAGTTCACAAAGTTATGCACAGAGATATTAACCGATACCTGCTTCCTTGATTTTAACAGAATAAGAAGGGGGTACTGAACTTGTAATGATCTTTGCTGGATCCTCTGGCATTTGATACTTAATTGTCGAAGGACCAGACTTACAATGACTTCCTACTTAGTTAAAAACAAAGAATACAAGGGAGAAAAACCAAGGCTGGTCAAAATTTGAACAACAGCATAAAATGAAACACGCCATCCATGTATCAAAAAGTAGTGATCTCTAGTGAGGCACTTCCTATGACTAGCATATAGTGGCTCTTATACATATGTCTATGAATATTGAGATAGATATAGTTCCCTGGTAAAAACACATTAGCATGTCCTTTCAAATTTGCACATGATGCATTAGTAGAGAAACCTACATATCGAATAAAGCACTGAAAACATACCACTGAAAGAAATGAACGGGTGACTCAGACATGAAAATAAGATTGAATATAACTTCAAGAGACATACAAAAATATTGCTAAATTCCTGCTGCAAAAGAGCAGAGCATGGAGGTCATAGCTGCAGGTGATTATCAGCTTCACATTTCAAGCGATCTTATTTGGGTTGCCTAAATCAGTTGTCCGGCAAAAGAAATTTAGGACACTTACTGCTGGGGTAACACTTACCGACAGCAGAAAAAGTTGAGAGGTTTAGCAAGCTGAGGATATCCAGAGATCGACATTCCTTTTGATGTCGTCCAGCTATGCTAGTTTCATCAGCATGGCCCTCATAACCTGTTGTCTTTTCTTGTTGTTTCCTTTGTTCAAAGTATTGCCTTTGCCTTGACAATAGCAAGAAAAAGGAAAGCATCAAGTAGGAAATAATTTCCACAAAAGTAGGTGGCAGTTTATTGGATTTTATGTTACAGTGCTTGACAGGTAGGAAAATGATTGATGAGTAACAAATAAAAGTAAAAATAGAATAAGGTTGTGTACCTGTTGTGTGTAGATTTCCTTGACTGAGATTGTGGAGAGACAGGACAGCATGCACAAAAGTATTTGTATTATTTGAAGATACCCAATGGCAGTTGAAAATGAGATTGCCATAGTCATAGTCATAGTAATACTCTAAAAGTAGCGGTGTAGTTTGTTTATCACTATGTGATAATACAAATGTGGCAGAATATAATATTATATATAATTGAATAAAGCAGGAAAGTAGTAGTGAAATGTTGGGGAGAGAGGTGTGGGAGTAGAAATTAACTTATAGCAAGAAGTGAGCTTGGTTGGGTTGGGATGAAATGGTGGCACGTAAACTAGAAGTTCATGTAAATAGTTATAAAAGTACTAACCTAGGGAGCAAAATTATGAAGAGTGTAGCAAGCAACAAGTAAAAACCTCTGAGTGAATGAGTGAGTCTAGTCAAAAAGTGAAATTCAGATTAGGTAACGCTTACAATCGTGACTTTCCGTCTCGATCCCCCCATCCACTGCAGCATTATTTGCACCCTCTCTACAAATACTTGAAAATCTTGAATACAACGCAACAGAATACCTGAGATCCAGAGAGAGCAAATAAGCCTACAATTTTGATTAAGCTCTAAAAACCTAAGATAGGTTTTCAGTCAAATTAATGAAGGAATGCAAACATTGAGACTTGAGAGTAAGACATGACTTATTGATCTAGAAAGAGCAGGAGACATAATCCGTTGTTAGTACAGAGAGAAAAGAACATTAATAAACTTTGGTATGTATAAATCAATCAATTGTGTTCAATGTTAAAATGAAGGATCTTATTATTCTTACCAGATATGATAGTGTTAGCAATAATGATAGTGGTAGTAAATGAGAAATTGGCTGTCAGTTAGTTTGAAAATCTGGCAACTCTAAGTGGCAGTAACAGAGTCAGAGATTGTGGAAAGGAAGAGAATGAAATCCATCCAACACAAGGCAAGGCAGCTGAGCTGAGGAAATCAAATGTGATGGATTGGAACTGGCAGTATGAATGGTCCAAAAGCTTTTTACTCAATTCAAATGCCGAATGAGTGAGTTATAGGGGTGAGCGAGTCGGTTATTTGTATGTAACTGACTTAACCGACATTAACCTAAGATATCCAACCGGCCTTGGAGTGCCATATCCAACCTAACTGAACCGACTTAACTTCTGTTGGTTCGGTCAGTTAACCAACTTTTTTTCAGGATATGACATTTATTTTACTGTACAATGTGAATTTTTATAGCAAATAAAAATTAGCTACTGGGAACTGAATATTTGGATATAAATTTTTAATTACAATACAATTACCAAGTTTATTGCTCTAACATTTATGTCAAAAATGAAATGCTGGAAATTTTTGAGGAAAAATTCGCCCAGGCACTCAATAACAAGTAGAGGACGCCAAGAACTGAAGGACCATAACAGCACAAATAGGAAGTTGTATGTATATATAGCATCATCTGTGTCCGCAAATGGCTGAAATGGTTGCAATTAGATGATTTTAGAAATTAGAATAAATCAAATTTCATAAACAGAGTATGAACTAGTGACGAGTTTTAATAAGAAAGAGTAACAACAAATTGAAGAAAAGTAATTAAACATAAGTTAAGAAAAAAAACAGAGAAGTACTCCATGAAAGCTTTGAAAACTTTTTTAAAAAAGGTTACCAACAAAAATTAAGTGGTAATCAATCACAAAGAACGCAAATAACAATCAATAACCACAAAAGTCAATGAGCTTCAATCCTAAATCAAGAAATACCTTAGTGAATCTGAAAGAGGGAGGTCGAATGGTGAGGAGGAGGTGCCGCGGCTTGTAGAATGAGGGAGGCTATACGGTGTGAGTCAGTGCGATGAACAACGGTTGGGCGGTTGGGGAGAACTAACAGAGGCGTCACCGCTTGAGATGAAAATGGAAAAAAAATGCTGTTGAAACTGTCATTTTGGGTGGGGTGGGGACTTATATTTTCTTTTGGATTATATTATGTGTTATATATTCTTTATTTGGACCATGATTCATGATTTATTGTTATATCTATTTAATTTAGTTTAAAGTTGTTGGGTTTAGGTTTTAAATTTAGGGTTAAATCTATTTAATTTGTTGGCTTCCTGTATTAAATATAAATATTTGGGCTTGACCTATTATTGGGTTGGGTTAAATATAAAATATAAATGTATTTAAAATGTTTTTTTAACTATTAAGTCAATCGGTTGGATTAAAGATTTAAATAATTGATAACCAATCTCTCAAACCAATTTAATTAAACTCAAAATAGATTAAATTAATTATAATCGAAAATTATTGTCCTCTAACTAATTGTCATTCCCACAAACCCATTTGGAATTGTGGGAGGGAATTAGGGAATAATAATCAGTCTATTAGTGTTATTTGATTTGACTGATGAGGCCCTAGCATGGACCATCACCATACCCAATTTCTATCCATCCAATCCAATCTATATGCTACTAGAATGTTTTGCCGACCATGCACTATTTTAATTGCATTAAATAATAATGGCCTAGAGTTGGCTTGTTGGATTTATTATAAAAAAATCCATTTCAATTAAAAAGAAACCTCATCCTCAATTCTTTGTTAATAATTTATAAGATTAATGAAAACTTTAGTATTATGTTCTGGTCACCCGGTGACATGACTTTTCTAATTTATAACACCAGCCCAACCCTAAACACAAGCCCCAAGCTTCAAATCCTTAGACCCAAAATCTAGACACTAAAAAATCTGAACCTCATACAAAAACAACTGAACCGGGCACTAAAAATACTGACCTCCCCGCCAACACCCCCCTCTCCCACCTTTCCTTTGTAAGTAACCAAGTATCTTCTCATTTTACCTTTGGATTTGTTTGTAAAGGTAAGGCCGTCTCTGTCTGCTATCTTTTTCTTTTTCAAAGTCTCTGTTACTGTTTTCATCTCTTTTATCGAAAAATTTTAAGGTCATTGTTGGATATTTCTTTTTAATTTCCATTTTCTCATCCATTTCATATGCTTGTTGCTAAACCGTTGTTCAATTTACTTGGTTGAGTTACTAGTATGATGTTCTTATATATACCCTATGGTAATTATTAGTTTTGAACAGGACTTTCCAACTGTTGTTTTCTGATTGATAGGTTTGCTCATGTCTTTGATTCAATTTCGTCTTACCCTGTCTTTCTTTACCAGCAGTATGGAGGATTCGCCCTCCTTTTCAACTAAAGAAATTTATTGGCTAGCATCATGCTTTTGGGGCATCATCACCTGCAAACTAGTAAGTAGTCCAATATGCTTTTGCTTTTATCAACGACATTTTTGGTGGATTGGAATTTCTTTCAGCTCTTTCTTCTTCGTAGATTTCGGTCAAATTCAATTGCTTTTATTAATCTTCGTTTTCTTTTCCATCTTTTATAAATTCAATACACTCTAATCTTGGTACTCGGTAAAACATCCTCAGCCTTCTCTAGTTCGTGTTACTTAAATTTTTTTTTTCCTAAATCTTGTTGATAGATTAGCTTCATAGGTAGCTTTTTTTTTCTGGCAATGGTAATAGTTATGGTTGTATAAAATTGCTTAGAATCCTATTCGGCCAGTTTCTACCATTTATTTTATCCAGAATTTAGGAATAGGAAGAGAATGGCTGTGAAGAGTACCTTAAAACAGAGAGGAAGAATAGGTTGGTTGAGAAAAAAAATGGTTTGGCACCAACAAGGATGCAACTAAATTGTGCTGACGCTCATAAAAGACCTGCCGTCCCGAGATTCTAACCTCAAATGAATCATAAAAAAGGTTTGGGAAACTTAGGATAAGACAGCTTCACACTGACCACAAAAAGACCCTGGTAGTGGTTCCACTTTTGGACCTGTATCTTTGAATTTTGGGTCAAAGTTATCCATATCTACATTTGCTGTCCATGCCTAGGTTGGAGTAGTTTATTAGGTTTGTTCTAAGTTGCCAAAGTTTGTGGACTATTTGGGGAAATTATCGAAATCAATTGAAGATTAGATTTAAACCACTTTATCTTAGGTTAATATATTTAGGACTGCCTAGAACTGCAGTATTAGATTTGTCATCAGTATGATGGAATTCACATTTCACTTTTATATTACAGAATGTATATATTTATCTAATTTCTGATACTCATATTCAGACATTCTTACACTGGGAGTATTTGAACTTTCCAAACAAAAGAATCATGCATTGGAAACATAATACAATTCTATCATTAAATATCATAATTGGGCTTTAGCTTTAGAAGTAAATTGAGTAGCTGGATAATAATTTCATTCGTTCTTTCTTTTTTTATATAGTAAAGGTAATTTCCCTTCTCTTTTTGGGTCTATTTGTTGGTATTTTTTATAGTTGAAATGTTTTAGAGATTAATGCAATGTATAAGTTATATGTCTTTTTTAACTACGTTACCAAGACTCTACATTTTTTTCTAAAATATGATGATCTAAATATATGGAAAAACTTTAAAAGATTTAGTATATCCATGTTGGACGCATCCTTGTATTGCATCTGACACTAACCCTCGATTCTAAGTAACAGCCTTTTAATACTGTTTTGACATAGTCTCTCTCCCTCTATTTAAGTTCTAAATATGTTCGATTTTATTCTTGCAGGTCTATGATATAACAGGTTTTATCAGCCCTTTTTGTTTCAAAGGATATGGAAAACTAAGTGATAAAGAAAAAATGGAATGGAACAATCGGTGCAATTTTGTCCTATGTTCTTTTCTTTTTTTTCCTTTTTCTTGTATAAAAGTTTGTTCAAAATATAATTTACTTTCCTAAATTTCTTTGCAACCTTGATCTAGATAGCCTTATCTTGTACAGGGGATTTTCAACTTTCCATGCTTTAATTGCAGCATGGGCTTCTCTCTACCTCCTACTATTCTCAGATCTTTTTAACGAGGATTCCAGTAATGACTTGATTGTGAATAGAAGCTCTATTATATCGAACATGGTCTTAGGGGTAAGCTACAATTTTATCAATATGTGAACTGATTGCCTGGTTTTATTCTTTTCCTTTGATTAACATAGCCTCGGGAGCTCAAATTAGTCTATAAGATGACTAATATTTGGACTATCAATTTGTATAATTTAATGGTATGCGGTTTGCAAAATATGTTTAATGCTGCTTTACAATTTGCTAAACTTTGATCATGATGACTTTCTTTTCCTTCAATTTTGCCTGTAACTTGCTTGGTATTATTTGTTGATGGTTAACTTGAAACATATTTCTTATTGTTTTTCCTAATCATTCTCTTGTACAGTTCTCTATTGGTTATTTTCTATCAGACTTGGCAATGGTGTTTTGGCATTTCCCAGCTTTAGGAGGTCTGGAGTATGTAAGTAGAGAATCATGCCTGATATTATTTATATTATTGTTTTGTAAGGTTATATTACTGCTCTGAATTAGTCTCAGTTCCCAGAAGCAATTTAATTTAAAACATCTGCTTAACCAATAATTGTGTTTCTTCAAAAAAGCTTTTGGTGTTTTGCTGCTCTCTCCTTGAAATATTGGATCAACTGACATGCTCGTTTCGAAATTGGATGCTTAGGATTTGATTGGCCTAGATCTTTTATAAAAATCTGGTGTTCAATTAGATCTCTTCTAGTGCTGTAGAAGATAAAATACTTAACGTAATATACATTTTTCTAATAAATGAAAAATATGAAAAAAAAAAAAAAACTGAACTTTACTAAACTAAGGGTTTTGTTGATACAATATAAGAATGTGGCAACGAGGTTGGAGGTGGTTCACTCAATGGGCTGAGAATTGTAAGTGGGTTATGGAGGAAAGATTGGAAGAAGTTTAGTCAAGAGAGAGAAGTGGTAGTAGATAGATTGGTCCTCTCTCGTTATGAGGTTTGAGGGGAGTATTTAAGGGGAACACTTATAAGCCATGTGTCCTTGTTTTATTGGTGGGCTTGTTATTCAAAGTGGGTGCCTTATTAGAGTGGCTATGTGATTTGATGTAACGAGGATAAAGAGTGGTGACAACAGAGTGGTTTAGCTTGGTGTGATGTGGCCTTGGGCAGAGGGTGGTGATTGGCGGGGTTATTCTGTTTGGTGGAGTTTTCCCAATTGTTGAGGTCTGGCGAAGGTATGTTAAGTGAGGATATGTGTAACAATTGCCCTCAGTTGAAGGGAAGGCTATAAAGTAACCTTACCTGAGACAAAAAGTATTAGTGAAGTTTCTATGTCGTGGGCAAGTTCTGTGTAGAAAATTTTCTGCCTATTTTATTTCGTAAAATTGGAGGAAATTTTTGCGAAGTTTTTGATTTGATTGTTCTTGTGAAATTCGCACAAGGCCTTAGAGGCAAAGTGTAAACATTCAACGTATGAATGCATGAAGCCTTGGAGGCAAGTATAAATGTGCAAGGTGTTCTTGGAAACGCTATTTATCTAAAAAGGTTAAATGTGCCTGAAGAGGCTTTGTTTTTGAAAAGTTTAGTTGTTTGAGAAGTTGAAGTGTGCCTTGAAGGCTAAGTATTTGAGAGGACAAAGTTTGCCTTAAAGGCTAAGTGCCGAAGAAGACGAAGTATGCCTTGAAGGCTGTGTCTAAGAATAGCAAGCATGTCTCGTAGGTTAAGTGTTTGAGAAGTAGAAGTATGCATTAAAAGCTAAGTTCCTGGAAATATGTGCTTGAACATCGCACAATATTTTTCCCTAAAAAACTTTTAATTACTTATATAATTGTACCTTCATTGAGGTATGCCTGAAAAGGTTGAAAGGTACTCGCCAATGGAATATGCTCATGATATTTATTACTGCAAAGCTTGAGGAATGTTAGTAATTATTTATAATATGCGTAAGTTATACAATGCTTATCCTTTAGCTGGGTATGCATGGAAGTGAGCTTGGCATATGTGGCCATGGGCGGAGTGTGGTATTTGGCAGGTTTATTTTGTTTGGTGGGGTTGTCCCAAACTCCCAATTGTAGAGTTCTGGCGAGGTATGTTAAGCAAGAGATGTGTAATAGGTTTATATGCTGCCAGTGAACTATGTTGTGACACATTATTTATTTACAAATAATCAATTTTATAATGATTTTAAAATAAATATAGTATCTTTTTAATAGCTGACTTCATGTGGTTCCATGCTAGTGTATAGCTTTGTTTGAATGCCAAAATGACCTTTCCACATAATCTAAAAAATTTTAAATCTGAGAGCCACACACAATGCTTATGCTTTTTCCGTAGAAAACTCTCCCTGAAGCTAGCCAAACACCCACTAAGTGGTTCATTTTGTTGATTTCCTATCTCTGTCAGGTCTTGCACCATGGGCTATCCATGTTTTCAATTTCTCTCTCCCTCATGAGCAGTCAAGGGCATATTTACATATTAATGGTTCTCTTTTCAGAGAGCACAACACCTTTTGTAAATATAAGATGGTTAGTTAACAATTTAAAATTTGTTAAATCTTTCTTCTCGCTTGTTCATCAACATTGTCTCACTACTATGACTGCAATTCCAGGTACTTGGATGTTGCTGGTCGGAAAAGCTCTACCATTTATATCTACAATGGCATTGCATTGTTCTTTGGGTGGTTGGTACTGATGCACATACCTCAAATCTTGGATCTTTTCTATTGTCGTATTGTTAATTTTCTGCATTCTGTGCTCCATGTTGGTCCATTAACATTAAAGATAGGAATGAGAAAAATTGGCAGGAAGCACATTGCTTATATAAATAAAGGGCGTGTTTTATAAATAAGAATATGCAAAACTTGCTAAAAGTGTAAGGACCCCTCTGCATCCATTTAGCTCATCTAATGACATGGCTTCAGTCCTTGGATGAATCATCAGTCTTTCTAATCGACCACTTTTTGTCCCAACCCCTTAATATAAAATTCTTGACTTGGTTTTCTTAAAAAATGAAAAATATTGACTTTATATTTGGATGAATCATCAATCTTTCTTTTGTCCTGGAAGAAAAAAGGAAAAAGGAATCATCAATCTCTCGTCGCAGATGTCTTATGACATTGTTGATATTCTGCTTGCTTTCTCTTCCATTTTATTGACGTCGCGCGACTGACAGACAGACATGACATCTACTTGTGATGATTTTAGATTGCAAGGATTTTTCTGTTCATCTATTTTTTTGCCCACATGTTTAACCACTTTGATGAGGTGAGTGTTCGAGTACATGAGCTTATATATTTACTTAAAAATGTTTCCTTTTTCATTTATTTTTTTGTTCGTTGATTTTTACTAGGCTGTTATACCCCAAACATTTTTTTATTTGATTAGTGAATTGATGAATAAAACAGGTCAAGAAGATATTTCCGTTGGGGTTCTACAGCTTGCTCACTGTACCTCCGGTGCTGGGGTTGATGAATGTGGTATGGTTTTGGAAGATAGTGAAGGGATTGATTAAAACAATTTCAAAAGCAAGACACTGAGAATAAGATCAATCCGAATTAATATTTATTTTCTGTGTAATGTTAAAAAATTGAAGAAAATCCAATTAATATTTGTCTATTGTGTGAAATTATAAAATAATATGGATAATTGTGAAACAGTGAAACGTGGCGCCGACCGGTTAGATATATGGCAATGTCCAAGGTTTCCTCAATTTTTTTCTAGACCTACAGAAGTCAATGTTGTATTGTTGCGTCGATTTATTAGGCTAAATTAGAAGGAAAAGCCGATTTTAAAAAATATTTAGGGATTTAGAGGATAAATTATAATAATAATCATTTTTGTTTGTTTTAAATTATATTTTAGTCACTTATGTTAGAAATGTTATGTTTTAGTTATTTATGTTATCGTTTTGTTATAAAGTGGTTATTTTACTATTAAACTTCGTTGTCTCTCTTATAACTATTTTATACGACACTTTAAATGGATTTTAAATGTCAATTTGAATGTTATTTTCTAACAAAACGATAACGTAAGTGATTAATCATTTTAAACATAAATAATTAAATTAAAATATAATTAAGGTAAATAAAAATAATTATTTTAATAGTTTATCTTTTTTAAATCTGGAAAAATTGTTTAAATCTCTAAATATTTTTAAAATTGGTCTTTTCTTTTAATTTATCCTGTCTATTATTTAATTTTTATTTTATTTGGTACTTTTATAAGAAATAAAAATGGCAAGGCGAAAAATTGGTATACATATGGTTCTCATAATTCAAAAAAAATATTTTGATCAAATAAATTATTAATATATCATTTGATATTTAAATTTAATGTTTTTTCCTAATATGATCTATTAATTTTTGTCTAATTTAATATTGTGTTTAACAAAATTTATATATTTTGTACTCAAATGTAATTATGTTAATTTTTAAGATTTTTTCGATGAAAATTATTTATTAGTATTATTATGTTTGAATTTTTATAATTTAGTTAATAAAATAAATTTAGAGTTAATTATAAGTTTTTTCAATTGTGTTTCATTGTCAAATATAACGATATGATTTAATTTAAATTTAGAGTTGATTTGATAAAAGTCAATTATTAATTATAAATTTTCATTCATTTAGTACTAAAATCTGAATTAAATGTTAAAAATGGTAACATTATTATCTTTGATATTGTATCAATTTAAAAAATATATATAAATAGCATATTAAAAAAGTTAATCAGCTCAGGAATAAAAAAACCCTTTCCTTTCTCTCTGTTGACCCTGTAAGTAGGCGTGTTCGCATTTTACCTATGGATTTCTTCCCCTTTGTTGACCCTGAAAGCAACCAAGTGTCTACTCATTTTACCTATGGACGTGCTCGTAAAGGTAAGACTACCCCCCCCCCCTTCTCTCTCATCTCTTTTATTGAGAGGACATCGTTGGATATTTCTTTTTATTTGCCATTTTCTCATCCATTTCTTACGCTTGTTGTTAAACCGTTGCTCATGACTTATTCAACAGGATTTTGCACCCTGTTCGGTGGGTGGGATCAAAACTTGGGCACCCAAATGCACTTATTTTCTAATTGACCATAGAGCATATTATTATAATAGGAAAAAAAAGAGAAGGGTTTTTTTTACTTTCTTTTTTATTGAAAGAAAAAGCTAGATCTGTTTGTTCCTAGGAGTTTACGACCAGCAAATGAAGAGCCTCACTTTATCATCTCATCTGATTTAAAACTGAATCACTCAAACTACCAACAGAAGAGACACACGCATATACGTACATACATATGCATATTTAAAAAATACGTACACACTACATTTTAAATTTGAGTAAGAAATATATTGAAGCATGTGGAGGAGGTTGTGGTGGCGCGAGGCTTTGAAGCAGGGTGTGTCTGCGGCCGTTGGGAGGAGACTTCCGCCTCCTCCGCCGAACCCGCTGCTGTTGGGTGGAGTGACATTGGGAACCAATTTAGTATTCCGCGGTACAAAAATTAGGTTTTCTTCTTCATCTTGTGATGCCAATGCAACCTCTGATTCCAAAAAGGCAGGAGCAGGAGTGGACAGCGTAACATTCGGGGAGGCCAAGAAGCTGATGAGGCTTGTCAATGTGGAATCACTCAAGACCAAGCTAGGGATGGAAGGCAAAGAGGTGATCGGCTACTCGGAGTTGTTAAAGGCTTGCGAGAGCATGGGCATTGCGAGATCTCTGGACGAGGCCATCGCTTTTGCACGCGTTCTCGATGAGGCAGGCGTCGTACTTCTCTTCCGCGACAAGGTTTATCTTCATCCTGATAAGGTGCCCTCCCTCTTTTGACCTTTACTCTCTTGTATTATCTGTCTCTTTATATTAACGCATTTCCTTTTCTCCCCCTTCTGATCCAATCCGTGATTCTTGATTGATAATCGAGTGAAGAATGTTTGGCAATGGATTTACCAATCGAATGCCCCATCAAGTTCATTTTATTCTTTTTAATTCCAGTTCTAATGTTTAATTTGTCATTGTCATTGCCTTTGCCTTCGTCTCTCCATTATTTTCAACTGTTGTCTTGAATGCCTTTATATAGCATATATCATTTCTTATGTACACACACACACACTTTAATCAATTTTTTTGTAGGATTTAACATTTTAACAATTCAGTAGTTGAATATTTGTTAATACCGTTAGATTGTTAAAATATTATTCATATGGAGTGGGTAAAACTGAGGTAGTAAGGTAGTTTTACAATAGTGTGAGTGCCTCTCTCTAGATATATCTAGCAAATGAAATACAAATTCGGTCTATTAGATTGGACAACCGGACTGATAGTGTGAAGTGGGTAAGTAAAAAGATTAAGGGGAGATCTTTGGTCTCAATCATTTTAAGATTCGCTTTGTCAGCTTGCATTTACTGGATTTGGAGGGAAAGGAACCATAGGCAATTTGGGGTAGACATCATAGCGAGCAAGAGTTGTTGAGCTAAATCAAAGAAATTGTCCAGATGAGGTTACAGGGAGCTGCTGTTAACATAGGGATGTAAGGAATAGCAGTTATGAATTGATTGGCGAATCAGTTTTACTGTATAGGTTTTTTTTTCTTTTTTATTTTGTACAGGTTTAATTGAACATGTGATAGAATGTACAGAGGTTTTCAGTAGCAGATTTCTGCTTACTTGGGTAATAAAATTCAATTATCCAAAAAAAAATTGGTCTATTAGGCTATTAGGTGTTAGAAAACAATAGTTTACTATTTTTATTGCATTTTAGTAAAATAAAGAAATGAGCATCTATTATGCTATTTAAATATTTTGTAAAGGAAAAGAAAAAACCAGAACGAAGCTAGTCACTGATCCTTAACCAAAAGTTCTACATTCCTGTCATGTCTATAATCCAAGGTGGGGGAGTAATGTTTCTCATTTACTCCAGTCATCATCTATGCATCAGACATGCACACACGCACCCAAAAGTCACCCCAAAGTCATCCGGTAACAACATATATAAGGTCCAAGCCGTTTAAAGCATTTGTTTCATGCATGAATCTGTAGCATAATCGCTTTTCTGCAGATGACTACCCTCAGTGTCTGTGTTGTGCAATGAATTGTTTGACATGTCAATACCATGCCGTGTTTCAAAGGTCAATTGTTTAATTGGTAGCCTCTTTCAGGTTTGTCTGCACCTTACTTCAAGCCTTGCACTTAGTTGTGGTTCACCTCTTATTTAAATAAGATGCATAAGCATTATTGTCATCTCCTTCCCAAATACACCCCTGCCCCCCCCCCCCCAAAAAAAAAAAAAAAAAGGGTCATATTCTTTGCAATAACTCCAGACCATTCCCTCAGTTCTCCTTTGCATTCACGAATATTACCTCCTTTAGCTGCTAGAAGGATATCAATCCTTAAGTTTGAAATGCTCCTGCACTTTCAACCCAACTCAATTGCTATATATATAACGAATGAAATATAAATTCCCTCTACTAGGCTGTTAGGCTTCAGAAAACACTAGATTACTTTTTTTATTACGTTTTAGTAAAATAAAACAAATGGGCATCTATTAGGCTATTTAAATATTTTGTAAAAGAAAAAACCTGCATGAAGCTAGTCACTGATCCTTATTAATATATTATGTCTTAACCAAAAGTAATACATTTCTGTCCTGTCTATAATCCTTGGGGGTAAGTTATTTCTTTCATGTGCTTGTTTAAGAATAGATTCGTCTCCAGTCTTCATCTATGCATCAACAACGCACCCTAAAAGTCATCTGGTATTTGTACAAGTGCTATTCCTTTTTCTTTTTTTATAGAAAGATGGTAACTGGTGAGGTTTTAAGGATTAGAGTTGGATTCTGTTGAGGTTTATGCTTATATCTAACCATTAACTCGGTACTTTATCATCTTCCTCTTTACTCATTGAAATCTTTCTGTTTAAATTAAAATCAATGAGAACAATTAATCTTGGTGGACCTTCATTTTGGTTTATCAAGGTGGAATCTTTTCTCCTTGTATCATCATGTCATATCACTTCAAGACTTTGAGTGTAATTGTATTGTATATATTGGAAATAGCATCTCATGCCCAAATATTTGCTATTATGAAAAGGACTGATGAGCATGCTTATGAACCCAATTTTGCAACAACCAGTGGTTATGAACCCATAAATCTCATATAATTGCTCTACATCCTTGCATTTTTGCACCATTACTTATCTGCAGATGACCACCTTCAGTCAATGCGTTGTTCAATAAATTGTTTGACATGTCAATACCTTGTGCTTAGGCCAGATAAATGGTATCTTTTTGTCCAAGGCAAATTGTTTAGTTGGTAGCCTCTTTCAAGTTTGTCTGCACCTCACTTCAAGCCTTGCACTGAGTTTTGCTTGACCTCTTATTTAAATGAGATGCATAAGCATTATCGTCATCCCCTTCAACAACACCCCCCAAAAAAAAAATGGAAACCCCACATTCTTTACAATAACTCCAGACCATTCCCAATTTCTCCCTTGCAGTCATGACTATGAACTCCTTTACTTTAGCTCCTAGAAGGATATGAATCCCTAAAGTTAGAAATGCTCCTACACTTCCAACCCATCTTAAATTGCTTTTATATCAAATGTATTTAAAAACTTATGCAGCTGTTCTTTTCTTCCCCAACGTTCATATTTGACTTCATTAAGAATTGCCTTATCATTTTACCCTAATTGTGAAGGATACAGACTGAATTTGCATTTTGTAGGTGGTGGATCTAATTAGAAGAGCAGTACCTCTTGCTTTGACTCCTGAAGATGACCCTATAAGAGATGAGCTAAAGAGGCTGCAGGAGAAGAAGGAAGAAATTGATGTGCTAGCACATAAGCAAGTTCGGCGCATCCTTTGGAGTGGTCTAGGATTAGCGATGGTACAAGTTGGACTGTTCTTCCGGCTAACGTTTTGGGAATTCTCATGGGATGTAATGGAACCGATTGCATTTTTCACCACGGCCACTGGCATAGTCATGGGCTATGCTTACTTCCTTTTGACTTCAAGAGATCCCACGTATCAAGATCTAATGAAGAGGCTTTTTCTGTCGAGGCAAAGGAAACTGTTCAAGAAGCATAAATTTGACGTTGACAGGTTGAAGGAGTTACAAAACAAGTGCAAAACATCTCTGGATGCGTCTGCATCTATCCGGAATCGTGTAGGATTGGAAGTAGAACTAGATGATGCCTTACACAAGGATTAGGCTTTATCCCCACCTTCACTTCGGTTGCTTTCTTATTCTTATTATTATTTATCTTGATAACCATTTCTAACATAAATCAAAGCTTAATCCTTTTCCTCATTTATCCATTTCTTTATTTCTTTCTTCATTGCTATCTGTTTACGTATCTGGCATGATAATCTTTAGTCTTATATTTTTTGTGAAAGAAGTTTTATTAGCTAACATAGCACAGGATTTTGCATGTGAATTTGATACATGATAATCTGTCTGTCAACATATTAAAATTGCCAAATTATTTTGCAACAAATTCCGAGAAGAAACCTGGAGGCAAGTCATGCACTTGAATCCAAAAGGAAGAAAACACCAACGGGACTCGCATCAGATCCTCATCCTCCTTTAATCGATGAATAACCAAAATTTGGTTATGAAAAGTCCATGGAGCGCCGGTAATTACACGATCAACATCTAACTCGTGGTAAAACTTGAATAAATGCCTTTTCCCCTAGATTTAAGACTTGAGCC
This sequence comes from Gossypium arboreum, assembly GCF_025698485.1. Classification (NCBI taxonomy): domain Eukaryota; kingdom Viridiplantae; phylum Streptophyta; class Magnoliopsida; order Malvales; family Malvaceae; genus Gossypium; species Gossypium arboreum. Next base: position 142,221,040 of record NC_069077.1, on the reverse strand, counting down.
CCTCCAAGGGGATGCTATAGGTTAGCCATTGTTTTCCTCACTGTCAGGAAATGGACCACACTTGCTGTTAAAAAACAACTCACCAAGTAAAACTCGTATACTGATTTTTGATATTCGACTTCACCAGAAAGAAGTCATGCTTCTTCTCCATCCTCAATACTTAGATCTACCATTCTTTTCTCCATTTGATAAAAAACAATGAAAATGAATATAACATTAATACGACACGAGACAGAGAATCAGAGCCGTGAAAGACCTTAAGACAAAACAATACAAAAGCATGCCACAGGCAAACAGAAGAAAACCGTTCTACAGAGAGCAGACATTTATACTTTTGGATTAGACAAGTTATCAATAATAAACCTAGGATTAATCTTAAGAAAACAGGTAGCACTAGGGAAAGAAAAATGTTGACAAATTCCATGTCTTAAGTGCTTATGCGTTGGGGAGTTGTTTGGGCACAACGAGACTTTATAGGGAAATTAAGGAAGGTTTGGTCGTAGACAATAAAAAAAAAGAACTATATTGAAAACTTTTACTGCATGGTCGTCCTGGTCAATGTAGATCAATAACATGAATCAACATGCATGTATAGTCTTCTTTTTTATTTTTATTTTTAAGTTGACATTAGATTTCAAAGCAATAAAGTAATCATATATAACATTAAAGGCAACATGGTAGTTGCTTTTCTAAGGCACAAATTTCTTGAGGAAATCGACTTCTCTGAGAAAAAATTTTGTTTTCGAAGTGTTATTCTTTAAGTAATTGATTGGGACTTTAACAATCGAATATATGGTCTCCAAGTCAGAGTTTTGTCCCCAGCATTTAAGGAGAGCTGTGTGTAATTTACATAGAGGGAAGCTTCAATCTATGAAGATAGATATCCGTAAAATTCGATTGAGAATAAATATTTAGTATTGAATGTGTGAATAATAAAGTGTATATATAAACTATTTTATATCCCATGGAAAAGTTGAATTATGGTTTGATTTTCTAGTGCTCTTTCCTTCTTTTAATTCATAATAAAATAGTCATTAAGTGCGTGTGTTTATATCTATTTATATATTATTTTGAGCAATTCAAGTTTTCTTTCATCCATTACATAAATTTATAACTTGATTTACGGTGGGTGATATATTAATAACTAATAGCTTATGAAATTTAAAGAAAAACTCATATCTTATCAAGATAAAAAAATCCATACCTTTTTTTAATATATGAGTTTTTACAACTTAATTCCATATACTATTTTATTGTACATACAAAATTATTACAAAATGTTAAATTCATTTTTATTTAATTTAATGTTAAATTGATTGTACAAATTATGACAAAAATAATAATTTTATTTTTATACTTTTATTAGTACTTACAATAATCTTTAAAATAAAATTTAATTTTCATAATTATCTAACGAAATTTTTTCAAAGACAACATAATATAGTTATTGGTAGAAAGTGATTGATTGATTGTAGTCAATATGTTTAATGGTCAGACAGAGGATACAGAAGGGAGCCTAGCATGAATCACCATAGAGCTATTAACAAGGGATTGGCATGTGAAGGTAATATTTACTCCACACAGAGCGAATATGGCTGCAAATTCCATGACAACATTAGAAAGAAATATTCCTCTTAGTTTAAAAATTTATGATGCTCTCCTTAAAATTATCAAGATAATTTTATAAGATAATATTAGTATCAGATATAATTCCTCTTAAGGCCAAATATATTTAGCTTCCTTATCTAAAAAAAAATTTCTACAAATTGACTTGTTAGAAATATTATTTAGTTTTTAAGCCGATGTCTTTGCAAAAACTAAAATCATTTATTTGATATTTTTAAACAAAATAAACATTTTTTCTTTTAAGATTCGCAACACTTCTATCTTCAAAGATAAATCTATTTCCCTTTTAATGGGCCTACAGAACACGAAATATTAACTTGATCCTGTAGATACCTGATAAATAAATAATAGATAAAAATAAATCTGTTTCTCAGATTTCCTTTTTTGTCGGACTCTCTAGTGATCCTTCTACCTTTTAATGGAGCAGATCTAGGGTTCTTTGATTCTTTTTTCATTTTTCTTATCTCCTTCTCATTCCTGCTGTTGAAGCAGCTGCTCCCACCCACTTCTAATTTTCAACCAATCTCGAGAATTTTAAGCGCTATTGAGGTAGGAATCGACGAGGATTCACTACGTGCCTTTATACATACATATTATCGACGTATATGTGATCGAAAACCCTTGGAGATTACGTAGATCCGGATTACTATTGAGGAAACAGAATTCATAAGGGAAAAATGAGTGAGAACCGCAAGTTCCAGCTTGGGACAATAGGTGCTTTGAGTTTATCGGTGGTCTCCTCGGTGTCCATTGTTATATGCAACAAGGCTCTTATCAGTACTCTCGGCTTCACCTTTGGTCAGCTTTTTACACTGCTTCTTCTTCTTTTTTCTTTCTTTCTTATATTCATCCTTTAATAATTCTCCCATTGGTCTCCATTTCCGATTTGTTGGATTCCCCTTCTTTTTTTTTTACTTATGATGTCTTATTGCTTTTGATCTCTCACCATAATTGGGGGCTTCCGTATTCCCAACTTTTTCTTTTCTTCTCTGCAGAATTCTGGATTTCTAATGCCATTAAATATAATTTTTTGTCTTTATTTTCTTTCTTTTATGATTGATTTATACTATCAGTTCTGCGATCTGTTCACAATAACTAGAGATTATTTATTTGCAACTGGAAATATTATGGTGCTGAGTATTTATTCCAATTTCAAAGCAGAATTGTCATGACACTGGTTGTAAAATTACATGTTGAATTGACTGTCAATTGCTGCTGTCTTGTGTGTTAATGCGGAAATTATCTGTAACCATGTAGGCACCTGAAATATCAGTCTCTTGAAACTGAAGTTACGAGATGATAAGTGTTTCAAATCATAATCTATAAAGTATGAAAACTATTATGTAGGGATTACTATCAATTATTATTTGTAAGTGTCACTTTAGTGCTCATCAGATTGGTCATCATACGAGTTACTTTCTAAGTGATCAAATGAATTCACGATTGATTAATAGAAACAAGCTTACGTTGCTTCTATCCCATGCCTTAGTGGTTGCTATTGATTTATGGCTAATATATAACATGCTATATGAGCGGATTGATATTTTAATTTGAAATTCTTTAACATTTATGATCAAAAGGAATAGTTTAGTCAGCAGAGTTTATGAGGTTTTACGTGGCGGCCTAATCTAGTTAATTGTTACAATCTCATTATTTACTTGTTTCTCTTAGAGATCTTAGCTTGTTGTTAGTGATAGACTCTTCAGGATGTGGGTGTGTAATCTTTCTATGTTTTTTCTCTGCAATTATTGCTACTTCATTTTGGTTACAATGTGATGACCAATGTTCTCATTCTTTCATTTTCATAAGAAGAAAAATATTTTCTCAAAGTCTGAGATTTAAGCTAATAGTTTATTGTAATACTTGCGGTTAATTTGAAAAAGCATCAGAATTTGTCACTTTGCTTCCATGCTATTACTTGACCATTTATGCTAATTTATGGTCTGGGTTTTGCAGCCACAACTTTGACAAGCTGGCATCTCCTAGTCACTTTTTGTTCTCTTCATGTAGCCTTATGGATGAAATTGTTTGAGCACAAACCTTTTGATGCCCGAGCTGTCATGGGATTTGGTATATTAAATGGGATATCCATTGGGCTTTTGAATCTTAGTTTGGGGTTCAATTCTGTTGGTTTCTACCAGGTAAAGTTCCATTTCCTGTCATTATCCTCTGGAATCAAATTCATGTCCAAGTTTTGGCTGATTCCAACAAAATTCATACAAAATGATACCTTGTGCTTACAGCTTATTGGTTTATGGAATTTTGTCAGTAGCTAGCGCTATATATCCAGTTCAAAGTTTGGCTTTTCTTCCTCACTTTTACAAGCATATTAGGAGCATTAGTTTCTGAAAATGTTTGCCCTTTTTATGTATTTTAGATGACAAAACTGGCAATTATCCCCTGCACTGTTCTTTTGGAGACCCTTTTCTTCAGAAAGAAATTCAGGTCAGTTATTAGCATGCTTGTTTCTTCGACGTTAGTTCATGTTATAACTTTGGCTTCTTGCAACTGTGGTTTTTTTTTTGGAGATAAGCCTTAGGAATAGATTACTCTTAGAGGCTAGACATTGCATTGGTTGGCTTAGGGGTCATTCATGGAGCTGACATGCTTACAGGAATGGATTAAAAGCCTTGATTCCCACTGTTTTATGCTAAAAGGGAGAATAAAATCATAATTCCTCCACCCATCAGTGGATGATAAGGTCCTTCTGTACTTATGTCTGTTAAATTCTTAACTTTGTGTTATTGTCATCTGCTGCAGTACAAAATTTTCTTTCTTCGATATTACAATTTCTATGCTTTGCCCAGTTGAGGAATTATTGTTTCATTTTATAGTTTGCTAGTGGTTTTAGGTTTTGCAGTTTATACCTGCTATTATTTTGAAGTACTTTTGTGGTTATGGCTTTGTTTCGTTACATTTGTATGCTATTGCAGTAGGAATATCCAGCTTTCATTGGCCATTTTACTTTTGGGTGTTGGAATTGCAACTGTGACTGATATGCAGCTCAATATCCTGGGTTCTATCCTTTCTCTGCTGGCAGTTGTTACAACTTGCATAGCTCAAATTGTATCCTTTGACTAGAGTGATATTTGCTATTTATTTTTTTGTCTTTTATCTGTCATTAGCCTCCATGTTTAGGTCCTTAAGAACTGCAAATGAACTTGCATGAATAGGTTTTCTTGCTCTAAATTCTCTTAGCTTTTTAAGTTCTTAACTTACTTGTCTTAGATGACTAATACAATTCAGAAGAAGTTCAAAGTATCTTCAACCCAACTTCTCTACCAGTCTTGCCCTTACCAGGCATTAACTCTGTTCATCATTGGCCCATTCCTGGATGGGCTTTTGACTAACAAGAATGTTTTTGCTTTCAAGTATACCCCTCAAGTGCTGGTAAGAATAAGATCCCCACCACCCAATGAGTAAAGAGAAATATTAGTAGTATAGTATTTTTATTGGATTTCTTTAATGTGCAATCTTTGTTGCAGTTCTTCATTGTTCTTTCCTGCCTGATTTCGGTCTCTGTCAACTTTAGTACATTTCTGGTAATTGGAAAGACATCCCCTGTGACATATCAGGTCCTAGGACATCTAAAAACATGCCTTGTTTTGGCCTTTGGTTATGTTCTACTTCATGATCCGTTTAGCTGGCGCAACATTTTGGGCATCTTGATTGCTGTAGTTGGAATGGTCATTTATTCATATTATTGCACTGTTGAGAGCCAGCAGCAGAAGGCTAGTGAAGTATCACCACAGTTGCCACAGGTAATTCCTTGAGTGGTCGTGTTTGTTCCGATGACCTATAGCCCACAAATTATAAAATGCGATCCTAGTTTTACTGATATCTTGGAATATATGCTGACCTATATATATTTCCTACTTCATGGAATGATGCAGGTTAAGGAAAGTGAATCCGATCCTCTGATTAGCGTGGATAATGGAAGTGGGATGTTGAGTGATGGTGTAGGTCCTAAAGCCCCTGTATGGAATACGAACAAGGACCTGCATGCATAAAATCTTCAAGATGTTATATTCATTCGTCGGAGATGAAAAATTAGTAATGAAAAGTGTTCCAGCAATGGAAAATGGTGGTGGTAAAGGTGACTTATATGTTGCACAGGCGGCACAGCAACAGTAGTCATGTTATGTTGGATGTTTCATAACTGTTGTAGGTTCAAAGAGTGGAGGGAAATGCGTTATGATATTATTAGCAGTTTTGATTGGTATTATTTGTGTATCAGTGGCGATAATGGAATGGAATGCTGCATTCCAGAATTGGATTTGTGAAATGTATGATGTTCGAACTCCAGATACCCATCAGTTTTATTTGCAATTATTTCTGTTCCATATAATATTGAAGAAATGAATTTAAATCGTATTCCTATCCTTATTCTACATGAGCAACGGTTTTTTTTTTTTTTTTAAATGTAGCAACTAACCTAAGCATTGAAAAATAAGTACGCAACTAAATAGAGACTAAACATTAAGAATTCTCGATTATCATCTTATATGACACTTACCAATTTCACTAATGAATTCCATTTACCGTTTAATGAATTCCATTGAAAAATAACTCCATTGAAGAAGGTTAGAATCTTCAAAACTTTCGAAAGTTTGGCCCTTGCATGGTAAGCCAATTTGAGTTCGTTTTTTTGTAATTTTTTATGTTTTTGAGATTTTGGAAGCTTGATTTAGCTAGTACAATGATTAATTTGTAAAATTATTAAAGATTTTAAATGTTTCTATTTTTGAATTTTAATCCTTTTGGTACTAAATTGATAGATTTTGAGCTTAGTTATGAAAAGGACTAATTTGTAAAGTGGAATTGTTGTTTTAGTAAAAAAGGACTAAAGTGTAAATATTTTAACATTAGCATGAATTTTCTGTAAATATAGGTATTAGAGGGCTATAGAGGGATGATATTGGAATCAAATTGAAAATCGGAGCTTAAATGTGAAAGATATGATTATTTAGGTTTTAGGGACTGAATTGAATAAAATGTGAAACTTTAGGAAATTTGTCAAAAATGTAATTAAAATGTTATATACATAAAATAAGATGTTATAAGTTAATTGAAATTGATGATTTGAAATGAATTACCGTATAGATTAAGATTTGGACCAACCAGTAAATAATTAAGAAAAAAGAAAAATTGCAGATTAGTCCCCAACATTGCTCTTATTGTCATTTTGGTCTGGTAAGTTTATATGGTGTACTTATGTTTGTAAATGTATTGAATGTGTTTGAATTATGAAATTATATCGTATGATTGTATTTTGAATTGGTTATAAAATGGTACAAAAATATGAGAAATGGATTGAATTGTAAAGAAATGAGCTAATATGTTAAATGTACCCGGATGAACTTATGAAAGGATGGGATACAACTGGCATGTCAATAGGGCTAATTACACGTTGTACGGGATATGATATGAGGTGATACTGATGTATGGAGAATTTCGTTGTTTAAAACAGAATCTAGCATTTGTTGTGGGTTATTGAGTTTTGTCTCTACGTCTCTACGGAGACCCTTGTGTATTCCAGAGGGGTATAATGTCTTATGACGTTTGTTACCTATGACCTTAGCACTTTGATGCTTAGGTGTGTATTGGAGTTATCGCTTGGACAAGCAATCTGGTGTGTTTTAGTGGTTACCAACATATCCGTATTTGTTTATTATATTTCATTGGGATAAATGGTTAGTGTAAAATGTAATATATCTGATTGATAATATGTATAGTATTTGAAAATGGTTATATGTTTGGAATGATGAAATGACGTATATGTTCAATGATTCTGATAGAATGTCACTGAATAGTAATGTATTATACATATTGAGAGGTTGTAAGATTGTAACTGATGAACTCACCTTACTGACGTGAAATGTGATGATAGGAAAGTCGTATAGTTAGCTAATTCATTATATTAGTTGTGAATTGAGGTCATTTTACTATCTTAACTTTTATGAACTTACTAAACATATAAAATGTTTACTCTGTTTGTGTTTTCTCTGCTTGTAGTTATCTTTTGCAAAACAAGGCAATTGGATTACTTCGGAAATCACACTATCAAGTCTTCGATTCAATAGTCTTTTAACTGTCCTAGTCTCGGTTATGTGGCATGTACATAGGAAATGTTTTGCATATTTGCTTACAATGAATGTCTATAAGTTTGATCCATAAAAGATGTTTGATTTTGGATGCTTACATGTTATATTTAAAAGTGTGTATGATGAGCCATAGTTAGAGATTACGAATGGCCAAATGTGAATGTGAATGCTTAAGTTATGGAAATGAGGTTAGCATGGTTGATGGTAAATGCTTGATATGTGGTGAATGACAATTTTTGGATCAAATGAGGCATAATGTCATATTGGTAAAAATGGATATATGTGCATAGTTGATTTGTTATAGAATGTATTTGGAAATTTCCATGATTGAAGGCTAAATGGGATAAGTTGAAATGGTCATTGAAATTTGATTCAATGGAAGCATGTATGCATGAATAGGTATCATGTTAAATGTTAATTGTGAAATGTTGGTTTGTGGATTGAAAATGTATGAATTGTAGCATCGTGGTATGGCTTGGGATTGGTTTTATGCTGGTTGGAAGTGTGGTTGGGGCACAATTTATATTTGATTTTGGTTTGAGCATGTAAAAGTACCAAAGTGTAAGAATTTTTTATCATCTGGGTAAAATAATCGATACCAAGGATTAAGGTATCGATACTTTACCAAATGAAAAGTGTTTTAAAATGATAGAATGTCAATTTGGTATCAATATTTATCTTCAAAGATCGATACTTTATAAAGGTATTGATACGAATTGACTTGTGTCCAAAATTTCGAAAATGACGGAATGCCAAAATGGTATCGATACCTAACTTGGTATCAATACTTTGATTTTTGAAACATCGAAGCTAAATATGGTATCAGTACTTGACTTGGGTATCGATACCCATGCTCAAACTTTGAAAAATTTACAGTTTAGTCCTTATTCATGCTCAGGTCAAATTTAGAGCTTTTGAAAGGCCAATTGAGTTTTGGTTTTACTTGTTTAACGTGTGATTCATGCATTATATTAAGATTTGATGATTGAATGAATTTTTTTTTGAGTTTTGAATGTGAATTGCTCCAGTAACAAAAGTAGCATTCTGTAACTCAGGTCTGACTACCAAGCCAGGTGAAGGGTGTTACAACTAATGTACTTATTTTTTGCTTTGGTATTGTTAATTATGTAGCCTAAGAAAGTTTTTTTTTTTGAGGACGTCAACAGTGTTTAAAAAGGGGCTTCAATTGGTCTTTCGATTAACTTAAGCATTCATATCGACCTAAGATATCTCTTTATAATCTCAAAATTTTGTTTAGAATAACATTGATGTGTGTTGTTTTATTTAATTATTGTTTTCTATCAGCATGACTATTAATGTTTATTTTTCACCTTCCATATAAATTTTGTTGCATGCATTTATAAGTGAAATGTATATATATATATATTCTCTTAATATATTTGCCTTGGTAAGTGAAATTTGGATGTGTATATATATATTCTTGCTTCCTATCTGTTTGTGTATATATATATTTTTCCTTTTCATATATTTTTCCTTTTTACCTGAATGTTTGTGTGCATATGCGTTTTATATATAATTCTTTCTATCATTCATATAAATTTAGCTGCATGCATCTCTGAAATGTGTGTATATATATATATATTGATGTATTCGTTTTATGTACGTGTATAAATTTTTAAAGAATAAATTTTAAATAATTATAATTAACCATGTTATCTTATTCTATCTTACGTTTTAGGTTATACATAAAATCTTCCTCATTCATAATATGATTTTTCCCACTAAGAAAATTTAAAGAAAATTTTAAGATTAACGTATATTTAATATGATAAATCAAATTGGTCCTTACTTTTCTTTTTCGAACTTCACTGAGTAAATTGGTGTTGTATATTTGGTCATGACTTGGTAATTAATATAGCAATTTCGTGTAGTTTATAAATTAATAAAATTTCATAAAAATTAAAATAATTAATTTAATTAAAATTTGAAAGTTAAAAGCGAAAAAAATAAAAAAAACTAAACATTAGAATCATTATGCCTTGATAGATTATCTTCAAAAGTGTAGATGCCGTCAAAGATGAAATTATCTTTTATTGGTGCTTTAAAACAGAGGCCATCCTAGTATAGTGTTTTTCCGTAGACATCTGGGCCTGCAAGGTCAGCCCTACACCTGCAATTTGATTTCCTGATGAAGATCGACCCGACTCTTCTTTTCCTTTCTGGCTCTGACTGGTGCTAGAAAAAGGAAAAACCCAAGACCCTGCGCTTGCTGTTTGCTCGAAAAGGGGGATAAATGGGAAGGACAATGGAATGGGCAGGCAGGGAGAAGCACATGAGAGGAATACCTAGGAAGATGGTGTTTCTGGCAGTGGGGGCATTCGCCAAGGCGGTAGCAACTCTTCTCAACACCACCTCCGTTCATAATGCTGATACCCTCATTCGTCTTGTGCGTTCTCGACCCCCTGGCATACCACTCCTCACTGTTAGTAATCACATGTCTACGTGGGTGCTCCTCCCTTGAATCCTTCTTTCTTCTTTACTTTGTCTTATTAGATACGATTCATATTTTCATCTTCTTTGCAGCTTGGATGATCCACTTCTTTGGGGGTTCAAAGGTTTCCCCTCCTTGGATGCCCATTTGGCACGATGGGTACTTGCTGCTGAAGACATTTGTTTTAAGAATTCTGTGCTCACTTATTTTTTTAGACTTGGTATGCCCCATTTTTCTTTCCCACTGCTACTACCACTCTTCTACTTATCTATCTCTTTAACAAAAACTATTTTCAGTTATCATATCACTAGCTTATCAGTTCGATTCTATTGTTAGCTTTCACTTGACTTTAACAAATATTGTTGAATTTACATATAAACATCCATATTAAGTTGAGGAATACTATTTAGATTAAGAGTTACTATCTCGAGTCGGAAGATAAGCTAGCATAAGCTAAGAAACACACCAATGCAGATTCTCTGTCTACCACCAGACTGCTGATTCTTTTTCACTTACTGAATGCTCAGTTCTCCTCCACTACAGTTGGGTTTTACATGCTTTGGTCAAAACATACGGGTTTTGATTGACTCTTTCATGGGTCTGATTTTGCTCAAAATATGACCGGTTGTCTGACTGCCCTCACTGATCCACGTTTAAATATCATGCTTTTACATATTGTAGGTACTTGCATTAGGTTGTTGGAAATTCCTTTTGAGTTGTGAATTTTCATCATTATTAATTAATATGTTACTTCTTGTACGAGTTATGCTACTAACTAAAACCTTTGTTTATACATAGAAGAAATCTTCTGTCAACTTGGTTGGGTTTTTGAAAGACCAGGTAGTTTTAATGTAAAGGTTTGTCTCTGAAATTGTAAATTGTGTAGGTAAATGCATACCTATTACAAGGGGTGCTGGAATTTATCAGGAATACATGAATGAAGCTCTTCAATGCTTAAACAATGGAGCCTGGGTATTTCACCTAAATTTATACTATTGTTATTTTGAAATTTTGGTAAATCTTTTGTTTCACGAGATTGTTGGATTTTTCTGAGCTCGTTAATAGATCAAGGTAGACGGCCTGTTTTCAAGGAAATAAATCAAGAAAAGAACGAGCAACACTAGCTTTGCTGAGAGCACCCTTGAATTAAATTATGTTTGAGAAAAGCAAACTCCTAAGAGACTGAGAATTGCTTGGGCTTCTGTACTTTCATTGATCCATACACTAACTTGTTTTTAGAATGGTTCTAAACCTTGTAAATAATTTTTTGTTGGTGTAATGAGATTCCTTTCTCAAATATGGCTGCTTCATGGCTTTAAGCTTCCTAAATTTTCTATTATTAACTGGCAGCTACATACATTTCCTGAAGGTAAAGTATCCCAAGAAGATGCACCGATAAGACGATTAAAATGGGGAACAGCTAGTCTGATTGTTCGTGCCCATGTGACTCCTATAGTTCTTCCTATGGTTCATAGTGGGTTTGAAGAGGTTAGATATCTTTCATAAGTTGCCTTTTGTGTTTCCTGAGTGGATATTGTTTGTTGGGCTCGTAGAATTAATTTCCTGGATCTGTATAAATTTCTTTCTCATGATTGTGAACATTCTGCATGAATGAGTTGACTATGATATTTGATCTACATATGCCAGTTTGACCATAACCCTCTTAGGAAATCGGCTTCCCTAGTTTGGGTTTTGTTTTGATGCAGTAATAGCTTGCATTGGAAGATTCATAGTAACAATATTAGATTGATGTCGTAATTTTTGTCAGCAAAATGAAATTGACTGATAAAATGCAATTCCATGATTAAAGGATTCGGTTGAACTTAGATGAACAATGATTTTAATAAAATAAAACAACAGGTTTTTTTTGCCTTTCAATTTCTTGCCAATGCTTCATCTCTTTAATGTATTGATCCTCTGGCTTGGAGCCTAGAAGTGCTGGCTGGAAGTTCCATATACTGTTGTCATTGTTTTTAGGATAATCACATCACCGAAGACAATAATTAACTCCTCAGACAGTTGGAATCCTAACAATGATATCAAGTATTGTAAAATATTCTCTATGCTACAGGCTGGCTGTGTAAGCCAGTTCTAATGCCGTTAAAGTGTATGTCTGGTTTGCGGCTGCTAAATTCAGTTGACTTGTGCAATTCAGTATAAATGTTTTATTCAATAATGGGTTTATGTCAGTAGAAAGCAGTTGTTTTACGGCGTGTTTACATTTAGACCAATAAGCAAGAGAATTGTGGATGGTGTCTCTTGCATCCGATATTTAGACCAATATGCAGAAGTATGGTACACATGGTTTTCTTGTAGCAGCTCTTTGATACTTGGATTGCATTGAATTGCCTGTTGAAGTAGAGAAAATATGATAAGCTGCTTGTTTTTTTTTTTTTTTTTTTTTGATGTTCACATGTGGATACTGAGCAACTTATTAAATTTGAGTTGTTTGGTTGGTTGGGGTCTTCAACAGGTGATGCCGGAGAAGTTTTTTCTTGACAGAAGGCCTCCTTTTCCATTATGCAATAAGAAAATAAAAATTATGATTGGAAAGCCTCTAGAATTTGATATTCCTAAAATGAGGGAGTTGGCAATTTCAAAGTCTCGTGGTGATGTATTTTCTTCAACAACAACGTCTAGAGGATGGCCCGTTATCTCCTCTTATGGATTGGATTTGGATGAAGCAGCGCAGAGGTATCTCTACTCAAGTATTTCAGATGAAATACAAAGTGCCATGGAGGAGTTACGAAGTTCCTTAAAATAGATTTTTTTTAATGGATAGTCACATTTGAATGTAAGGGTTATAGTTGTGGCGCTAGAGGGTGCCTGTTGTTGGAAACTAATTTTGCGGAGTTGCTATCAATAAATGATCCAAATATTTATGGAAGCTCTTAAACCACACTTGGCAATACTTGGGTTTTTCTTACTAGGGAAAACCATTCTCTCTTATACTTGGGGTTGAAGAGTTTAAATTAGATATTGCAGATGAGCCATTAATGTAATTTGATTTGTATCGCTGAATGAGTTTTTCCTCTTCATTTGTAAGCACGGTTGCTTTTTGTTTATTATATTATTTTTTAGAATTATATGTATGTTATTAGTTGAAATAATAATAAAAATAGTAGTAATAATTTAGAAAAAAAGAATAGTGTTAGTAATATAAATAATAGTAACAAGAATAATAAAATTGATAAATAAAGGATTAAGAAGTACAAGGCAAATAATTAAATGTCTAAACTCTTCAACCTAAATTAAGACCTAATAAAAATTTACATGCATTTCGTGAAGTCCAAATTTAAATCAATTAGGGAAGAAGGGCCTTACCCCCTCAGAATTTGCTTCTGCACCACCAACACAGAATCCGCATCAACAAAATCAGAAGATGAAACATAGTCCCCAATAATCCCAAGCTCTTCTTGGTTATCTGTCCAAGTTGACAACCCTTCCAAAAGACTTTCATTTATCCCTTGTTTCCTTCCCACGATCCATAGATGATAAAATTTCTCTTCCGCCATTGCCTTTATTGCTGCAGCTGTATCTGCTCCATCTTTTACCACTACCTCTCTGTAAATCACTCTCTCATTTGCTTCGTTCTTCACCCAGAACCACGTTACCAGCCCATCGTCAAGCTTCTTTTGCCTTTCATCGTCTCCTTCGGGGTTTGAAGAAAGAAATCTCACCAAAGTTAGAGAGACATTGGGGTTGGCAACCATATGATCTGCATATGCAAGGCATTCTCTAGAGTCTGGTCCTCCCAGAAATAGCACAATAAAGTCGTGAGACGTAGTGCCCCCGGAGCAGCGAGTCAATGGTAGGTGCCACCGGTGGGCCTTGTCAATCAGAAGTCCAACGGAGCAAGGTGCATGGGATAATACTTCGGTGTTCAACGTCTGCCCTCCACCCCATTGCTCAGCTGTGCCCATCTCCCCATCGTATTGCCTCTCCAATGGCAAAATGATAATAGTAGCCTTGCTGTTCAAAGCTAGCTTGCACACGTCCTGAAACATCGTACGCTTCGCTGCTAAAGCTGTGAAGAAATGGAGCTTAACGCTTTCATCTCTGTTTTCTTGATAGAGAATGAGAGCGTTGCGGATTGCTTCCGAGTCGGGAAACCTGATGGAAAGGTCATCCGGATCCGGATCATTGTCGTGGTCTATGAACACAGGGTTAGCACGGCCAATGAGCTCCACAAGGTGGAAAGCGTAAACGGACAAAGGGTTTTGAAGCGTAGGATAAGTGACTTCAAGAAGGTTAACCAGGCTTGGAACGCTTTTCTTGTCCCGGATGCACACAAGAATCCGAACTTCTTCACCCGGTGGGGTATGTTGAATGGTTCTCCTCTTGAGTACCTTGTAAGGCTTTGAGGGATCATATATGACACTGATCAAAGGTGTAAGAGTTGCCAATAATATCGTTGTTAGAAATATCATCATGGAGAAACCTGGTAGCCGTATCATCTGCTCCATTGTTGCATCGTAAGTAAACACAAATCAGATGAGATATATAGTTAGTTCTATTATGACTTTACTACCTACCAACCTTACCCTACCTACTGCCTGCCTAGTATTTGTTAGCAATTCTAAGATAAAGTGGAAGAAAAAAAAGAAAAAAGACACATACATACATACATTTTTGTCCACCCAATGGATGTACAGAGCAAGCTCCACTTGGCCCCTCAAGCTCAAAACAAGGCTGAGAGCGAGGCTGTCTCTCGACGGGACAGCTACCATGAAGGCACCTATCATAGTTGCAAGGAATTTTGACACATAACCTGAAATAACCATGGTAAACAGTGGCCCCAATGTCCTCCAGCCAGCTTCAGTCATTGCAGAAAAATCTGTGTGGAGCCCGATAAATGCAAATGTAAAAGGCATCATTATTTCCTTCAAAATTGTCTCACTTTTCTCCACCAAGGTTGCCCCTAGCGGCGGCCCGTTTGGAATCAACAAGCCTAGGCAGAATGGGCCGAAAGCAACGGCTAAGCCGAACATGTCCGTCAAGAAGCCAACCACAAACACTCCCAACAAAATGGCAACCACATAAGACTCATGCACTGCTTGTCCTTCAGGGGTGTGGTCGATGATCCAAAACAGTGCTGGTCGGATGGCAGAAAATAAGAAAGCTACAAGAACCACCATGGATATCAGATACCAAACAAGAGTTCCAGCCGATACATCCACTTGTTTCAATGCCTCGAAAACCGTTACGAAATTCATCCCTATGCTATCGCTAATTAGTGCTATGGACAAGGCCATATTTCCAACCTCAGAGCTAAGCAGGTTTAATTCTTCAAGTACAGTATAGTGGATGGGGAATGTTGTTACCGACAAACCTGACGCAATTCCCCCAATTGACGATATTTTCGCCATTTCATGGTCCATTAATTTTCGAATAATTAACCCAATCGCCATCACTGTTAGGAAAGGTAGCATAACGCTCACCATGGCAATATAAAGATGTTTTTTTCCTGATCGTTTTATCAAGGTTAGATCCATTTTAACCCCGCTTACAAACACGAATAACATTAGCGCAAATATTCCCAAAGTTCTCAGCACGAAACGGGAATACAGGGGAAACATGATTTCGTTAAACCGCTTGCTCTTCCCTAGAAGACATGGTCCAATGATGATGCCCGCCTTGATTTAATTTTTCCAAGCAGACGTGGAAGATTATTAGCATGAAGAATATGAATAAGAAAAAAGAAAGAAAAAGAATATAAGATACTCACAATTAACTCAGCAACCAACCTAGGCTGTCTGAAAGGCTTTAGAAGAAAGCGAACCGTCTGGATGAGGAAAATCATCAAGATTAGATCCGCAAGGACCATATCGTAGGAGACAAAAATAGGGTTTTGGCCATAGAAAATGCCGAAGGCATGAGACCCTTGTGCTCTCACACATACCAGTGGCACTGCTGCAGTGCCTCGGTTGGAGGTATGGAACTTAGCACCTCTCATGTCCATTCTGGTGTGGTAGGCTTGTGAATGGGCTCGCCATGCCCATGCATTAATGGACTTCAACGGCTGACCAGCTGGGAAAACCCTAACCATCCCGTAAACTTATTAACTATCATGCAACAATACAAAAAGGAGAAATTGTTGGTTTTTCTTTCCTTAAGGTCTTGGTCGTCTTGTTTCCTTAAAATAAAAATGAACGAGTCTCGAGTTTAATCGAAGTCCCTACCGCTTGAAAAATAATTTGTATATACTATAAAAGGAAAACATGTCAATTATATACATTGGAATCAGGGAATTTGTATTGGCATGCATGTTACAAAATCATCATCAAGGTTATACAGCAAAACAAGTCTTCCCATAAAGAGATCTCAGTGCATTGTTTATATTTCTTTTTTGGGGGTGGTTTGGATACCAAAAACATGTTGCCAAGGAAGTGATAGTTTTGCTAATTTGTCGTGGAAACCACAAGAGGAAGCAATGGCTCTTGGCTCATAGCGAGAGGGGAAGAGAAATTAAATGCTGAAACTTAGGCATCTGTTTTGCTTCTGCTTAATTAATTCATTTGTGAGTTCAAGAATTTTATATGTATAGCAGGCAATCATAAAGACCCACATTGTAAACTGTGATGCTTAGTAAATTTGAATGATTCCCTTCCACCCATACAGAGCTTGTAAAATAAAACGATACAGTTTAACTCGGAGAAATTAAGATGATCATAACACGTTTCCAATTCTAAAGAATACAAAGTGGTAGGCAACCAAACTTGTTCTACCATTCTCTTCAAAGCTAAGCGAACAAAGAACAATGAGAAGATGGTGCTAAAACATTACCATCAAACCTCATCATTACCCCCACAAAGCCGAAGATCAAACATGACAACAATATTACCACAATGCTCTGATCTTAATTTTTTAAATTTTTAGACACATGTTTTCTTATTTTATATCTTTTTTTAGTTTTAAATTTTAATATAATCAATTTTTTTATTTCTGTTAGTTTCTAGGTAGTGGTTTTTTTCTTTTCCTTTTCAATATTACTTTTTTAAAATTTTAATCAAATACATAGTTGGATAACATTTTTTTCAATTTTATGCTAACGTTTTTAATTTTTTAATTGTTGGTTTCAGTTTTTCAATTCTAAGTTGTTTGCTTATAATTTTTTTTATCATTTCTTAAATTTGGTTTTTTATTTTTGATTTCAAGATTTTCAAATTTTATTTTTTAATATGTTTTTACCCTTGTTGATATATTGTACAACGAATGTTTGCTTGAGGAAATACTTGCTCTGGGTAATTTTAGGTTGCTTGAAAGTCGATCTCCTCTTCCTCGATGGTGAGGGTGTTTATAAGAGGGGTCCTCTTAGTCACTAGTGTAATGTGACACATCATTATGGAGAGAATTATCCTCATCTAATAGGTGAAGGATGTCCAACGTTAGACCATTTTGTTATGCATGTGATTAGTATGAAGTTATTATATTTTATTGGAATCTACAAGGATTCAAGGACGTGTTCACACCTAAAAAGTTAATTGCCTTGGCATCTATGAAGAGAACGAAGAGTAAAGAGCCTCCTGGATGGTTGAAGGTGAGGAGGGTCAATATCCTCCATTCCAAGGTGGGTGGCCCCAAAAGGAGCATTTTGTTAGACAAAGTCAACGGAAAGTCAACGCTATCTAAATTATTAGCACGTGTCTCAAGGACAAAAATATATAACAATAATTATCCATTTTGTAGGGGTTAACATTCACCCTTGTTATTTTAAATTCAATTGTGAACTAAAAATAAATAAATTTTTGGAGTTGCCAAGTTATATTGCATATGGGTTGTGATAATTTCATGTACTCTCATTTATATATTTGAAACTTCAACTTAGGTTATAACAATATATTTTTTAATGTAAAAATGATGTTTTAATTTAGTAAAGAAAATCTCATAATTGAAGAAGATTGAACTTTTATAAAAGCCTTGTTATCGAAATAGACAAGACTTGTTATAGGTAAATAATTTTAGCTTTTTTATCCAACCGACCCAAAATAATTAATTATTTACGAAAATGACTCGTTCTCCACAATGCCTGCAAATGTTGCCAGACATACCGACGACACTGCATGCACCACAATGATGACCCAATCATCAGCTTTTTTTAAAAAAAATTGAGGTGCCATCATTGTGTCAGGCAGCACGGATCTGTATTTTTCAAATTTCTCGTTAAAAATATGGGTATTCAAGAAGGGAAAAGATATTTTTAATAAGTATCGCGCGATAGGTAAATTTAAAATATATATTTGTTTTTGGTGCTATCGGTGCTTCAGACGGCTTCGATAGGAATTTAAAAGAAAATAGGTTAAAAAAAAAGAGATAAAAGTAAAGGGGAAAGCTTGGGACTTGCTTCATTGGTGGTTCTGTATTCTTGACTTTTCAGTGTCACCATCAGTGGATGAGATATTTAAAAAATAATAATTTTAATGAGGTGAAAGTGAAAAAGAAAGAGATATGGAAGAAAGACAAAAGAACGGGAGAGAGGTATGAGAGAAAGATAGAGAGATGAGAGAGAGAATCAAATATGGAAAAAGAAAAAAATTTAATATTTTATAAAAAATAGAGAATCAAATATGAGAATGAAAAATCCTATTTAATATTAAATTCTCTTTAGTATTTCTATTTTCTATATATGTTATTCTATTTCCTTTCCCATGTTTGATTCTCTATTTTTTCATATAACTAATTATTTTCTGCATGTTTTAAAACACTCCCATGCATGAACTACCATTTAGCTATGCGGATTTCTTGATTACTTTGAAATTGCAAGACTTGAAGAGCCTAAGGCATGGGCAGGGCTAACGGGAAAAGTACTAAAAATAAACTTCAAATTATTTCATGATAATATCCAAAAATTCCCGGTTGCAACATTCTTGCCATCCACTTATTGTGTAAGATGACAGTTTCTTAGACAAGTAACAAAAAACATTATAACTAGAATACATTCATTCATCTGCAACGTGCTCTTAATCTTAAAAAGAAAAAGAAAAACCATCCTCGTCTACTGAGGATTTGGTGGACGGCTATTTGCGGCACAGACCCTTGATCCCCACTCCAGCAGCTCTTTGCTGGTATCATCTTTGTGTACAATGACTTCTATAAAGCACAAGCAATCTTTCTTCTCACCTGTGGCTGTTCCAATGGCTTCAATCAGCTCTTCTTCATTGCGAACCTAGATATTGAAACCCATTGGTTGGTTGGTTGTTACATAAAAAAAAGTCAAAAAAGCAAAGCAACGAACACTCTTTTAGAAAACCTTTTTTGTCCAGCAGTTTCCTTCACCATTGTGAATTGCTTCGACTAATCCAGTGTAATCCCAGTTCTTGATAACGTTATAAGGCCCGTCATGGATCTCAACTTCAATGGTGTATCCCCCGTTGTTAATTAAGAATATGATGCTCTTTTGTTCGCATCGCAGCATGGTGGATACATCCTGTGCCGTCACCTGCCAAGGACAGTTTATTTAATGCTAAGGGACTCAACATTTCACAGCTTTGCCGCTGATATTGCAAAATTTTGGAGATTAAAAAAGCCACCTGGAAGCTTCCATCGCCAATGCAAGAAATGACACGCTTGTCTGGAACCGACTGTGCGTATCCAAGGGTTGCTCCAACAGACCACCCAATTGAACCATACTGCATCTGAAATTCATACCTGCAACACCAACTTTTTTCCCTTTTGTTTGTCAAATGTCATACAAGCCTTAATTTGTAGGGAGGCAGCCAAAATATTTGCTACATACCCACATCCTTCTGGTAGTTTCAACTTCTGGCAGTTGAACCAGGAATCCCCTGTCTCAGCAATCACAGCTGTGCTACTTGAAAGCATCTTTTGTACATGCTGAAACATAATATTGACCCTCAAAGGTTCTTTGGGTTCACTTTTGTTTGGAACCCCATCTGGAATGAATATACGCTGGTAGTTTTCAAAAGCAGTTGGGTTGCGGTTAACCTTTTTTGCAAGTGCTTGGAGAAAGTCCTTCATTAGGACACACCCAAAAGCCGGTCCATTAGCAATGACTACACGATCAGGCTGCACAACAATGGCCTTCTCCTTTTTAACAAGGAGTGAGTACCCAACCGAGCTATAGTCGTTGAAGATTGGCCCAACAAATAAGTAAGCATCAGCAGATTCCACAATTTCAGCGCAGAAGGAAGTGCTCACAGCGCCCCAGTAAGTTCCAATGAACCGAGAGTGGTGTTCTGGCACTAATCCTTTTGCTGATGGCATCACGCCAATCGGATAGCCACAAGCATCTGCCAGTTCAACAAAGGCCTCACATGCCTTTGCTACTCGAAGTTTTGGCCCTCCTATGATCACTGGTTTCACTGCTTTATTCAGAAAGGTAGCAGCTGCTTCTACGGCAGCTTCTAGACCCATCTTGTTGCTCGACCTGTAACAACAAATTCACAACGTGTCCATGCATGAAGATGTGGAAAAGAGAATGTCATTTTATGAACTTTAGGGACGAAAAGCTAAGAAAACCTGTGTGTACCTAGGTGACAGAGAAAATGGGATGGGCTCTCTAGTGAAAGTCGGATGAGGTATTGCAGGCAAATTACAACTTATGCTGATGTATACAGGCTTACTCTCTTTCAAAGAAGTAGAAATGGCTCTATCAATCTGTTCATGCGCATCTTCCAAGTTATTCACCACAGCCTGGAATCAGACCCAAAATCAACATGGGATTAGTGTGTTTGTGTACTTCAGGACGAGTGCATAACAACTTTTAAGTCAAAATAGAAACATTAGTGTGTACACCTGATAGCAAGTAACAGTCTGGAAGCACCTTAGCTCTTGGCTAAAATCTGATAAACCGATGGTATGATGGAGAATCCTATTAGTCCCATAATCATTGGTATTGGGTCCTCCCACAATGCAAATAACAGGAAGATTTTCACTGTAAGCACCGGCAATAGCGTTGATAATGCTGAGGCCACCAACAGTAAACGTGACAACACATGCACCTACCCCACGAGACCTGGCGTACCCATCAGCAGCATAACCAGCATTCAGCTCATTGCAGCACCCAATATTTTTGAGCCCAGGCTCAGCAATAAGATGATCGAGAAGGGTGAGATTGAAGTCGCCAGGCACGGAAAAGACATCCTTTACCCCTATTTCAACAAGCCGCCGAGCCAGGTGGCGCCCAAGGGTGGCATCTGCTACTACAACGGAAGGAGGAGCATTGGAATCTAGGATTGTAGCTCCATTCTGGGCCGGGTTCCCTAGCATGCCGTTTGAAGGTTTGCATGTTTGAAGCTGAGAACCAATGGTGGAATCCATGATGGATCAATGAAACAAACAACAAAAACAAATGATTACAAATTCTACTTGGAACTGGATAGCTTTTTACGTGGGTTAATAGATTGACGAGGAGAAACAATGTACGCGAAAATAGAAGGATTAGTTTTTGAGAGTGTCTGTCGGGTTTAAGAATGGAGAACACTTATAGGATGTTAAACGAAAATTAAGGGGGAGCTTTCTTGAAGAAGACCCATTCAATTCAGTATATATATATGGCAACTAACTGTGCTTCAAGGAAAACAAAAGGAATTCGTTAATATTAGCTAAATATATTAATCATTGACCCAATACTTGATAGTTAAAAATGTATCAATCCAAAGTCAACTACTCATTTTCAAATGATTTGTCAACACAATTTTAGTTCATGTGGCCAAATATGAATGAGTTATATTTCTTTTTTAAAATTGAAAAAGTAGAATGAGATTATTTAAAATCGAATCTAAATTTTCATACACATAACATAATACTCTTATCATTGGGTTAACAGATTGTTGGCGATTAAATTGTATCTTAAATTAATTGGTATTAACGATAGATTTTTTTAAATATAAACATTTATTGATATTATGAATTGATGAATTCCCATTTTAATTAACACTTAAATACCTATTACTTTTTAAATAATTAATCTCCTCTGAGTAATTCTATTATCATCTAACAATTTAGATTATTATGTAAGATTCACCAAGGTGTAAATGGGGATGAGAAACTTCGTTACTTTGAAAAATAAAATAATAAAAAATCTTAATCTAAAACGTCAGAAAAAATGTTATAAGTTTGACAACTATAATTTAAAATTCCTCAAACTAGTTGTGTTACAAAGAATAAGTTTCAACATCTTTCTTGTCCAAAATTAAAAAAATATTAAAGTTCACAAAGATCAAGATTTAGATTGAATTGCAGTCCTTCAATTTGTTGACATATTAAATTTAGTTACTAGACCCCAAGTTTATATTATAAATCAGATAAGAAGTGCCCACATATCAATCTTATCATCTTATCCAACTTGGATATATATACCATCAAATGCTGAACTTAACCCACTTTCTGAAATGTTTACATTTACCAAAATAATGAGACTTAATTCTTTTAAAAATAAAGAGTTTGATACGTTAATTTCAAAAATTATTAAATTATTTAAAGATATTTATCTAAATTATTTTACTGTTAAAATTATTACTATATAACATTTTTGTTCGCACTTTATTCGAAAATTCTTTTTCACTTCGTTTTATAGAAAAGTTTTTTTATAAAATATCTTTTAATATCATAAATCTATTAATCAAAATTTAAATAATTTTTTAAGTATTAATTTATCATATCGATTATCAAATTATTATTTAATACTTATTAACCAAATATTTAAAAAAATTTAAAAATTCAATAACTTAAATTAAAATTTTAAAATAATTTAATAATTTTTAAAATTGAATGACTAATGATATAATTTATTAAATAATTTACTTAGCTAGTAAATAATTCTACATAATAATTAATGAGTTGAAATGATTTGAAGGGTAGGTTAGATATCAAATTATTTCAAGGAGCTGACATGGTCGCTGATTGTAGCCTCACATTTCTCTTCATCAACCGATACCACCACGGCCCATTTCTTCATTTTTATTACCAAAACACCCTCAAGGCCTTGAAGTCACCAAGTAGGAACATAAAATATAAATATTATAAATATTATATGAATTTCCAAAATTCCTCCGCAAAATCTCATAAATCTTGAATGTTAAAATTACAGGAGTGAAAATGATCCTATCAGAGAATATAAAAGAACACTGAGTAAAATTTTCTAATGAAATTCAAACATTTTGATGATTCCAAAATATTCACTCTATTTTTTTTCTTCTTTTCATTTTGTTTAATCTTGGAAACCAAATTTTTCAAAAATTGCATTTCTGACCCTCCTCAAATCTCTTCCTTTCAAAGTCCTCCCTGCCCCTTCTTGAACTGAGAAGGATGCGATCCCAGTCCTCGCCATTTGCTTTGCCAAAAACTCGTGAGGCGGAATCCGAACCCCTCCTTCCAACCAATCATCTTCTTCCACGTCGTCATCATCGTCGCTTTCTGAACTCTTCCGGTTATTCCTGTACTCTTCCCTCAAAATCTTCGACCAATCCGGTATGTTGACCGGCAGCGACGCAGGTGTCCCTCCGGTTCTGCCACGGCGCTTTGTCGATGTCATTTTGGATACTCCACTCTCCCGGAACTCAGGCGAACCAGAGCAACTGGAGACCGAGTTGCTGTAAAGATCCGACTCGTCTAACTCGAATGCCGCCGAGTCATGATTCAACGTTGCTTGCAGTTGTTGATTGCTCGACAGAAATCTGTAGTTGGGCCTCGAGTAATAGCTTTTGCTGCACGCCATTAAAAAAAACCGAAAATCAAATTTCCTCGTAATCACTGTATTACTTCCTCGTTTGGATCTGCTTTTATAAAGCTTGGCTTCTGATATGGATAAGGCTGGCTCAGTCAATTTTAAAAAATAATACTACGATTCATTTAAATTACAGATATGCCCCTCGATGTTTAAGGAAATGCCACGTACTTATACTTATTGACTCGAAACTTTTAAAGAGAAAATAAAAATTAAGGAAAAAGTTGTAATCCTGTGCTTCAAGTTTAATTTTTTAGGCGTATTTCCTTTTCCTATCGGACCGTTGAAATTGGATAAACTTTGTTTGATTCGATGAAGTAGTTTTGGTTTATCCAAATTAACGGAATATTAGGCCCTTAAAAGCAGGAGTTATAGAATTAGACGTGGATGGAAGACAAGCCTTCCACGTAGAAACAAAAGAAAGGACTGGGATGGGATGGGTAAATTTGGAATTAGCGTAGGAGAAAGGAAAAAGTTCCGTCGGGACGTGCAAGGGGGGATTCACCTGACCTGGTTCTAGGATGGTTCACAGAAAAAAGGGTGGTCCGAGTTTAGAGGATCGAGGATTGGAACACGTGTCCTGAACAGCCTACGGGTTACTCGTGGCATCCAGCCATTCCGTGAAGGGTATAGAGCGTGATGGCACGTGAAGTGGTGCATATTTTATCTGTTGGATCTACCGCGTCTTTGCTTGCCAGCTGGCTGGATTCTATTCACAATTGGGATTAAAATTTAGAGGGTGGTATTAGAATTTTCTCTCTTCCAAATTAAATTAATTTTTATAAGTTGAATTAAAAAGTAAATTGTGTTAAAAATTTCATCTGCTTTTATTATTAAAAATTTGTGTAATTGACATGGCATGTTAAGTGTACATCATGTTAATATACATGAATTAATTTTAATAATAAAAAAATAAAATTTTAACAAAATAATTAATTTTCTATTTGATCTAACGGAAAAAACTAGTAATTTACCTTCTACTCTAGTATAAAGATATCTATCAAATTTAGAGATAGAGTTGGATTTTCGTTTTATATCATTTCATTAAATCTATTCTTATTTTTGTTGTTGAGATTTACAAGTACATTAACGGCTAAATTAACAATACTTTTTAAAAGTAATTTTAATCCAAAAATATTTTTGAGCAAAAATTAAAATTTTTGTTTCTGCTTTTGGCCAAAAAAATTGTTTCAAACATTTTTTGTCCCAAAAGATTTTTAAAATTTTAAAAACATCTTATTTAATAATATTTTTATTTCAAAAATATTTTTATCTCAAAATATTTATGAAAAGTAATGCTAAACTGAATATAAAAATAATTATAATGAAGGGGTGAAGTGATATACCATCCAAATAACCAAATGATAAATTAAACAATATTATAAAATCTAAGTAATTTAGAATATGTGAAAGGAGAAATCGGTTCATTAGTTTAGCGTTGAGTGTGGACTAATACCTTGTTTGGATTGGAATTCATCAAAGCAAACAAAAATTTCTGTTATTTTCTCTCCTGGGGTTAGTAAAATATGTTAGTGGCTATTATTTCATATAATCTGAGCTTGTTCTTTCCTGCTCTACAAGCCATATTTTGCATTAAATGTTTCCAACCCAATCAATCTTGCTCTTAAACATTAATAGTTTATATATGAATTCGCAGCTATTCTTAGCCGGAACTGATAACATTCGAGATTATGCAGGATTATACACAAAAGATCTTTTTTTGGCTCTCTCTTTAGCTTTATGTCTCTTATCTCTAGGAGGTCTTCCTCCACTAGCAGATTTTTTCGGAAAACTCCATTTATTCATTGTTTACACCGGATAACTTAAATTCGTTGAAAAAAAATATATGAATAATTCTAAGATATGTATTGAAAAGAAATATCAACAACTTAAATTATGGCAATAAAAGGTAAAAGATTGTAACTTTATATATATAAAAAAATAAACTATCTAATTTTTACTCAACTTTTAAAGCGTGTTTATTTTGGTTACTCAAAATGAAACTAAAATGAAATTCTTGCGATTTCGCCACTCAATTTTTAGTGTGTTTTCATTTTAGTCACCCAACCGTTAAATCTTTAACGGCAGTTTGTACACGCCACATCATATTTATATTTTCATTTTAGTCACTCAAGTTCTAGGTTCCTTTCATTTTGGTCACCCAAAAAGTGTCATTTTTTATTAAATATTGATTTGGGTGAAAAACAATAAGGATTAAAGTGACAAAGTGGTAAAAATTAAAATAATGCTTTAAAAATGATAAAATTATACTTGTTTATCTCCTTGCCAAAAGTTCTAATTTTACTCAATATTGAAATTTTAAATTTCAAAACATTAAAATCAATTAAATAAGTTCTTGAAAATTTTTACCATTTGGTAGTGTCAATTGATTTGTTATTATAATATTAAAATTAATTAATTTAGTCTCCTTTTAAATCTTAAAACTTTATTTTATGTTTTCAAGTCAAAATTACCTTAAATAAATCATCTTTAATAATAGTACATAAAACTCAAATATCTTTTATGGAAATAGGAAAGTGTAAAAGTGAATCTAAATTAAAATGTATAAGTAAATCAAAATAAAGCCTTGGCGGTGAGTGGTAAACTTAGAGTATTTTCAATGTAACTGGCATGGATTCAAATCCTATTACATGCATATTTTATTACTTTTTAAAATTAAAAGATTAAATACCTTCAAATAATATAATTTATTTTAAATACGGAATGTCATTTTATAATTTTGATAGCGTCCGATTGACTCGTGAGACCAATTTAATCGAAAATTGTATTAATAGTATAGATGTTACTGAATTAACTTTAATCATAAATAAGAAATAAAAAAAAAGTCATTAAACTATGATGGCCGTGAAAGTGAAATACGAAAAATGAAAAGAAAAACTTAGAATGTTTTGTGAAGAAAAGTAAGTTATAATTGAAATGTTGGTGGAGAGAAGGAAAATAGATTGGGGTGGTTTGATATGAAAGAGAAATGGAAAGTGATGGAAGGAACTTCTCCCTCCCACTACGACTCTAGTGCCTTTGAAAACTTCATCTCTCAGCTAATTATATAGACTGTTGAGATGGTTGCCTTCATTTGCTGGATGCTACAGCTTCCTCCCCTTGCAGGGTATTCCATTTCAACATGCCTCAAACAAACCACCTGATTATTTTGATTGGTAATATGGATAGCAGTTGTTCATGAAAGGTCAAGTTTTGTTATTTTAAGACAAGTCACTTGGGGCAATAATACTCATACAAACCTTGACCTACCCATCTCAAGGACTCACTGTTGTCTTCAAATTTGAAACCCTTAGAAGCTCATGTTGGAGTAAAGTGGGTTTTAGAAAGCAGAGGTAATTAAGTTTTTAACGTCCTCAGCTGCGAGTTTCAAGGACCCAAAGTTGTCATTTACGGGAAAAGATTGTATGAAACAGTGACGCCACATCATCTGTATCTCTTTCCAATAATTTTATGCCACATCAGTACTCTTATCCTGAATTTCAAGATTTTATCCTGAAAAAAATCAAATCTAAATTAAAATACTAAAATTCAAGATAAAATCTTGAAATTCAAGATAAGAATACTGATGTGGCATAAAACTATTAGAAAGGGATACAGATGACATGGCATCACTATTTCATACAATCCTTTCTCGTCACTTACTCTTTCCACCAAGCAATGCAAAAAGGGGTAGAATTTAATTACTATTATCACATATATGTGCTACAAAATGACAAGGCTGATTTGAGGTTGATGTAGTCTGGGCGGTCCATTATTCATACATAATGCATGATTAACTGATATTGCGTCAGGCTGGGTGGCTACTCTTTTTAATTTGTTTGCCCTTTTTCTCATTTTCTAGCTTTATTATGATTTATGAGTTAGCTTATGTAGTCATATTTTAAATTTAAAACCATGCTGATGATTGAAGAATACAAAACCCTTATTAGGTATGTCCAGATGAGTTTATCTGGCAAAGTCGTCACCTACTCACTAATATGGCTTATTTAATTAATAATGGTGGTTGTATTTTCTTGGCAAACAGTTTCCTGGATTTTCCAAATATATATTTTGATATAATTTAAGGTGGTCATAGTCTAGAAATAGAAAATAATTACCCTAATCTCATTAAACAACCAACTAAAATAATAGAAATTATTACTAACGAAGAACAACGAAATAGCTTATTACGAGAAGAAAAATATTGCGCAAGAATAAAAAAAGAAACAGCTAATGGTCGGTCCATGCAATGCAAAGCAGCAGGCGGATTGGACGGCTAAAAACTAATGTTAAATAATGCATACGACTACCAAATCACTTTGTTCATTCATTATCAACTATGTATCATCCTCCCTTATATACCCTTCTTCACCTCTCTTCATCCACAGCTTCATTATCAAATTTAAAGTCTCCCAGCTCCCTTTTGGTCTCTACAATTTTCCTAGTGTAAAAAAAGAAAATTAGATATGGGTAAGGATATAGAGAGTAGTGTAGAGCAAGTGTCAGGCAAGGACTACCATGATCCGCCACCAGCACCATTGATTGATGCTGAAGAGCTGACTAAATGGTCGTTTTACAGAGCAGTCATTGCTGAGTTCATTGCTACCCTTCTCTTCTTGTATGTCACAGTATTGACTGTGATTGGTTATAAGGTCCAAACCGATCCTCTCAAGAACACAGTTGACCCTGACTGTGGTGGTGTTGGTATCCTGGGTATTGCTTGGGCCTTTGGTGGCATGATCTTTATTCTTGTTTACTGCACTGCTGGTATCTCTGGTGAGTCGTGTTGTACTTTGAAGTTTGTTTCACTGTAACCTAGCAACATGCATATCATTATTGAGTTGAATGGAATTTTCAGGAGGACATATCAACCCGGCTGTGACCTTTGGACTGTTCTTAGGACGAAAGGTATCACTGATCCGAGCCATCATGTACATGGTGGCTCAGTGCTTGGGTGCCATATGCGGGTGTGGGTTGGTCAAAGCTTTCCAAAAGACTTACTACAACAACTATGGAGGTGGTGCTAATGAACTCCAAAGTGGGTTCAACAAGGGCACTGGTTTAGGTGCTGAGATCATTGGTACCTTTGTTCTTGTCTACACCGTTTTCTCCGCCACTGATCCCAAGAGGAATGCTAGGGATTCCCATGTTCCTGTATGTACTCTTTAATCCACTCATCATCTCTTCAATATCTCTTTTTATATGTGTATATATCAAGTTAGGGTTTATTTTGTACTTCAACGACTAGGAACTTGCATGGTATGGCATTCCCTCTTAATTATTAATAATAAAACTGGGAGTGATTAAATTTTGGCACGTGTAAAACAAACCAGGTGTTGGCACCACTCCCCATAGGATTTGCAGTGTTCATGGTTCACCTTGCCACAATACCAGTCACTGGGACTGGTATCAACCCTGCTAGGAGCTTTGGAGCTGCTGTGATATACAACAAAGAGAAGGCCTGGGATGACCAAGTAATTAAATTATTTATTTCCCTTTCTTTCACATTAGACTAAATAATCATATTTATGTGCTCATTAAATTCACTTGTTTTGGTCAGTGGATCTTTTGGGTTGGACCCTTCATTGGAGCTGCCATTGCTGCATTCTATCACCAATACATCCTAAGAGCAGCAGCCATCAAAGCCTTTGGGTCTTCCAGGAGCAATTAATTAAATTCAGCCGAAAAAAAATAAGGGTCACGGAAATAACAAATGAAGAAGATGTGTGCATATGCAAGTTTGTCTGAGGAGCTTCCCTTTTACTCATTACTAGATTGGGGATTTGAAGGTCAAACCTTGAGGTTGAACTGTAAATAAAATTATATATACTTGGTTATGGAGAGAAGCTGGGTGTATTTTAAGTCCCTGATATTGTTTGTTGTTGATTTCAAAGATGTAATGCAAGTGTTGTGTTTCTTTACCCTTGTCAACTTTCATCTCTTGTTTTGTCAAATGTTTGTGTGTCTTCATTGATGAGTTGACTTTTATGTTGCTATAGTATTTACAATGAAACAGTGTTTTCTTTTTCTTAAAAAATTACAAGAGAAGAATTATTTATATATATTAAATACGATGTTTTAAAAATAATTATATGTGTAAGAGTGGGTTTAGATGTATTTGGTTATATGTCTTTGGTTATATGTCTTTGACTATTATGAAGGAGAGAATTTATTGGAAAAAGAAAGGTGTTAGGTGATTCAGCTGTGGGATTCTTCTGCTTTTCCAAAGCTGGATGGATGTTTCTCATCCCTTCTCCCAATAAGATTTTTAGACAATTGATGAATTAATTAACCTTATCTTTTTCCCTTTGGGTCATTTTCCATGGTAAAGTAGGTGAGCCTTTAGCTCCTTTATTTATGATAAATGAAATTTGGCTTTAAATTGACGAGATAATAAGCTAAGCTTTTAGCTGTTGAGGTTGCATTTGAAAGACAAATATTTAATTTGTATTATTATCATTGAAGTCACTCTATCATTTGTTTTGGTAGGCTAATATATATTTAAATCATCAACTTGAAGCAAAATCTTACATAAAGTTGAAGGAAATCAAGTGAATAAAATAAGTTTATTCCCTGCTTGATAACCAATATATAATCATGCCAACAATTTTCAAGATTGTTGATATAAGTCTAGAGGAGGAGGTGACGGTGCAAAAGGGACCGGTTCCTTTGTTTTGTATCAACAAAGATAAAATCATTAATATATATATATACACACATATAACAATGGTCAAATGATAACAAGAGATAAAAAGGGGGGAAAGGATGTTATGTATTAAACGTTAGGTTTAAAAAAAATTGAGGGATACAACTGGAGTCTGCAGACCATTTTATGCAATAATATGAATGGACACATCAAAGTTTGACTGTATTATATATTTTCTACCATCTACATGAAGAATTAAAAAGGCAAAAAGATCAAGGATTTTGGATTGCAATTCCAACTGGTTCAGCTGAGCTATATATAGGGAGAGAGAGACTATAGAGTATTTGCATGCAGAGAAAAAGCTAAACTTACAGCAACCTCAAAACATACACCCCAACGAAACCTTGTTATATATATTCCTCCGGCAAACTATAGCCACTCATCACGATTTTGTCAGCAAACATCTTTCCGGTCTTAGGCATTACATGCCAATGCAATGTTAAGTTGAACTCTTTGCCACGGAGGTTCTTTCCCTATATATTAAACAAACCAGAAAATTACTTCTTGATTGTAGGAAAGCCCTAAATAATTTGTATAAATCTCATGAACTATTATGAAAGCCGCTTAATCTTAACAGGCATACGTGATCAACAAATCGATATTTGTTTGAGCTGCGGATCCAAAACTTTGCACGCTCTTTGGCAGGTATTATAGCATCCCAAAGCGAGACCTGTCATGTTAAAAGAATCAATTAGTGAATATACTTTCAAATAAGACCCAAATATAAATAAAGCCTCTCAGCCTTAGAAATTTTTATTTCGGTCAGAGAAAGATCAAACGTGAACTACCGGAGGCAATTTAAACTCACCTGATTCAAGGAATTCTTTCTTGTTTCATACTCAGCAGCTACAAAAATGAAAACCTGTGGTGATCCACAAGGTGATGATATCTTAAATCAGCTTCAAAATAATGAATGATAGTGACAAAAAAGCAAGAAACAGATTGTATAAGAGAACCCTAACCAGTTCACTGAGTCAAGAACAGATTTTTTCTTTAAGTATCCATGTCCTGGTACTTGTATCCAACATATATGCAAACATGGGTATAGAGATAAGATCCACCAAGGACACTCTAAATAATAGTATCGGTCACATACCCTATCTTCAACACTCACACTCGAATCCAAGCAACATAGATTTGAATTTCAAATAGAACATCCCATGCACTTAGAATACATACTACAATCAGAAGATGCAAAGACATAAAGTTCTGACAAAAGAATATAAAAGATGTATGAAGTAACAAACCTGTTTTGTGTTCCATGTAAACAATGACTGCAAATCAGCTGATATATTCATCGTTAAGCTGACCTATATAAGTCAAAAACATTTAATTGGTTTGAACAAAAACCAACAGTGGTTAACTAAAAATAATGTGGGATGAAGGCCAAACCACGGAAAAAATAAAGGAATATTGATTCAATGAACATATTAACAGGAAAGGGGATAAAACATTCATAATCAAACAGTTGTTATTCAGAACGTAATTTAACTAGCAAAGGGAAAGAACATTAACTCTTTGCATTGCATTTTGCATAAATGACCGTCAAATCGAGACCTAAGGAGCTTTCATGAATTAGCCACCTACATAAATAATGAACAGCGGAAAAGAAACGGTACATTACCTCATCACTCCCCTTTGGTTGCTTCTGGAACCAATTAATGTTCATAATCTACAATCAGACCCAACAAAAAAGAAAATCCTGAAAGAGTTTATAAAAACAAGAACGAATTATCGGCCTAAAAAAAGGATATGAACATGTGAGTAAAGATGAACCTGGATTTCTGCAGAGGGAGAGGGAATGTTGAGGTTGTCTGAGAGAGATGCTATGACGCACATTAGCGCCAGAATCGTCACGGCAAACGTTAGAAGACCATTCAATCTGTACCCAAAAGAATGCATCTTTTCCTATTCATTTACTTTGTTGAATCCTAATGCCCCTCAGCTTTCAATTCAGTCACTGTATATTAGGGTTGAAAGTATAGTTAATCCAAAATGTGAGAAAAAATTAAGCAAAGTGTTCCCTGATATTACAAAAGCAATTCAAATATATTTCAAATCAGTCATGCATGAATCTAAATTCTAATTCAGGAAATGAAAAACACTCAACATTGAGATCAATATTCAAGATCAAGGAATATACCCAATTAATACACAGACGGAAAAAAAATTAAAAAAAATTACTTAGCGAAACTTAATTCAGAGGAAACAGACCGAGATATATTCACAAAAATAAGCATCCAATGAATATCAGAAAGATATTGCAATCAAAACAAAATTAAATACGAACATACAATTGAAAGGAAAACAAGATAATCAAATAATAAAAATAGACGTAAGAAATATTTACCTAAAGTGAAGAGCTAAGAGGAAAGATGGCGCGAGAGTAAAGCCGGTTTCTATGGTGATTTTTTATTTTGAATTTTCTTAAAATAAGAAAAATGTGATTTTGTTAGAAAATTAATATTGTTTTACTCTCTTACTAAATTAATCCTTATATATTTATTTTACTAAATTAATCTCTATATATTAGAATGAATAGTAAAATATTTTTATATTAAAATTTTATCTATTTTATTATTAAAAATTAATTTTGTATATAAATATTAGAAATTTTAATAATAAAATTAATAAAATTTTAATAAAAATAATCAGTTAATATATAAAACTTAGCTTACTTATTTTTAAATAAAAAGATAAAATACAAATTAACTCGTCTCTATGTATTTTTTAACTTAAGTTCTCCCTTATAATAAGCCATATATTAGTCCTAATATAAATAATAACTAATACAAATTTAAACTTAAATAAATTTGTAAATTCAATTATTTAATTTTTAAATTCTTATATTAAAAATATCATTTTTTTACTTTACTCCTAAATTTCTGCTTGACCTAAATTAGTATACTACATTCTATTAATTGATTAAGTAACCACATGAAATGTGACAATGCATTTTAATTCTGCCGTATATTAGTAATTTTTTTTTATCGCTATTAATGGCCAAATAGCTTTAGAAAAAAGTAATTGGAGATGATAATGTTAAAATCTTTTGGCAAAGATATTGAAGAATTTATTTATACTTAAAGGTAAAGGAAAGGGAAAAAAGAAGAAACTTAGGCTCAACCCGGGCTGAACTGGAAGTCCGGAGTAGCGCCGGAAAATCGTTCTGGGATTTCAAATTGACCTAAAAGCTTTTTAAAAGAAGAATGGATAGGCTATCGAATGCGTTTTCGTTGCTGGATATTGATGTGGACGATCATCATCCCCCACCGGCTTCATCATCTGCTTCCAAACCTTCAGGTCCGCTTATCTACTTTCGTCTTTCAATCATTGCCTTTGGTTTTAGGGTTAGAATCATTTGAACTTTGGGGGTGTGCTTGATTGATTCTACGGAAGCTTATAATATCTAATTTAGGGCTTTAGAAGGAAGAAAAAATGCGATGAACAGTAATTATCGATAATTTTTTTTTTTTTTATCATTGACAGGTAAGAGCAAAAACAATGGGAAGGGCCCAACTGAACTGAAACCGGCATTGCTTTCGGAAAACTACAAGTTACCCCTTGTTTGGATTGACTTGGAAATGACTGGTAAGGCATAGCAAATGCTACTTATGACTAATTTTAGTTTACTCCGATGGTGGATTACGTGATGTAAGAATCGCATTCATCTCGTCTATGCAGGTTTGAATATTGAGACTGATAGAATATTGGAGATAGCTTGTATAATTACAGATGGCTATCTCACCAAATCATTGGAGGTATCTATTTTTTTAACTTTTCTTTTATGTTCTTGTTTTAGGATAAGCATTTCAAGTATTTTGTTAAAAAAAAAAAAGGCTTGTTTTGAAGAAATTTCAGTTTTAATGTTGTTTTCACCTATTAATCACAGCTGACTTTGAGTAACATAGTGTTGTATGAAAAGACATCATTAGAAATGTGGTATCCCTCAATGTTCTCTCCTTTTCAGGGTCCTGATCTGGTTATCCATCAATCTAAAGAGTGTTTAGATAGAATGGGGGAATGGTGTCAAAATCATCATGCAGCTAGTGGTATGTGGTTCAATACCAATCGTGTTCTGATATGTAAATTTCCATTATTTGGTTGCCTTTCTACATTTTTATGGAATAATAAATCGGGAACTTGTACTAACAACCTTCGATTATTTTAGGATTGACAAAGAAGGTGCTCCAAAGTACAATTAGTGAAAGAGAAGCTGAAAAGCAGGTCAGTAATAATATCATCATGTATTATGCTTTCATGATGTTAGGGCAGTAAGAGCACATTAAACATGTTGGTGCATACACACCTAGTAGGAACTGTTACTAACTGGTATGCTTTAAACATAGGTTCCAGAAATCTAGTTGGATACGAATTTTTTTACTAAGGTTTGCAGTTAATGTTCTTTCATGATGCAGGTCATAGAATTTGTAAAGAGACATGTTGGTACATACACACCTCATTTAGCTGGAAATTCAGTTTATATGGATTTTATCTTTCTGAAGGTAATTAATCAATTCATATCACTTTCAACTTCCGATTCAAAGTTGAAACAAACCCCGATATCTTGCTCCTTTAAACTGCTCCCGAAGCTATATTCAATGGCTAAGTTGTCTTTGGTATTCATAAACTTCCCCTTGTTCTTGATTTAATAATTTTCTAGTGGGTTCTAAAATGGGCAATTGCATTCATGTTGTAGAAGATGAATGTGGAGTTCATTTTTATATTCTTTTGATAACTTTTGTGCTTATTATTGGCAGAATTTGAGGTGTTAATCATATTTGTATTTTGCAGAAATATATGCCAGATTTGGCTAGCCTTTTTTCTCATGTGGTAGTTGATGTAAGCAGTGTAAGGGCTCTTTGCATTCGCTGGTATCCAAGAGGTAAATATAAAGTTTGCATAGGTTTTTTTTAGACGAATTATATGTTGATCTCATCATACATGGCAGATCAAAAGAAAGCCCCTGCCAAAGAAAAGAAACACAGAGCCATGGATGATATCAGAGAGAGCATATCCGAACTTAAATACTTCAAGGAGACCATATTTAAAGCAAAATCCAAGAAGTGAATGCCAATTGCTTTTGAAGACAACTTTGATAACAACAGCTTTTGCTAGTCTTTGTTGACTACAATTAGATAATTCAAGTTTTAGTACAAGAATTGTTATATGTAAAAAACTATTTGATAATCGGCCTTAGTGAAATATATGTTTATGCAGTTGTGCAACGGCTGGTTACAGCTTTATCCTTTATCATCTCTTAATAAGCGTTTGGATTGTTGGAAAATGCTACAGATGCCAATACTTTGAATATTAGAAACAACATGATTATAGGATTAAAAAAAAAAGAATCTCATAAATCTTTATAAATATATCAAAATTTATATTAGATTAGTTTAACTTTTCCGTTCATCATTTTAAAAAGAAAAAACACCTTGAAAATTCACCATTCGTCTTGCTCTAAAGCTCACAGATTATTAAAATGAACAGCTCAGTGCTCTACTCCCCATCTCTACCTTGTTGTATAACCAGACTATTCAAGTGAATTAGCTTTTACCGATGGCTATGGCTTAGAGATCCAACCAATACGAGCAAAACAAGCTTGACCATTGAAAATGATGGCAAACTGACCATAACATGTGTGCATACATAGACTAACAAGAAAAAACGATCTTGTAATACGCTTATGGCACAATGAACAGTTTATACCTATAGTGTTTAAATTGGATGATCACATCAAGCCAAAACATACATTTGCTGGATGTTGTGTAGTCCTCAAAGAACGATGACTTTCCTGTGCACATGTTGTCCATGCAAACCTTCATCTCCGTCATGATGGTGAAAAATTAGAGTTAAGATCCCTACCAAGCATAGCACCGAACCTACAAGAACTTTGTCATATCGCTCCACCCAATGAAACTTAAGCTGGCTAGCACCGTAGAACGACAAAGCAACCAATGAGGTCATCACTGCTATTGTGCTGCAAATAAAATGTCACCTTAGTTAAGCCATGTTTGGTAAAATATGCCCAGGTTATAGCTTTAAATACAGGAGAAAACCAAACTCGGGCATCTATATGTTATTGTCTGATTAAACAGAACTTGAATATACCTGACACACAAGGACTTGCAGACTCTTACATACACATAGAACACTTTTCCTGTTTATTTTTAATCACTTAAATTGGTTCATTGTAACATAGAACTCCCACACAGAAAATGCTACCGATTAATGTTATGAACTTCAGTGTAGATTACGGGTTGAAGCTGTCTGCAAGGATTGAGTTGAAAACTTTTATTGTAGCCATAGATAAGTATAATGCAAGTGTTACGAACCACCTCAGCTGGGTGGTGGTTAAAAGAATGTAAAGATCATGCAAATTGTTTTCCACAAACAAAGTAGCTGGCTTAGCAACACAAACAGAGGTGATTCTGTAATCAATATTTTATGATAGCCATGTCATCTATGTTTCTGTGACACTTGATTTCCCCTGAAGTATCCAAATCCAGAACCTATATCTGACACATTCAAGCAAGGGTATGGAGTTATGATCTCCAAATATACGGAAAAACTTGGAAAAAAAAATGGGGATACCCACATCTGAGACTAACCCCCGCATCTTGAGTAACATAGCACGTCAGGCTCTACCACCACGCCCTTCCTTAGCTACACTAAGCTTCTGCCAGAAACATATAATAGTAGGACTAAGACTAGCTGTTATTTGCTTATTTCGCCGAAATGTGAAAAGATTCAAAAGTAAAAATGACGACGGACTGACGACAAGGAACTTCCACGTTGATTTTGCAGTATTAACACTGACATAACCAAAGTCTGAAGATGCTACACCAATTGGAAACACATGAAAAATTGAGACAACTTGACTGTACAAATCAAGGGAACAACACAAGTACGATGATCTATTCTTCAATTACCACATTGCTAACATCTGTCAACTACTGACAAATTCAAATTGATTTATGCAATTCTCGAAATTCAGAGTCCTTTTTCATTCTATACCTGAATAGAAGCACTATGATTGCAAGCACCATCATCGATGATGAGTTTCCAACAGCTAGAAACACCGGAAGAGTGGTAGCGCAAGGAGACAATGCTGGAACAAGGACAAGACCGGCAACAGCCATTTTCTCCATAGGTTGATTATGAGAATGACTGTGCCCACCTTTTCCAGACAAAAACAACAGTATATAGCTACCACCAAGAACTATGAGCAAAAGTGAAGCAAGTTTATGCACTGTTTCTTCTCCAGCAATCGTGTTCGCCATAGTGATGGCAGTTATACCAAGAAGCGAAGTAGATATTACATGCAAAACTGCTCCAAATGCGGCTGCACGTAGAAATAACACAAATATAAACAGGAATAGTAAAAGCTCGGCGAAAATCTAGCTAAATAGCATTTGATTCCTAGATGTTCGACAAAATGATAGAAACCCAAAATTGCAAATCATATTAGAATTAAATTATGACCAGATATTCCTCATCAAATTGACGAAAGATCCCATAAACAGAAGAGAAGAGAAAATTAACATCCCAAAAAGCAATCTGGGTACATATAAATTAGGGATCTAAAAGCCGAAATAGATTGATGGAAGGGACTTACTGACGAAAAGGGTACGAGAAAGGGTCCATTTCTGGGCCCGTCCGACGATGGAGAAAGGAAGCCAATGGGTGGGAATGAAGGAATGAAGAAGGGAAACGGTGGCTATGCCGCCTATTGTTGACAGATCTTCGGCGCTGAAACTCTCCATTTTCGCCTTTTTGTTCAAAGTGGAAAGGAGATTGATTCTGTGAGTTACCTGGATTCAAAATAACTACTTTTCTACTCTTTCTTCTTCTTCTTTTTTTAAAAATCTCCTTCGATGGAGAGAAATGGTGAAAGAATAAATCGGTTGGTGTCTGTTGAAGCTCTGAGAAAACAACAAAAATAATAATACATATACCACTTTTATGTTTTATGTTTCACTTTAAACCCAATTTATTAATTAATCAACTTTTCCTTTCTTAATATATAATTTTTCTTTCATCAAAAACAAATATTCAATTTTTCAATCTGTTGGAGTTTTTATTAAAATATTTGGAACTTACTTTTTGCATAATATTAATTTTAGCTTTTTTTATTTTTTAGTTAAATCTTTCAAAAATAATTTAATTATTTTTTAATAAAATACTTAATAAAACATTAATTTCTTTTAGTGATGTTGACATAGCTACACACATTACTTTATTTAGAATAAATTACAAAAGTATCATTCAATTATACCTTTTATTCTATTTTAATCATTCAGTTATTATTTTTTCAATTTAGTCACAAACAAAAAAATTTTAGTGAGGCCATCATTAGATGCTGTTAGATG
Source organism: Gossypium arboreum (assembly GCF_025698485.1). Classification (NCBI taxonomy): domain Eukaryota; kingdom Viridiplantae; phylum Streptophyta; class Magnoliopsida; order Malvales; family Malvaceae; genus Gossypium; species Gossypium arboreum. Next base: position 142,182,093 of record NC_069077.1, on the reverse strand, counting down.
ACTAATAGAAAGTTGATATGGACTTTTTTATTGGTCTAATAAGAAAATTAACCTTCTAATATTTATATATTTTGTTAATTTGATTTCAAATATAAAAATATAACAAATTTAGCCTTAAATATTTATTAAATTTATCATTTAATTGAATTCAATAAATTTAATTCTTAATATTTACAAAATTTATCATTTCAATTCTAAATCTAAAATTTTAAAATTAAAAAAAATCATATCAATCGTCTCAAGATTCACATCCAAATTTGTAAACCAAAAGCTAACTTTGTATGATACAACTCCCACAAATTTCTTTTTCTTCTTTGAATTTTTTTTTAGAAAGAATTGCATAGTTGAGAAGTAAGGAACAGTAAGGAAATTGATGTGCTCATCAGAGCTAAAATGATTTTTTTTAAATTTTAAAATTAAATTGAAATTTTTATAAATATTAACAGTTAATTTTATTAAATTTTTAAAATTCAAATTAAGTAATAATTTTATAAACATTGAGAGACCAATAAAAATCCCTCTTCTAACTGCAACTACGGGATTGTGAATAAGATATTTAATTTCAAAAAATTTAGTGATTAAATTAAAAGAATTAATAATTGAGTAACCATAATAAAATGAAAGACATAGTTGGGTGATTATTTTTGCAGTTTACCCTTTTATTTATTTATTTTCTAGACCGGCTTGGCTAATATTTCATTTTGTTGCGACTCGACCCTCGTCTCCGCAAACTTTTTCAAGAAAAAGGAGGGAGTTTTTTTTTTTTTTTTTTGTCTTTATTTTCTCCTTCTAGGGTTCCGTTACTGTCCCCAATGGTCGAAGTCGTAAACATGCCGGTCGATTCCCTCGACCGTCGCCCCGGTGGAGACCGTAAAGACACCAATAATAACCATAACAACAGACAACCTCCGTCATCTGATGATCCCAACTCCTCTCCCCCGCCTCCGCCTCCGCATCGACGCCGCGACCGCGACTCGCGTGAGCGACGAGACCGTGACTATTACGATCGTAACCGCTCTCCTCCACCTCCTCTTCCTAGGGAGAGAGATCAGAGGCGTCGAGGTAGCATTAGCCCTCCGCCACCGCCGTTGAATTTCAGGGATAGGAGACATTCGCCTCCTCCGCGGAGGTCTCCGCCATACAAGAGGTCTAGGCGGGAGGATGGAGGCTACGAAGGCAGGAGAGGGAGTCCTAGGGGAGGGTTTGGACCTGGAGCTAGAAGGTAATATTTTATTTTTGAACTATTGGTTTTTATGTTGCCTTAGCTTGTAGGTATTTTTGTATGCTAAATATGATGGGCTTGTTTCTTGCTAGTTGTTAAACTTAGTGTTCTTGTTGACTGATTTAAGTACGCAAGTTCATTAGCTGAAAGATTAAGACACGGGAGACTTCAAGAAGGAAATATTCTTTAAGTTATAGGCCTCTAAAGTTTTGTACAATATGGCTAAATTGAATGCAAAACACTTCTAACAAATGCTAATGGCTATTGCTTAAACTGCAAAGGGGCCTTGTATACAGGAGAAAAAAATTTGGTCCATGGCGTAACTTGTAACTTGTAAGTCAGTATTTCTGGAAGATGTGTTTTTTTGTTGGACCAGAATATCCTTATTATATTTATGGTCCATGGAGGGTGCTTAAGTGTTTGTCTTTCTTTCTTTATTAAGAATCTCACATATTTATTTCGGTCTTGATTCATTACCTCCTTAGCAGTGCTTGACATTACGAGGAGCCCTTGTTTGTGAAAGTTAGAATGGGCTTCCTTTTTTCATATTTTGCAAAATACCGGACTGCCTGAGAATATCTGACATTGATCTTTTGTTTTTACTAAAACCTTACCTGAGAGAAGATCATTCTTTCTGTTTTCTCTATATCTAATTAGCCTACTAATATATAACTATGGTTCATTATTTTCATTCTGTCCTGTTTATGTTCATATTCCCTCATCTCTTTGTATTGATTATATTCAAATCTTGCTGACGCTGTAAAACACTTTTGGTAATGCAGGTTTCGGAACAACTATGGTGGTGGATATGATCGTGAAATGGGAAGACCCAGTTACCCTGATGAAAGGCCTCATGGCCGGTACTTCGGTCGCTCTTCTGGTGGTCATGAAGATGGTTATTTCCTAGCAACTGCTTAACAACTTCAAAATTTCCTTAAAACTTCAATTGCTGATCTTGATCACTTTTATTTTGACTTCTGTATTTGCATCCCTTTTTTTTCGCTCGTCACTTATTATCACCATACTTAAAAGGTTATATTACAGTTAATGACCCACAATTTTTTCAGTTTAATTATCAATTTTAGTGTTAATATAGATCTTGAATGATTATATTTAATGTTAATCTTGTGGAGAATTCATTTTTTAGCAAATAGCAAACAAATTCTTTCTGGTTAGGAATTACTTATTTTTCATATGGAGAATTATGATAACTGGATAGTCAAAACTGAAAATTGTTCTTTTGCTCTTAGGTATCCTTTTTTGCCTTTCCTAGTTGATTGTGTCATTTTGGAAGGTATTGAGATGCATATGATCAAAGTAGTTTTGGCTTTCTATGAAATGATGCATTATTGCAGTTAATGATGACTCTACCACTTTGTAGGTGTATTCCTTCTAAAATTCCATAAAGTGATGCTGCATTATTGTATAATGCAGAAGGAACAAATTCTTTATCCATCTTTTCTGTTTATGCATTAGTGCTGTTTAGTTTTTGTTTACCAAATGATGTTGCTTCTGCAGACTGGGATTCTGGCCATGGTGGTTATGGCATTGCTTCCTACTCAGGGAGTGCTCAAAGGTTAGCTTTCCATCTCATCTAGAGCTCTTGTGTTAAATGAGGTTTGAATTATTTTATTTTACTGTATTTCCGGCATCATTGAGGTTCTCTTTTAATTGAGGTTGATCCCAAAATTTCTCTTATCATTTGGTTGCTGGATCTTTATTCATCTCATTCAGTAATATGACATGATGATTAAAATTTTCAGAGAGGGATTGATGTCATACAAGCAATTTATTCAAGAGCTTGAGGATGATATACTACCAACTGAAGCTGAGCGCAGGTACTAATGAGGAATTATGTTTTTGGTTCAGTTTTATCTTGTTTAGAACTTGTGGCTTAAAAAGGGTTGGATGTTAAGTAATTGTAGCCTTTTACTGTGTAGGTATCAAGAATACAAGTCAGAGTATATATCTACCCAAAAACGAGCATATTTTGATGCTCACAAAGATGAGGAATGGTATGTCCCATTGTGTACTGAATACCTGCCAATCTATTCACCTCAGCTCATTGTTCTAATTAGTCTTGCTTATGCATGTAGGTTGAGAGACAAATATCATCCAATAAAGTTGGTCACTGTTATTGAAAGGTTAGTTTTATGTGCATATATCATGATGTTACAGTTAATGAATTTGTTAGTAAGCTGATGACCCCCTCTGCCCTGCATTTTGTATTATGGTGTAAGTGATGGATTCTATTGTTGGGTTTTTTCTTCATCTTTTTGGGATTTTTTTTCTTTAGGAGGAATGAACTTGCACGCAAAGTTGTCAAGGACTTTTTGCTTGATCTGCAGAGTGGAACATTGGACTTGTAAGATTAGCATTTCATGTACACTTATCTTACATGCGTATTCAACCTGGCTTCTTGCATATTATTTTCCTGCTGCTGGCCCGTAATAAATGTTTGTGGTGCAGAAGTCCTAGTGTCAATGCCTTGTCATCAAATAAATCAGGCCAGACAAGTGATCCTAATTCTGAAGATGAAGCTGAAGTTGGTGGGAAAAGAAGGTGGCATGGAAGAGGACCTGCTAAAGAAACTGATCTTTCTGCTGCTCCCAAGGCTCACCCTGTCAGTGCGGATCCTAGAAGAATTGAGATTGACATTGAGCAAGCACAGAGCCTTGTATGTAAACTGGACTCTGAAAAAGGAATAGAGGAAAATATTTTAAGGGGGTCCGACAACAACAAAATAAATAGAGATAAATCTCATGGTAGTTTGACTGGCCCAGTGATTATTGTACGTGGCTTGACGACTGTGAAAGGCTTGGAAGGTGTTGAGCTTCTAGATACTCTTATAACTTACTTGTGGCGTGTCCATGGCTTGGATTATTATGGGATGATTGAAACAAATGAAGCTAAGGGTCTTAGGCATGTGAGAGCAGAGGGAAAGAGATCTGATGTGACTAGCAATGAATCTGAGTGGGAAAAGAAACTTGACTCACACTGGCAAGAGAGATTGAGGAGTCAGGATCCTTTGGAATTAATGACTGCTAAAGACAAAATAGATGCTGCTGCCATTGAAGCTTTCAATCCTTTTGTCCGGAAGATTAGGGATGAAAAGTATGGTTGGAAGTATGGTTGTGGTGCTAAGGGTTGCACAAAGCTCTTTCATGCTGCAGAATTCGTGCACAAGCATCTTAAACTCAAACATCCGGAGCTTGTGGTGGAGCTAACATCTAAAGTGTCTGAAGAGCTTTATTTCCAGAATTATATGAAGTAAGTGTGGTCTTACATGCAGTATATTGATTTTTATAGTTTTTATTTTAAGGATATTTCAATAAGATATACATTGTTGCCATTCCAGTGATCCAGATGCTCCTGGTGGGACACCTGTTATGCAGCAATCTATACCGGTATGCTACAGCTGGTGTTTTGATGTTATCATTGCTGTTACTGCTATTTAACCTCAGTTTTCCCTTTTTGCTTTGTAATTTTTTCTTCTTGCAGAAGGACAAGCCTCAGAGACGTAAAATATTGGAAAATCGCTTGAAAGATGACCGTGACTTACATAGAGAACGTGATAGATCTGACATCCCTCAAACAAGTGATTTTTCATTGAACGATGATGGTCTTGATGGGGGGAATGGTAATGATCCAATTTTTGATGCTTTTGGTGGACAAGGGATGCATGTTGCAGCTCCATTTTCTTCAGATGTTGCACCTCCGCCAGTATTGATGCCAGTTCCTGGTGCTGGGTAGGTCTTATGCTGTTCTACAAGTAGTGGTAGTTAGTTTAGTATTTTCTCAAGGGCTTATATGTGTATAATTGCAGTCCATTGGGGCCCTTTGTTCCAGCTCCACCTGAACTTGCAATGCAAGTGTTCAGAGAGCGAGGTGCTCCTCCTTTTGAAGGAAATGGTAGAAGTGGACGTTCTGGACCTAATTTAAGTGGACCAACCCCCTTTCTTTTGCCTCCTGGCTTCCGACAGGATCCTCGGCGTCTGCGAAGGTAAGTTTGCTTGAGATGTTGTAGCTATTTTACTTGCAGGGCTTGACCTCAGCTACTTGTCTGCTTGAATACAGTATTCTACAATTTGCTTTGTGTTCCTAAATTTCATGATTTGGGTAAATTCAGAAATTGTATCTTAACTGTATAATGGTGTTCCTATATATGCTATTGCTCCTGCGTATCCTTTTTTTATTTAACCAAATGAGGTGGGAACTTGCTATTTATAAACCATGAAGTTGCTCTAGTTGTCCCATGTAACTAACAGAATATCAAACGGTGTTATGATTTGGTAACATGTGTGTGATCAACAATTCCCTTGCCTTTTGAAATCTCTAGTGACATCACTGTATGCCCGAAGGCCATCATGTTCCTTCATCTGTCCCCCCCTCTTTGACCCATGGTTTCTTTGGTCCCACAAATTTTGATTGCCTATACTGATAAATGCAACTAGAGGAGTCACTTTTTCTCATCGTTTAAAAGACTGAGAGGTACAATGTTCTGTGTTTGGATTTTTAAGACTTTAGGGACACTATAAGGTTTCCACTTTGCGTTTAAATGATTTAGTATCAGTTAGATGAAAGATTGCAAATGTTATCTTAGTTGCTTGATCGTGACTCTCTTGCACAGTCAAGGTTAGTAAAGCTTGCCCTGTTTTATCTCATGCAGTTATCAGGACCTAGATGCACCGGAGGATGAAGTCACCGTAATAGACTACAGGAGCTTGTAGATGTTAGAAATAGAGGTGGCAGAATAATAGCAATGATGAAAATTCTTAAATCTTGCCGGGTGCACAATAGCTGCTTCCCTTTGTAATGAAGAGGTATTCTGCTGCTGTGATTTCACTAATGAGATTAATTGCTGCGAACAATCCTCTTTATCCTTTACCCCGTCTTATCTAACTTGAAAAGGTGATGTTGATGAACATTGGGTGGCATATAAAATGGTAAGCAAATTTGTAAAATGGACTTGTAGTGGATAGGCGCATATTTTGTTTTAATCTTCCTAGTGTTAAAAAGAGCTAAGGTTTTCATACTTATGATAATAAAATTGGTCTCTTTGTTGAGATTTTTGGAATGTCAGTGGTTGAGGATTAGGATATTAAATACCGGTTATGGCAATGACTCATTTCTCCCCTTTTTTTAAGGTTTTTTTTCCCTATAAATGTATTCAATATTTGTGTAGGTGTGTGTTATGGTGTTGTAATTTAGCTATTCGTTCCCATTTGATGTCCATATTGTAATTAAGACCTGTCTCCCAATCCCATCAACGCCTTTTATTTCGTAAGCTTCTTTGTTAGAGTCTCTGCTTATGTTTCACTCTGCAAAATGTCAAATTCCATCACAAATGAATTAGATAACAAACAACAATTTATGTAAGTAAATCATAAAGGTGAGAGAGGCCATAGATACGAGTAAAAAGATGAAAAGGGAATGGAGCGACCCATATTCATCACACGGCAAAGGATGCTTACAACAACATTCGAAAGCTGCTCCCAAATGTATACCTCGGTACTTGAATTTTACTTCTCTTCTCCTTGTCTTAAAGCTGGAATGCATGGTTAAAACCAAAACGGTACTAAAACTACAGCAAAAGCCATGCTATCAGTTCCCATAGCAAAATGAAACAAATCGGCCACCAACGCAAATGTATAAAACATATTTCTTGGGAATAACCATTAGGGTTAAAACTGAACATAATACATGAATTATTAATGCTTCTAATGTATATTGACCGAACTCAGAAAGTTACTTTCGGTCCATTGTGCTTTTTCATTTGGTAAATAAAGGAACATTCATTCATAAAAGAAATTTAGAAACAAGTTCGGTACATAGCAAGTCCTGCCTTATCGGCATTAATAAAACTAAGCATAAAACTAGGAAGTTCAAAGTAAATATAACAAAGGCAAGCGATTAGTCCCGAGAGAACAAATTTTAGAGAAAAGTTGGGTTGCTGCCTTTGCGTGCCAACGCGTCTGCACAACGATTGCTCTCTCTGAAAACATGGACCAACCGACTACGGCGGAAGGTCGCGGATATAGTCCTGCAATCCACAACCAAAGATCTGAGTGAAAGTTTTGTGCATTCGTCAACAGAAATCAGAGAAATAAATGCTGTAGCATCCACTTCAACAATTAAAGAATCAACATTAAGAGATGATGCTAATGATAAACCGTCGCGAAGAGCCCAAAGCTCTGCTGTCATGTTTGATGTAAAATCCAGAAAACGATAACAACCAGCGACCCAAAGGCCATCATGATCTCTAAGGAGAGTTCCCGCACCAGCGAACCCGGGGTTTCCTATGGATGAGCTGTCACAATTTAATTTAATCAAACCTCGATCAGGGGGCTGCCATCTAACAGCGGTGAAGTTTGGAAGAGAATGAATGCGAATGTTTGTCGAGGTTGCAGCGCTCACAAAGGAGCGATTGAGAACAGAATGTAAAATGGAAGGTTTTCCAAAAACTACTGGATTTCTAGCTAGCCCGATATTCCTGAGAAGATAAATGAAAAGGAGATACCATGGAATCTTTGGTCTAGAATAAAAGCATTTAGCAACAAGATGTATTTTCCCTATGTGGTATCCTGACACCTTTAGTGGAAGAAGAAGCTTTAGCAGAGGCGGCAGCCGCTGGTGGGGATGTTTGCTTTTTGGGCGGCTTCTTTCGTTGAACCATACTCCTCTGGAGAAGCCGATGGAGTAACCAGAGCCGGGAGAAGGAGCTGGCTGATCGATGGAGATTTTTAGCAATATTTGTAGGACATGCCCAAGATGAATGATCAAGACGCCCAAAATGGGAACAAAGTTGGCTGATGCCCTCGTAGCAAATGGACTGATGAAAACAGTCGACAGTAATGGACTTTGGCAATGGCTTCTCCATATCTAACTGGACACAAAATCTGGCATAAAGTCCTCTTTCCCCTTCTAACCTGTGACAATCGAATACGACGAAGTGGACAAATGCTACGACTAATCTGTCGGAGAAGCTTAGCCAAACCGCCACTGAGGATAAAGTAGCCGTCGAGGCACGGAAGTTCGGTTTTCACTATCAGGAATTGGCCTCCAACAAACCGGGGACCGTTCTTGATAACATTAGAGTAATCTTCCTTGTTGAGGAATTTGACAATGAACTCATATTTTAATTAGTATGATAAAATTACTATGAAAGTACTTGTATTAAAAATCAAATTAGATTTTACTTAAAAAATAAATAAATTAATCTTTATACATTAAATTAAAAAGTAAATTGATTCATTTATTAAAAAAATTTATTAAAAACTAACATAATTCATAGTATTATTAAACCAATAATCAAATCATTAACAATAAACTTTTTTAAAAAATGCATTTTGAAGAAATTACATGTTATTTATCTAAGATAAAAAAAATAAAGAAAGAAAAAGCTTACTCTCATCGGAAGTCATTCCGAACTCTTTTTTTTATTATTACCAAAAAGAAAACACCATGAAAACCATCCTAGAGGCTATTCGAGCAACAACTGCCTAGCAATTATGTTTCTTTCGAGAATTTATATTTAAAAAAAAAACGAATGTATTTTTGGGAGGCAAATGTTGGTTGCTCTCGTTCCTACTCTGTGAACCAAACTGCTTTTGTTTAGTCATCAGCAAATCTGCAAAGACCAATATAAAAAAATACTTCCATCACTACATTTTAAAGTTACAGATTGAAATCAAAGGTGAATTTTTGTCACTTGAATTCGGTTATTAAATACTTAGAATATGTGTCGAATATGAGTATTTTAATGATAAAATATAATTGAAATAGGGTTGAATGGAAGGATTATTACCTAGCTCAGAGAGCCTTAAGTGAGCATTAGCGTAATCAGCAAAGAATTCATCCTCATCCTGCCAATTGATGAAACAAATGGCCAAAATTAAACAACATTGAAAACTTGTTTCTTGACTTAATGATAACAATAGAGTTGAAACGCCCAAATCTTTGAGATCTCAAGTCCACTTCTACCTTACATAAAATGTGTCAACCTTTTACTTGTAATAATTGAATGTATTATAACTTTAAAAAAGAAATAAACATTGAATTGGCAAGGGAAAAAAAGTTTACGTACAGCAGCATATTTCTCAACGAATGGACGGAACACTGGGTCAGAGACGAGAACTTTGTCGGATGGCAGCTGCATAATATCTGCCCCGTTCTAGAGTCTCTGCTTATGTTTCACTCTGCAAAATGTCAAATTCCATCACAAATGAATTAGATAACAAACAACAATTTATGTAAGTAAATCATAAAGGTGAGAGAGGCCATAGATACGAGTAAAAAGATGAAAAGGGAATGGAGCGACCCATATTCATCACACGGCAAAGGATGCTTACAACAACATTCGAAAGCTGCTCCCAAATGTATACCTCGGTACTTGGAATTTTACTTCTCTCTTCTCCTTGTCTTAAAGCTGGAATGCATGGTTAAAAACCAAAACGGTACTAAAACTACAGCAAAAGCCATGCTATCAGTTCCCATAGCAAAATGAAACAAATCGGCCACCAACGCAAATGTATAAAACATATCTCAAACTTGGAAATATTGAGTAGATTTTTTTATTTTTTTCCCCTTGTTTATACAATGACCAACAGGTATCTCTCCATTTACAGTTTTTTTTTTTTTAATTTATCAATTTATAAGTGTACTCACGTGTGTCAATATAAAATTGCTAGTAATCAAGATTTACATCGGAGTTATTTCACAAATGCAATTGGTTTATTACAATCACTCTGGAAAAGAATAAGATTGAATAGACTTGAAATTGGGATATATATTTACAATGATCTCTTACATTACAGGCCGAGACCGACGATAAAATATATACAATTGCTGGCCCTGGCTATGCTCTAACTAAATGAACAGAAAAGCATGTAGAAACCAGGCAGTGCATTTTATTCCAACATTGCAAAGCCAAATCTGCATTTGTTGTAAGCTCAATGAACATATGATCTACAATTTTTTTGTGCTGGAATCACTATACATGTTACGTTCCAACATATAACACACACCTTCAATGGGAATCACAAATGCTGCCTTCCACAGTAGCTGAACTATGACCCTGCAAAAATATAAACAATCCTTCACTATATTAAACCATTTTCTGGTTGCCAACAACTAAGAAACTAAAGCCTGAATACTGAACACAATAAATACTCAATAAAACAATATAATCCTAAAATGGTTATAAATCAAAATCATTTATGGTAAGAATAAAATTTGACAGATACATTCCAAAGTTCCAGTAGCTATGGAATCAAAAAATATTAAACACTCCAGCTAATGGGGATATCAGATTCAATCTTTTGAAACCACTATAAAATACCACTTATGATTTCTGTTTTATACATACTCTCAAACAAAGAGCAAAAAGAAAATGTCAAAGTCAAGTTTCTTGTTGCTTGTTGACATTTTTGTGATTCTCATGCTTTGTATAAGCCTTTGCCATGGTGCTGTGGACGATGATAGGAAGGTAAGTATTGTCTGTTTTTTATATCTTTGAAATGAATTTCTGATTATTTAAATTTTAATAACGTGGCCATCCAGGTTTACATTGCATACTTGGGATCTGCTCCTGATAGAGACTACATTGCTACATCTCAACATTCCACTATGCTTCAAGCACTTTCTACACACAGGTAAGACCTGTAATCGGAAATGATCAAGATTGGTTCCCTCTTAGTATGTAGGTTCGGTCCGGTTCTGGACCACCTATTTATTTCGAATCTGATTTTTTTTTTTAATTCTCTGTAGCTCTGTGGAAAATTACTTAATCAGGAGTTATAAAAGGAGCTTCAATGGATTTGCTGCTAAGTTAACTAATGAAGAGGCAAAGAAACTTGCAAGTAAGTTATATAAGAAGGCCTGTCTTTTTTATTTATTTATACAACTCAATGGCATTGTCTTAATGATATGTTTTCACCATTGCTATGTTATGCAGGCTTTAAAGAAGTGGTTTCTGTTTTTCCAAGTAAAGTTTACCACCTTCATACAACAAGATCATGGGATTTCTTGGGACTCAACCAAACTACTAAACGTAATGCTACTGCCGAGAGTAATGTCATTGTTGGTGTCATTGATAGCGGAATCTGGCCTGAGTCTGATAGCTTTAGTGATGAAGGCTTCGGTCCACCACCTAAAAAGTGGAAGGGAGCTTGTAAGGGTGGCCAAAACTTCACTTGTAACAAGTAAATTTACGATCGGACCGACTGTTATTCAAATCCCTGAATCAATGTTTGTTGTTTACTAATGATATTTTAGTACTTATATTACAGGAAGCTTATTGGAGCTCGAGTTTACGCCACAGATTCTGCCAGTGACATGGATGGTCATGGATCTCATACAGCTTCCACAGCAGCAGGGATCAATGTAAGGAATGCTAGTTTCTACGGACTTGCTGAAGGCACTGCAAGAGGAGGGGTTCCATCAGCAAGGATTGCTGCATATAAAGTATGCGATGATACAGGATGTACTTCAGAAGATATCTTGGCAGCTTTTGATGATGCCATTGCCGATGGAAATGATCTTTTATCAGTTTCATTAGGACCAGAAAGTTCGTCTGAGTTTTACCTGGACCCAATAGCCATTGGTGCTTTCCATGCAGCCGAGAAAGGTGTACTTGTTGTACAATCTGCAGGCAATAGTGGTCTAGCAGGGTTCCAATCGGTGGCAAGTGTAGCACCGTGGATACTTAGCGTTGCTGCAAGCACAACGGATCGCCATTTTGTCGACAAGATCGTTCTTGGGAATGGGAAGATACAAACTGTAAGAACTATATCGCTCTTGAATTGCTCTGACTCTTGTAGTTTATTTGCTTGATAGTAATAGTTTCCTCTTTGCAAGCAGGGGCTTTCAATAAACTCTTTTAGTCTTAATAGAACAAAGGTTCCATTGGTTTATGGGCTGCAAGCATCATCCGATTGTGATGAGTTCAGTGCTCGGTTAGTTCCATTGACAAGCTGCATTTTGATTGATTCAGATTGAAGCCACATCTTTGACTCATTGTTGGTCCTTTTTCAGGTTGTGTCTCCCTAATTGCCTGAATAAAACTTTGGTAAAGAAAAAGATCATTCTATGCGATGACATGCAGGGTGTAGACGAAGCTTACAATGCTGGTGCATTGGGATTAATTACGAAATATAGATCCAACGATGTTTCATTTGTTGTCCCATTGCCTGCTATAGCTTTAAGCTCCAAGGACTATGATTCGGTCACATCCTACCTGAATTCCACCAAGTATGTACATATCGATGGTTCAGGTCATTACTTTGTCATATGTTAGGTAAAATAAAACTAATGCCTTTGCTCATTGTGTCACAGACAACCTAAAGCAAAAATATTAAGAAGTGAAACAATTACAGATAAATTTGCTCCTATAGTTGCTTCATTCTCTTCAAAGGGTCCTAATTTCATTGTACCAGACATTCTAAAGGCATGCATTTCTCCCAGAACTCGGATTTTATCGTTATTTTGCCTTTTTAGGGTAAACTAAATAGTTCTGTAAATGCATTGCAGCCCGATATAAGTGCACCAGGAGTAGATATATTGGCTGCATATTCACCGGTTGCTTCACCATCGATAACTACAACAGATAAAAGGCGAGTTAAATACAACATAATATCAGGAACCTCAATGTCTTGTCCTCATGTTGCTGGTGCAGCCGCATACGTTAAGACATTTCACCCTCATTGGTCTCCTTCAACCATTAAATCTGCTCTTATGACTACTGGTAATCATTCATTGCCATTATTGTAACATATGTCATGTTTTTGATCTTACATTTGTTTTCTTTTGCCTAGCTTTTCCGATGGATGCACTGAGGAATCAAGGTGCCGAATTTGCTTTTGGATCAGGACATATCAACCCTGTAAAAGCCATTGATCCTGGACTTGTATACAATACCGTAAAAGGTGACAACATAAGATTCTTATGCAGTATTGGATATGATGAAGGTTCCATCAAAAATATAGCAGGAAACAACACCTCTTGTCCTAAAAACAATACTAAAATGCTGCCAAGAGATTTCAATTATCCTACACTCACTACTTTAGTACCAGCAGGCAAGCCATTCAAAGTCACTTTCCATAGAACAGTAACAAATGTTGGTGTAGCAAGATCTACTTACAATGCAACAATCGCTACCCTGTCGGAACTCGAAATCAAAGTGGTTCCTCAAGTCTTGTCTTTCAAGTCTCTAACAGAGAAGAAGTCTTACAATGTTACTGTTTCAGGAAAAGCTTTGGGTGAACAATCAATGGTGTCTGCAACATTGATATGGTCAGATGGTACACATAATGTTAGAAGTTCAATCGTTATTCACACATATGAAGGTGTCCGTAGGGCCGTTTGAGTCACACGATTGAGTCTGCATTCTGTTTTTATTTGTTCAGTCAATTTCTTGTAATCTATTAATAAAATATTAGTTACATTTTTCTATGACAAACTTTCCCAATACATGAATTTTGCAACACCCCAGATTTTTCAGTGGAGTAAATCAGAAGAAAAATGAAGTTATAAATTGATTCCTTTGTCGTTTAAGTTACAAACATAATCAGATCAGCTGCAAAAATATACAACAAATACAGCAGAGAGAATGGTGTTATTAGATAGTGAAAAATATATCTTGGAATTGTCATAAATCACAATCATATATGGTATGAGTAAAATTTCCAGATATGTTCCAATTCACTATAAATACCAGTTATAATTTCTGTTTTATGCATACTATCAAACAAAGAGAAAAAAATGACAAAATCAAGTTTCTTGGTGTTTCTTGACTTTTTTTTTTATTATCACAGTTGGTGTAAGCCTTCGCTCTGGTGCTATACATGAAGATAGAAAGACAACTATTTTTAAGAATGTTTATATGGAACTGGTTCATGAATTATAATATTGTGCGATGATGACTATCATCATATATGATGCAGGTTTACATTGCATACTTGGGACCACTTCCTGATGGAGACTACATTGCTTCATCTCACCTTTCCAATATGCTTCAAGCACTTTCTAAACACAGGTAGGAAGCCATTTTTTTAGAGGATGTCCTTTGATGCCTAAACCAATGTGTGGGTCCATCAGTATGATGATCGATCCGTTTTTTTTTTCTTCTCTGCAGCTCTGTGGAAAATTACTTAATCCGAAGTTACAAAAGGAGCTTCAATGGATTTGCAGCTCAGCTAACTAATGAAGAGGCAAAGAAACTTGCAAGTAAGTGGTAGAAGAAGAGCTGTCTTTTTTTTTTTTTCAGCTCAATGGCATTTCCTTAATGATATGTTTTCACAATGCCGTTATATGCAGGCTTTAAAGGAGTGGTTTTGGTTTTTCCAAGTAAAGTTTACCACCTTCATACAACAAGAACATGGGAATTCTTGGGACTCAATCAAACTGTTAAACATAATGCCACGGAGAGCAATGTCATTGTTGGTGTCATTGATACAGGAATCTGGCCCGAGTAGGACAGCTTCAGCGACAAGGATTCGTTCCACCACCCAAAACTGGAAGGGAGCTTGTAAGGTTGGCCAAAACTTCACTTGTAACAAGTAAACATATTCCACTATTTCCAATCTCAGACCGCTATTCGTGTCCCTGATCCTCATAATGACTTGGTACGTATCTTTCAGTAAGCTTATCGGAGCTCGAGTTTACACCACAGATTCTGCCAGGGATACAGAGGGTCATGGATCACATACAGCATCCACAGCAGCCAGGAACAACATAGTGAAATGCTAGTTTCTATGGATTTGCTGAAGGAACCGCAAGAGGAGGGTTCCATCAGCAAGGATTGCTGCATATAAAGTATGCAATGGTATATGCTGTAATTCAGAGGACATCTTGGCAGCTTTTGATGATGCCGTTGCTGATGAGTTGATCTTATAACAGTTCATTAGGATCATCTTTGTGTCTGAATTCTACAGTGGCCCTGTAGCCATTGGTGCTTTCCATGCAGCGGAGAATGGAATACTTGTCATGCAATCTGCAGGCAATAGTGGTACATTAGGGAAACAAACAGTGTTAATTGTAGCACCATGGATACTTACTGTTGCTGCAAGCACAATTGATCGCCGTTTCATCAACAAGGTTGTTCTTGGGGATGGAACGACTCTAACCATAAGAACTGAGCCGATACTCACACTTGAATTAGAATAATATAGTTTTAGTACATGATAGTAATGGTTTCCTCTATGCAATCAGGGATTTTCAGTTAACTTTTTCAGTCTTAACCGAACAAAGGTTCCATTGGTTTATGGGCTACAAGCAACGTCTTATTGCCACGAGAGCATTGCTCGGTTATTGCCATTGACATTGATTTACAAAAGATTTAGACATAAGCAAAATGTTTTGATTCTTTAGTGTTTTTCAGGGTGGGCGACCCTGGTTGCCTGGATACAAGTTTGGTAGAGAACAAGATTGTTCCATGCGACAAAGAAGCTTATAATGCCGGTGCATTGGGACCTATTACACCAATTCCATGGACAAATATTTCATTTGTTGTCCCATTGTCTGCTTTCAGCTTTAATCATTCACAAATATGATTCTGTCAAGTCCTACATGAATTCCACCATGTAGACATCCAAAACCAATTTTTTAGATCTTATTCGGCAAACCAAAACTGATGCTTTCCTCCTTGTGTCACAGAGAACCTAAAGCAGAAATATTAAGAAGTGAAACAATTAAAGATTCTTCAGCTCCTATAGTTGCTTCATTCTCTTCAAAGGGACCTAATTATATTGTAGCAGATATATTAAAGAAATGCGGCCCGATAGAGATGCACCCAGTGGTGACATCTTGACTGCATATTCACCGGTCGCTTCACATTCTACGACTACAACAGATAGAAGATGAGTTAAATACAATATAATATCAGGAACCTCCATGTCTTGTCCTCATGTTACCGGTGTGGTCGCATATGTTAATACATTTCACCCTCATTGGTCTCCCTCGGCCATTAGATCTGCTCTTTTGACTACTGGTAACCTTTCATTGCCGTTATCATAACACACGTTTGTTTATTGATCTTACCATTGTTTTCTTTTACTTGTTTGCCGTAGCTTTCCCAATGGATCCATCGAATAATCCTGATGGTGAATTTGCTTATGGATCTGGACATGTCAACCCTGTAAAAGCCATCGACCACGGACTTGTATATGACACCGTAAAGGGTGACAACATAAGATTCTTATGTAGCATTGGATATGATGAAGGTACCATCAGAATAGTAACAGGACATAACAGCTCGTGTCCTGAAAAAACGTTGCCAAGAGATTACACCTATCCTACATTAACAGCTGCAATACCAGTAGGTGGTATATTTAGAGTCAATTTCTATAGAACAGTAACAAATGTTGGTGTAGCAATATCTACTTACATTGCAACATTCTCTTACAACTCCAAGCTTGAAATCAAAGTGGTTTCTCAAGTTCTCTCTTTCAAGTCTTTAATGGAGAAGAAGTCTTACAATGTTACTGTTACAGGAAAGACTTTGAAACCTTTTTTAATGGTGTCTGCATCATTTTCATGGTCAGATGACAATCATAATGTTTGAAGTTCGATTGTCATTCATACATATCAAAAGCTCTTTCCTAAGGATGTCTGAATCCCATGATTGAACTGAAAACTGATGTTGTTTTTGCTTCTGGTCTATGTTATAGTTGTAATACTCAATTTATTGCAACCTATTAATATTATTGTTTACATTTTGTATTCCTAAAATTTATTCTGTAATGGTTAACAGAATGATACTTTTAGGTACAAAATTAAAATTTTTGAAGCACGTGAATCACATTGGAAGTTCAGATAACTTTCAGGGGCTATTCGTGCCATTATTCCTAAATTTAGTTCTGCTGTCTGTTGCATTTTCTCGATATTCCTTTTACAAATCACCGCAGAATTCAACTCCGTCAATTAACACTTCTAATGTTATTTTGTTAAATAAAAGTTTATTACACCTCTTTTTTTTAATTAAATTAGTTCCAAGTAATTATTATTATTATTTTAAAATGTCACAAACAAAAATTAACTATATTAATAATTAGATTTAAATTTTAAAATTCAGAAAATAGAGACTAAATTTTAAAAATAAAAATATAAAAACTAAATTACAAATTTATCATTTGCTATGACATATTTTAACCAAAAATAATAATAATAAAGTCATATTTGTCACGAGTCCTTGTAATTTCAAAATTTTTAGATTTAATAGTTTGTTAAATCATTACTTTTTTCATCCAAATTTACTTGATATCACAATTATATATAGATATGCATAAGAAAAAGGCTTGAAATGACAGATCATAACTATAAACTCCACAATGACAGGCATAAGCTTAAACCGATTTTAAAAGTTTGGATTAAAATTTTAAATAGTTTGGTGACTTAAATAAATTTTTTGAATAATTTAATAATTATTTTATAATTTTATAAAATTAAATAATCAAAACATAAACCTACTTATAATTTAATAATCTCATATATATTTTACTATTTTTATTGAAATACGTGTCCTGTACATAGCAATAAAAATTATATAATAAATAAATCTATTAAAATTTATATAAAAATCTATTAAAATGTGTTGGGTAAGAAATTCAAATATTATCATATTAAGTTTTTATATATTATATAAAAATACAATAATGTCCTAATAAAAATATAGTTGATTTTGTATATAAAAGGGTATATTAGTAAACTTTTAATTAAATTTGTAACTTAAAGAGACATGATACTTTAGAAATTAAATATAAATATACTAAAATTCTTATAAACCACAAATTGATAATACAAACAATAATATATAATAAATAATAAAATGTATAGTGTAAAATTATTTAATAATAATATATCAACTATGTACTAAATTAAAATTGAAAAAAAATCTTTATCACATGCAATAAATAATAAAAATAAAAAGGCAGCAGCCAAAAAAGCCAAACAAGAGAAAAAGACCAAAAGAAGCCTCTCTTGTGTTCGATTCTCTACATTTGCTTTGTGGTTTTGGTGTTGCTGTTGGTTGTTGTTTCTCTTTTTATCGCACAATCTCATCTGCATAGATTCCTCTTCTTATCGACCCCCCCCCCCCATCCTCCACCCTTACTGTAAGTCCTCTCCTTCCCAAACCCTAATTTTCATTTCCTGCATTTCCCACTTTTTCTATTTAATTTCTGTTTTACGAACCCCCATTCATTTATCCTATCTGAATTCCCAAGTCTTAACTCATTCGGTGTCTTTCTGTTCTTTTTTGTTGCTTTACTTTCTCGATTTATTATATTGCATGTAAATTATCGATTAGGAATTCGATTGTTTTAGCTTCTTTCTTTATTGGGTGACTCTGGCTTGTTGGTTTGCTAAGAATTCCATCTTTATTTTGATGACCACTGTATTTTTTCCCTGGAATTTGGGGGGTTATAGTTAATGTAAGGAATCAGGTTTTAGGGTTCGATTTTGTGATTTATCTAAAATGAAGTGTTCCATTTGGTTGTGGTATAATTGTTATTTATCTAAATGAAGCGTCCATTTAGGTTGCGAATTGTTTAAAAAAAATTCCTTTTTGTAATGATAAATCGAGAAATCACTGGCTGTGCTTGTAGAGTATATCATTAGTACTTTTTTTTTCTTTATCTGATTATTTATTTTCTTTGGGGTTTCAGGCAATCATGAGTGACGAGGGAGAAAAGACCTGCCCCCTTTGCGCTGAGGAGATGGATTTGACTGATCAGCAACTCAAGCCTTGCAAATGTGGTTATGAGGTTTCAAGCAAATTCACTTTTTATTCTCTTTTATGAAAATGATGTGAAATGAGATAATAAGCATGACAGAAAGAGGGAAAAAAGAGGAGACTTAATGTGTGCAATGGCCCTTATCATGTCTTGTTTCTTTTCTATCTGTTCTTTGTGGCAGATCTGTGTTTGGTGTTGGCATCACATAATGGATATGGCTGAGAAGGATAACACAGAGGGGAGGTGTCCAGCATGTCGTAGTGTTTACGATAAAGACAAGATTGTTGGCATGGCTGCTAATTGTGAGAGGTTGTCAAGCTCTCCACTTTTTATTCTCATTAAAGATGTTGCACTAGTTAACTGCCATTGTCTCACGTGTAAAGTTTTCCCCCTTAAGCAGGTTGGTTGTTGGAAATAATTCAGAGAGAAAAATGAAGTGGCAAAAGCCAAAGGCTAAATCATCTGAAGGAAGGAAGCAACTGAGCAGTGTGCGAGTTATCCAAAGGAATCTTGTTTACATAGTCGGGTTGCCACTTGGTCTGGCAGATGAAGATGTGCTGTCTCATTCTTTCCTCTTGCGCATGTTCTCAAACTAGTTGTTCTCCTTGTATCATGACCTAAACATGCATCTCTGTGTGCAGCTTCTCCAACAGCTAGAATATTTTGGCCAATATGGGAAAGTTCTTAAAGTGTCCATGTCTCGGACTGCAGCTGGTGTCATTCAGCAATTTCCAAACAATACATGTAGTGTGTAAGTGTAGATATCTCATGGATTTGGTTTTAAATCTGCCTAATATTAAGGCATTCTTCTTTCATGTGTTGGATCTTTAATAGAAGCATATTTTATCATGTGGTTTGGTTTCTTCAGTAAGGAAAATTTATCTTATTATTTTGAAGATTTGTTCTTTGTCTCCTTTGTGGTTCTGTTATTTAGAATTTTCTTTTCCAACTTACATATTTTACACTGGTTTACAGATATATTACTTACTCAAAAGAAGAGGAAGCAATTCGCTGTATCCAGTCTGTACATGGGTTTGTCTTGGAGGGTAGACCATTAAAGTATGAAAATAGTTTATGCAACTTTTAAATTTTGTTAGTGGTTGGATGCTTACTTGTTCTTGATTATCATCTCTAATACTTGGAACATTTAATTTTAGGGCATGCTTTGGTACCACAAAGTATTGTCATGCATGGCTGAGAAATATGGTATGTTTAGAAGCAGTTTTCAGTTATTTTGTTTTATAGGTTGAAGATTATTATTTCAACTAGGTTAGAATATACATCACATGTAATTGCGATTTTCTATTCTTTTCCCTTTTTCTTTTTTTTTTTTTTTTTGGGGGGGGTGTTTCAGCCTTGCAACAATCCTGATTGTCTGTATTTGCACGAGATTGGTCCTCAAGAGGATAGTTTCACAAAAGATGAGATTATATCAGCATACACAAGGTATATTCATTTTGGGTTAGCTACTCAGTTATAGCTGCCATCTCTATTTCTTTTTTGTTTTATATTTGTTGAGTTTGATGATGTAGCTTTCTTTGTGAGATAAAGAAAATAAACTTTTGTACGCTTTCTGACTCAAACAAATGCATGTTGTCTCTTGGATGATTAATGCACTTACTTAGTTGTTTAAAGGAATAGGGTTCAACAAATAACTGGTGCAACAAACAATATGCAACGGCGTGCTGGGAATACATTACCTCCGCCAGTGGATGATTACTGCCCCAATAGTTCTGCTTCTGCAGCAAAATCTGTTTCTAAAAGTGCTCCAAATGTAAGTTCATGTTTTTTCAACTTCCAAAAAAAAAACAGCAAGTAATGCAAGTTAAATTATTGGATGTAAATTTAGGAAATAGTGAAATAGTTATCTGCTTGCAAGCAAACCTTTTTAACACTTATTATCTGTACACCTCCTAATGGTTAGATTCTTAATAGTTTCTTTTCTTCTTCGATCATTGCAAGAAGAATTTCTCAAACAATATGGTTTGTGGGTTGAGGTGAAGATGGATTGTGTGCCATTTATGCATGGCTTTGTCTCCTGAATTTGACTTTGAGAGTTATTTTGTATACGTACAGAATACAACGGTGAGCATTTCTAGATGTTCTTCCCCAAATGGAAGCTCTGGTAGATCCATTGCTCTTCCTGCTGGAGCATCATGGTATGTCATTTAATTTGTTTACTTACACTTTGTCATGTTAGTGCTGGTGCTAAAAATTCCAAATTGTTCTGCCAGGGGAATGCGGGCTTTAAACCAGCCACAATCGACCATTTTAGCTTGTTCCAATGGACCTTCTAAGCTGAAATCTGATATGGATAGCAACACAATACCATTTTCATCTGCAGGAACAAACACAAATCAGTCTTGTACATTACATGTTGATGCTAGAAAGAAGTCATCTGAGGAGATTCATTCTATGAGTATGAAGGGTAAACCTGATTTGTTAAAACCTTTACAACAGACTGCTGGTTTCGCAGTAGAGAAACCTCCATCACCTGATATAGTTTCTGCTTCTAAATCATTGAGCAGCCAGTTATCTTGCCCACCAGCATCCAGTTATAATGACCAGGTTGCTAATGTACCATCAACTGCTACTAACTCCGTCTTTGATCATGAGCAATCATTAATTTCACCTGTTGGGGAAGTAGGGAGTACTTCCACTGCTGATGGGAAGATACAGAGGTTGTGCTCTGATATGTCAACATTGACCTTAGACAAGAATCTATTGAATGGACATTCTGATTTAGTTAGACCTAGCAGTTCAGCTTCTGGTTATGGATCAAGCAACTCACCTAGTAGTCAGGGGTTACAACAATGTTGTACTGAGCTCTATTCAGAACATTTAAGTTTACCAGTTGCTGGTAGATCTATGACATCTCACAATGGGGTGTGTATTTCACAAGAGCAGTCTGATTGGAGAACTCAAACTCAAGTAGTGGAAAATACAAGCTCCGAAGTAGAGGAAGATGTATTATCTTTTGATAATCAAAGAATCAAGGATCCAGAAGTAATTAGCCATTCAAGTTATTTGCCAAATTCAACAGTTTCGCTCCATTTATCAAATCATTCCAGGGCCCATTCCTTGCAACATAGTGAGACTTTTGGTGCTGTTAATATGAATGCTGATACTCCCCTTGTAGATAATAAAGCTCGTGACAATTTACATCCTCATGGATCTCGTATTTCTTCTTTGTCAAATGAATACCCTGAGAAGTACATATGCGGTGGTATCAGTTCTGATATTACCTCTGGAGGTTTCCTTCCGCTTTTAAATGAAGAGCAAGGGAAGCAGATGGGGAAATTACTCGGTAATGCTGAGTGCAATACTGGCAAAGATACAGGAGAGAACAGCATAATTTCAAACATATTGTCACTAGATTTTGATACATGGGATGAATCCTTAACTTCACCACAGAACTTGGCTAAATTGCTTGGGGACACTGACAAGGAGTCCAATTCTCTCAAATTATCCAGTTCGTGGAAAGCACTGAATAACAATCAATCCAGATTCTTATTTGCAAGACAGGAGGATTCCAAATACAATTCATTTGATGCTGACTCCTCATTTGGTGTTTTTGGGCAAATGCTACGGAACCATCCTTCTAGCCAAGATTTTGCAGAAAGCAGGGATCTCTATCCAAATAAGTTTGGGATTTCAAATGGTTTTTCTTCCCGTAACTTTAAGGATTCTGACAAATTTACCGGCAGTCCTTCAGTTTTCTCTTCTAATAAGCTTTCTGGTGAGTGTCTGGGAATTTCCTTGCTCCTACTATGTCCAACTATGCTATGAACTTGAATGAGCTTTGTTGTTGCAGTCTGAATGTTGAGTTGAGTGGTATATGTTGCTTATAGATTGTAGGCATTCTCATAATTTGGTCTTTAACGTTATTAGCATGGATAAAATAGCTATTACAATTAGATTTTTTATTTTGTATGCACTGCGCCATCATGGCCTAACCTATTTTTTTCCTTCTGACTTCTGATTATATGAAGCGAGTTGTTTTGTATATGAAATCATTCTGTCTACAAGGGGCACTGTTTCATGTCTCATATAATTTTCATTTTTAGATTTCTCTCTGAGTCTGGTTTAGATTTAGTTCTTACTTATGCTTTATTTGATGTCATGTAGTAGTTTCAAGAACTCAAATTTCAGCCCCACCTGGATTTTCTGTTCCTAGCAAGGCACCACCTCCTGGTTTTTCTTATCATGAGAGAGTAGACCCTGTCTTTGACACTGTATCTGGTGAGATCCCTTTTTTACTTATTGGTTCACATTGGCTGTTCCTAGACTACATATTGACTTCGTCTGCCTTTTTTTGTCAAAGAAAATCATTTGATGGACTCTTCATCCCTGTTAAGAAATTCATATCAGGCTCGGACAAGTGTTGGCATTGGTGGCCCTGGAGACATAGAATTTATTGATCCAGCAATTTTGGCAGTTGGTAAGGGTAGACATCAAGGAGACCTCAGTAATGCAGGCTTAGACATGAGACCAAATTTTCAACCACAGTTAAGTCCCCTTGATGATGAGGCCAGGCTTCAACTATTGATGCAGAGGTCTCTTTCTCGTCATCAAAACCTAAGATATGATATTGGAGATAACTTTTCTTCTCTTAATGACTCATATGGAATTACTTCAAGGCTTATGGATCAATCACAAGTGAACAACATGTCCCCATTTGCACAGTTGTCTCTCCAACAGTCAAGAAATTCACACATGTCAAATGGTCATTGGGATGGATGGAATGATGTTCAAGGTGGAAGCAATCTTGGTGTGGCGGAGCTCCTTAGAAACGAGAGACTGGGATTTAACAAGTTCTATTCCAGTTATGAAGATTCAAAGTACAGGATGCCCAGTTCAGGTGATCTGTATAACAGGACATTCGGAATGTGATTGTTGTTGGAATCATGTTGTTACTCAAATTGCAGTCCTATGGTACTGCAAAGAAGTAGAATGGTTTTATGCGATTTTTGATAGCATGCTGGGGATGTAATGTTGATTTGTAGCCGATCTCGTTGGGCAGCCTTATGAAGGATCATTTGTCCATGATTTGGGCCAAAAAGCTAGCAGGTAAATGAGGAATCCCCCCCCCCCCCGGGCATAACTGGTATGCACTTGCATCCCTTCCAAAGGTTATATATCCATCTTGGTGTTAATTGATAGTTGTTCTTTTGGAATATTGCAGGTGAAGTGAGAGCTTCTGCAAAATTTTGATATAAGGATAATAGTAATAATAATATGAATTGATTGTATTGCAGAGACTTAACTGCCAGGTTGAACCTCCCCTGATGCTGAATGCTTTGATAGGAATTACTACCCTCTCAAGTAAAAATTGACATTGCTTATTCGGTTACAACTCAATAGATAAGATATTTATTTAATTTATTAATAGGTTTCTTTGAAATATTTCATGCTTGTATATGGATAATGATCCTTCACGTCACAGATTCCCTACTTCCATTTTAAGAATGCACATTGAGATTAATCTATGATAGAGGTGTAATTGAGTCTACTAGCTTTTCAAAGACTCGAATTTTGAGCTTAATTTCTATTCTAGATTTAAATCAAGCTAATGGAGGTTTTTTTATTTAATAGAAAATGAAGTAGATTTGACATTTATTCTTTGAGATGAGAGTTTTAAATTGAAGCATAAAAAGGTGGGCCAAATTGTATGGAAATGAGTGAAAGAAAAAAGGTTAATGAAGTTTGCAAAGTGTTTAGCATTAGAATGTCATATTGGCGGCAGTATATATATATGGAAAGGGAACTAAAGTTACGGCGTATTGGGGCTTGCTTTTTTATGTTAGAGAGGAAGCATAATGCTTGATTATTATGTTTAAGCAAATCCCAGATTGCGTGGGTTTAGCTGCCATTCTTTTTCTTGGAATTGTACGTATGTATATTTAAAACGGTAAGTACAAGTCGAACATAAGAATGGCAAAACATTCTCTCTATTATTGATTCCCTCCACCATAAGAAGAAGCAACCTGGTTGTTGTTGAAAAGACCTTTTTGGTCTCCTTAAAAAGACATTATTACATCCCATCAAACTTATCTCATCGACCCCTTGTACCATTTCATCATTCATAAAACAAAAAGTAGAAGAAACGTGATTCTTCACAATAAAAATCTACTCCCGCTTTTGATGATGCTTGCTTGATCATTAAAATTTAGAGTATAATCATCACACAATGTCACATTTCAATACCACACGCAACAAATCCACTTTACATTCTTAGTTTGTCTACAATACAAAATAATACTCTATTTTCTTCTTTATTTATCAATCGATTTATTTTATTATTAATATTTTAATAGTCTAATTGTTATTTATCATGTTCTATTCACAGTTTTGAATATTTTTTTTAAAAATGCGATAGGAATTTTGGATTCAATTGGAACTTTACATGTATAATATGAAATTATTTTTGAGATTTCAATTGAAATTTAGTCTATTAATTTTAAGAGAAAACCCTAAAAAATAAATACATAATTGGATAAAATTATTCCACCCAAATGCCCTTCACTTTTAAGATTTTAGTCATGCTTGTCTTCGAATTTAAGGTTCCCTTTTCTTCAAAATTCAATTATTATTAAATCTTTATTTTCCACTAAGAAATCCGTTAGATCATAATAAAAATATCATTCCACAATTACTTTTAGCATTCAACAAATAATATTTATGTATCTTACAAAATCTGTAAGATGAGTGGCATAGTGATGATAGCTATGGGCGTATTGTGATTGATTTGACAATACAAAGTAAAAGAAAACAAAGGAAATTATTATGGTAAGATGAGAAGTGTACCATCCATCCTCAAATTTCCTTAAAAAGGACAAAAGACAATTAAAATAATGTGGTGTTGTACAGTTTGATGTAATATATTATTATAATTTTGATCAATTTATGTTAACGTGGCACTTATTTAACCAATCAAAATGGATGCCCCCACAAAATAGATGACAATGCCTGGCCACACTAATCATTTTGCCTTTGCCAAACAAAATATCTTCCCACTGCTTCTTCTCCAATATTCTACTAAACTTCGTATATATATAAAATCACAGTTTAAAGCAAATCACCCACACAGTAATCAAGAAAAACCAGTGCATACCTTATTAGTTGTAAACAAATCATCATGTATTGAATACCTTAACAACATTTCGTGGTGAAGGTTGCAAAATGAGGCTATGGTGGTGGCTCCTCCATGTGAATATAGATTTGAGGAGTGGCAGTGGTGGCAGTGGGGGTGGCAAAGTGGAAACTGGGAGTCGTTAGATTGGAGGGAAGAATGGCAGCAGAGGGAGGGGTAGCCAAGAACGAGAATCCTGATGATGCTGCAGCGGGCAACAGTGGTGGCATTGGCCTAGCACCATGCATTTGCCATGCCCAATCTCTTTCCTGCCCAAACAAATCCAAATTGTGTTACCTTATATCCATCAAACACTTTACAACACTAATCATGGTAAAAGTACCATAGACAGTCAAATTGCATTTTGCCCCTGCTTAAAAAATGAGTAAATTTGTTTATATATGTTAAATCAAAGAGTAAACTAATTTTATTAAAAATTCCATCCATTTTTACTGTTAAAAACGCTGGCATACACGTGACACACGTGTTATTGTCTGTAATTCCATCAAGCATGCCAATTATTAATAGCACAAATAAATGAAACTTTTAACAGAAAACTCTAATTTGTTCTTTGATCTAATGTATAATGATTAATTTACCCATTTTTTTTCGTAGAAGAGACAAAATGCAATCTAACTCCTATTACAGTGGCCTCTATGGTACTTTTACCCACTAATCATTTATTTTAACATCTAGCTCATCAAGATCTTGAGATTAATATTAACTTATAGGCCCTCAATATTATAACATACTGACCAGGAAGTAGTACAAGTTGTTATTGTTTACCTCACTAGGAAAGAACCTAGGATATACATTTCTCCACAAAATAGGTTGATCTGAATTCTCGGTTAGCCTTTCGAAAGCCGGACTGACTATTGCACCAGCAGGGTTCTCCGCCTACACAAGCCAATCATATACACCATCGAGCTAAAAGAGGGTCAATAAACAAGTCATAAATGCGTATTTCTTAAAGCCAGCTAAAGATTAACAGCAAAACACCATCCCATCCTAATCCTCTAATTGTAATCAAACATGTTAGAAAAGTCGGGTTCATAAGTTACCCCCGAACTCTTCCCCTCGTGCACGTCGTGAGGGCCAGAATGGAAATGGTGATGCTGCTGCTCATTTTCCTTTGGATCATTGCCAACAGGCGGACATATTCCCAAGTTTAGATCAAGATTGTGACTATTGCCTGAAACACAAATTACAAGAGAAGTATCACACAAGCAACCTTGATTTGAAGATTATTTACAACATTAATACTACCAATAGCATATAATACCTTCATTAGTACTGGTATCAAAGATGATCTCCCCTTCGTATGTACTCGGCTCGAAGTTGGTAACTGCCTCCCGTCCGTTACATTTGATAGCTGCCTTGTCATAGGCCCTTGCAGCGTCTACTTCGTTGTCAAATAGCCCGAGATATATGTACCTACAAGACGAAACGACATCCCCAATAAGCATCATAGATTTGTTTTTTACATTCAAGAAAAACTGATTCTCAGTTCGACACCAAGAGAACTCAAAACAATAAGTTGAATACAAAGTTGGAATTTCCATGAACAAGTATGCTTACTTTTTGCCAAGGAATTGCCCCATCCGTGCTTCCCATCGGCCACATTTGTGCAGCGTGACTCCTCGGTATTTCGAGCTTCCCCTCGAAAAACCAGTACTTTGTCGACGAAGTATGTGTACAAATTCTTCTTTACACAGATTCTTCATCTACAGCCATCAAAGGAAAACAGAGTAAGGCCCTGAACTAACAATCACTACAATCCGTATTCTATATAATGCTATTCAAATTTCCAACCTGTTTCATATCTTCCTCATAATCACTGACACTGAAATTGATATCAGCATCAACCCCTCGAAATTTAATAGCTGCTCGATCATAGGCCCTGAATTTATTTAACATACCATTTCAGAACAAAAAAGAAAACCCCAAGGCTACTCTAAATTCTAATCAAATTTAAGAAACCATTTCCCCCTGATTTACCTAGCAGCGGCATGAGCAGTATCAAATCCACCTGGAAAAAAAAGATGAATAAAATCCAAAAATGGAAAGCAAAAAAAAAAAAACCTCATCTCCTTATTAAAAAAGTAGTCAAGAAAATTACGAACAAAGTTAACCAATCACATGTATACATACCCAAATATACTTGTTTCCCGCAGTCCCTGAAATCATAGCAGATAACAATTAATATAATTGAACCTTAGATTTCAACGAATTAACGAACGAATCCAAAATTCAAAAAGGAAAATTAACCAATCAGAAATTTCCCTTAAATTAGATGAAAAATTACCATATATGGGATTCCCATCTTCCAGTTCTTCTATAGAAAGTAACTCCTCGATACTGGGAGCTTCTAGAACGGGGTCCTCTACGGCTTTTCTTCGACGTCTGTGACGGTTGTTGACGTATTACCAGCGACTCATCAGCTTCTTTTCTCTCGAACGAATGATCGATCCATTTGTTGTTATTCCCCGAGCTCTGCCCTTCAGAAATTCCGACTCTCGTCGCCGGAAACAACTCCCTAGTAACCACCACGTCTGCGTCGTCGTTTTGGAAGTCATTTCCACCACTTCCGACTTTAAGTATGTCGAAGCATAGAGTGAACGCATCTCCGTTGGCGCGCGTGGAGCACGACTCATCATCGTCGTTGACGATCGACGAATTCGAGGTTCCGGATTCGTCCATTTGGTTTCCACAATCTCCATTACGCTCGGTGCTAAAAGGAGCCGCCGAGTTTGAGTCCTGAGCCGACTCAGTCGACCCGACATTGAGGTTAAGATCTAGCATTTCGTCTTAAGTTTGTTGCCGAACTTAGCTTTGACCCCCTTTAAAATTGAAGTAAAAAATCACCAACTTTTCGGCTCAAAAAACAAAATCATATTTTTTTTCCTATAAAGTTATCAAATCCAACGGGGGGAGATGGATACTGTCAGAACACTGAACCAAAGCTAAGAATTACAAAAATAAAAATAAAAAAACTTTGGAGATTCTCTCTTTCCGGGAGACCGAGAATGAAAACAGCGTCGTTGTAAAGCAAAGGAATTTAAAAAATGATGCTACCATTGATGAATTACTCGGCGATCAATTCGAATAAACGGAAAAAGATAATCGCCGGCTAGCTGATTCCATGAACAAAGGAGAGAGAGAGAGAGAGAGAAAGAGCGAGAAGAGACGGGCGTATGAGAGCAGAGAACATTACAGAATACGGACCTAAACTTTTAAAGTGGAATATATAAACATTTTCTCTCTCTTCGGACACCGGTTTCGCCGGTTACCCGTTCTTTGTTTTTGTCAGTCATTCCACCTAGATATTATGGCAAACTGGCGGGGCGGAGTGGTTTTTTACCCGCCCCGACCTAATATATTTCCAACATTAATCTAATTAAATATTAATTTATTTGTCTTAAAATTAAAGTTATAATCAAACCTTGACTACATATTTCACATGTTTTATTTTTAAAATATTTATTAAATAAAATGAAATAATTTTTTTGTTTTCTAAATATACTATTAATTATATAATTATATTTGAGCTAATATTTATATAAATTTTATTACAGTATATTTTAAACTAATTTTATATGTAATGATATAATGATAATCATATTAGGTCAAAATTTAATTATAAATTTTAAAAGCTCAAAATATAATTTATCATTTTTAATGATTAAAATATATAGGTAAAATATAAATTTACCGTATATTAATTTATAATCTCATTATTTATGAGGGGATTGAATTAGTAATTTACCATTTTGGGGTCAAGGCCCTTGCCTTTGTCTTGCGAAGGGTTTTACCTAAACCCGACACAACTTAACAAAATTAATTGAATAATTAAACTTACCTCTTCCCAAAACCTAGTTTTAAAAAAAAGAAAAGAAAAGAAACTGACCTTATTCAATCGATTCGATTAGAATTCATCAAATTTTTTTCTTTGTCATCTCTAATTGAAATTATTTTAATTGTAAAGTTGAACTTGTTAAATTTAAAATAAATTTAAAATATCTAGAAATTATTTAAATTATAAATTTTAAAAATAATAAAATAATACTTAATTTGTTCAGCTTGTCATATATAATTTATAAATAGTTATCATTTCGGATTGCCTTGGACTATGGAAATATAAATTAGCATGTCATATTTTTGTACTTAAAATTAAACAAATAAAATTAAATTTATTCTTAAAACTAAAAATTAAAAAAACACTATTATAACATTAAATTTAAGAACGTTACCCAATCAAGTTTCAAATTAGTAAAATGAAAATTGTCATAGTTTTTCATTCATGTTGCCTTGGCATTTAAACATTTAATAAACTTTGGGGCATGTGTCAAACACATGTAATGAATTGAGTCTCTGACAGTCGATAATTTTGACCGTGGAAAGCACTTTTGAGCTTTGGAAATCTAGGAAGTTGGAAATTCTTTTCTTCATAACATATGGGGACAACATTATCTTATCTAAACCTATGGGTAATATTTTTTAAATAGTTACTTAAAAGTCCATTAAGTTTTAATTCGATTAATATAAATATCGTTATTAATATAAGAGAATGTGGGTTAAAGTGTGCTGAAGCTTTTTATTCTCTTATTTATGGATTAGAGAGAGGTTATTAGTTCAAGACATTGTGATAAAAAATAAATATAATCCAAACTTATAATAAAATTATTCAAAAAGAACCCATTCGTCATGTTGATAAATAAAAAAAGATATACTTGCTAATCATTTATTTATAATGACACTATCTTTACTCATTCAATAATCAATACAATAAACTGGGTGGTAAAAGTATTATGGAAATCTTTATATTAAGAGTTTTATTATATTTTATTTTATTTTCACTTAATAAATAAGTAAAATTAATTTTTGTACTTGTCTTTTCTATTAAAAAATTACCAATTTCTATTATTAAAAACTATTATAGTGATGAATAACTAGACATGCTGATATACATGGATAAGTTTTTCATAATAGAAATTAACGGAATTTTTAACAGAATAATTGATTTGCTCTTTGATCTAATGTGAATGGACTAACTTATTTATTTTTTCAATAGAATGGATAGAATGCAAACTAACTCTTATCACAAAGGCATCCATAATACTTCTAGTGGTTAATTATCGTATTACATAACATAATAAAATAAACATCGATAAAACTCAAAAGAATATGAATATGTTATTAGTTATATAACATAAATGATTGATTCGTTGAAGTTTTAAACATGAATTTAATAGGTATATGCTAATTATATAAACTTTGATCTTGTGTAATTTTATACATGAAATTTTGATTTAATTTTCACAAATTACAACAACATTATCGAATTAGCACTATTTTATATTGATATATGGTATACACAAATAATTGTACTAATGTAACGTAAAATCAATATATGTATTTTTTTCTTAAATATGTATACATACGAAGCACAATTCAAGTTTCATATATCTAATTACACTAAGTCAAAATTTATAAATTAATTTACACATTAAACTAAAATTTATGTATAAAATTAATATTTATCACTTTAATTTATTAGTTGCATATCGTCTAATACGGTGGCCAAAGAGAAAATTTCAATCAAATAATTATAACAGGCAATCTAAAAACATAATTTTGACTTTAATGGTAATTTTTTTTGCTAAACACTTATTTTCTTCGTCCTTGCACTGATATTATATAAAACAAAACGTGCTTATATAAAATTTCCTCAAAAATTATATGAAGTTTTTGTTGCGGCTTTGTTGTATTCATATTAGATAATTGATGTCGGCATTTCCTTGCTGGATTCATCACATCCGACATGACATCTCTTAAATGTTTCATTCACGTGACCTTATTATCCCGGCTTTCTTGTCCACATAATATTCGTACCAAACATATGCATGATTATTACCTTTTTCTAAAACATAAATATTAATACATTTTTTCGATTTATATTCACTTATATGAATTTAATTATCTTATAATACATCATTTAGCATAATGTATAAAATACAATGGTTAATTATAGGTCTTTCAGTAGAGTTAAGGATGTTACCCGTTAAGGGTTGAAATTAAATTGTAATTTTATAATAATAAAATATAATTTTATTATTTTAATAATTAATGTTTTTATAATTTTTAAAAAGATTAAATTAAATTTTATATTTTTAAAGGGTCAATGTATAATTCTATATTTATTAATTTAAAATTTTAAGAATTTAATAGAGAAACAATTTTAAAAGAAATATTTTTTAGGGCCTGATTTAGTTTAATTTTTAATTTAATCAAGGTTCAATATGATACATCAATCCAATTTAAATTAAATTATTTTAAAAATAAATAGTTAAAATTTTGATATTTTTATCTCAATAAACAAATTTTAATCATTTTTATTTTTTTACAATTTCTCAATCTAAATTTAACTCAATAAACAATTTTTTATACAATTTCTTAATCATTTTATTTTTTATAAATGATTTTAAAGATATAAGAAAATTAAAAGCAAAAGCAAAAGCAAAACTATAATTAATTAATTTTAAATAATTTAATTAAAGTTAAATTGAATGAGAGAAGATGTCACGAGAGAATTTATAATAAATATATTTATCTCTTTAAGAATTGATGAAATGGTATTATTCTTTTATTGATTTTTGTTAAAAAGGTCTTGAAAAATAATTTCGGTAATTGGAAAATATCTCAAAAAACATATTTAAAGAATTTATATTAGTATAAATTATGGGTGTTAGAAATTTAAACTATATTGATTTTAAGATATCGTATTTTACTAACTTTTTTCGTATGTGGTCGTGAGTCGTGCATAATAATTGAACTTTGAAATTAATTTATTTCCTTGGCATTCTAGAATAATACATACTCTTTAAATATCTTACCTACTAAATAAATATTAAACAAAATAAAATATCACATTAGCAAACTCAAATAAATTCATTTATTTAAAAATAAAATAATTTATTTGATTTTTTAATTTTATAAAAATTATTTTATTTTTCCATTTAATTTTTAATTTCTTTTAGATCTTAAATTTACATTGTTTATTAAATCATCTCCAAAATAGATGAAAAAGTTAAACGTTTAGTAATTTTATTAACGTGACATATACGTGAATACTACATTAGTAATTAATCAATTTTTAAAAATTTTAAAATTCAAAAAATATTACAAGCATAAAATATTTTTAATTTTTAAAAAATTAATTGTTAACGTGGCATATATGTGGATTGCTATATCAACAAAACTAACAAACGTTAATTTTTTATTTGTTTTGGATGATTTTATAAATAATGCAAGTTAAAGGACTAAAAATAAAAAATAAATAGAAAATTAAGATGATATTTTTATAAAATTAGAAGGACAAATAAATTATTATATTTTTTAAATGCAAAATATATTCGTTTTTATATAAAAAGAGATTAATATCTTAAAAATTTATGAATTATAAAATTAGCTTTTAAAAAGAAAGGAATTTTTCCATTTCTTATTGATTAATCCATTTTCATTAATTGCCGTTAAGCCGGTGGAATGTTATCCAATCTTGTTAATCTAAACGACGCAGTTTCTTCTTAGACAGTCACTCACTGACACTGTTAATACCTTCCCAATAAGGTAATCATCTTAACCTGAAAACCTGTTGGTAATTTTATTTTCCAATTTTAGAAATTTAAAGCTTCAAATCCCTGCCCAAAACAACTACCATCACCGGCTATAGCCCGTTGCCAAAAATATCCCAAATCTATTCCCCTTATCCATCTTCCAACCAATTCACACATGCCACGTGTTAATGATAATGGTTTAGCCACCACAGTCCAATTTGGTTAATCTGCCGAATGCAATTGATTGTTTATCTGAGCAACGGTCCACGTTCGTTTGAAGAAATTAAAAAAAATCACAATCCTGGGAAAAATCAAGAGAGGTGATAAAGCGCACTCTCTTAAACGACGCGTTTGATAGACGCAGCCAATTGTACGGGACTTAGACTGCCCCTATCAGGTGGTCCCCTTTTAAGGAAACCTCTCTTGGTTAACTTTTGTCCGTGATTCCAGGGTTCCAACACGCGCCACTTTCACGTTTAACTTCCTGCACTTTATTTTTTTTCTTTGGTGAAAACCTATAAAAGGCCCATCTACTATGTGTTTTTGGTTGATTTAGTCCTTTACTATAATTGGTCTTTTCTTACCCTCTACTTTTTCCAAAAATAGTAATATTTTCTGTCCTCCTTTAGTTTCATCACAAAATTTGACGTTATTTTTTTTAAAGTAAATTTATTAATTTATTCAATAGATGGAACTATATAATTTAGGAAAAAATAATAAACATTTATTGTAGATAGTAAAAATAAGTTCCATCAACACAATAAAGGCTTTAGTCTTAACATTAATAGAACATCATGACACGTTGACAATTTATTTTGTCACAATTCAAGTACGACATATCTGAAGTAATTGCAAATACTTAATATGATAAGAAAATCAACCTCAAATGGTCCAAAATGGGGAGCAAAAATTGACAAAAGAGTCGAGCATTCACCAAACTAAAGAGGATGACAACAAAACCATCCCTAAAATCACTTATAAACCTAGGGTTACATGCATAAACAATACTAAAAAACATGCTACAAGAGTTGACAAAAACTTATAAAACTGAAAACTTATTAAACAATAAAATATAAAACTTAAGACAACACAGGTTCAAATCAACTTGTGAAATCATTTATTATTTTGAAATACTCTCGAAGCAGAAATAGATTAACAAGCTGACAAAGAGTCAACCACTTTCCAAGAAAAACTACTGGTGGCCAGTGGAAATCGCGAATACAACAAAGATACTCATAAATAGATCTGTAAATTGAAAAGATAAAAGACATGTGTAGTAAATGAGAAGAATAAATAAAGAAATGGTTGGTGGAAGGGAGAAAAAGCCGGGTGATAACTAGCCCGAAAGTTAGCACCATCGTAGCGTAAAACAAAAGATCAACAAACGGCATGAAGAAAAAAGAGAAAAAATTTTAGGATTAATTGAGATTAACATTGTTTATTTTTAAAACATGTAATAATAGTTAGATAAATATTGCACACGTCACCATATATTTAAGAAAAACAAGTCAACATAAATTATTTAATGAAAATAAGTCCCCGTCATCATAATTAAGCACTAAATCAGAAAAAAACACATTACAATAACCTTGTATAAATTTCTTTCCCTTGTACCAAAAAATCACAAATCTTTAAATTTAAAACATAAAAAGATGTGTTTTACTAGAACGCTCTCCCAAAAAATTGAAAACGTTGAACTTGTTTTGGAAGTCACCAAATAATCTTTGGTAGTTTAATATTAAAATTTCAGGCGACCAACCTTTTTAGTGATATTTAAAAAATTGGCAGCACAGTTCACAACTACAACTATATATTATTATTTCTCTAAATACAAATATTGTTTAAAAAAATCCAATTTTTTTAACGGGAATAGAAATGCTCATGAGTCGGGTTGGGTGTAATTATAGTATTAACATATTTTATACTTGCTCAAGTCTGAACTCACCTAACCCGAAATATGGGCTTAAAATTTTACTCAAATTCACTTATATTTGTAAAAGACTAATTTAAGCCCATTTTAAGTCCACCTATATTATTTTTAAAAATCTTTATTTTACTTTAATATTTAATAATTTTATACATTTTTATTTAGTGAAAATATTTATATAATCATCTTACATCGATTAGTATTATTATATTTAGTATAAGTTAATTTTTTAATATATTCTAAATTATATAATATAAAATATTATAACTTAAAATAGGCCAAGCAGAGCTTAGGCCTTAAATGTTGAAGCTTGAGCCCTATCCATATTTTAAATATGTCTAATTTTTTTACCTAAATTTATTTTTCAAGTATAATATTTTTACTTAAATTCTCTCAAATTTTGAATGAACCTTCAAGTTTAGACAAATAACTCATATTCAGAGAGGTGTGAATACAAAACTTGAACCAAAATAGTTGGCTTTTGTTATTTTTGTATATTTTATTGTATTTTAATTAGTTTTTTATAATAGCCTTGTGATAAAATTGGGTATTAAGCAAGAAAACAAAAGGAAAATGGGGCCACAAATACTATCGTGTCATTGCAAATATTAGAAATATATATAAATTTATTAAAGTACAATTAGTGATGAATATTTTGTCGGCAAAGTGTACGAGGTTTTTTACGCACGGCTACGTGGACGCTTGATATCCATTCATGGAAAGTCTACTCTTCATTATAATACTCTGTCGTTTAGTCAAACTTCCCATTTTCATTTATTTTTTGATTGAAAATTATTATTATTTTAGCAATTATTTTCTTTCTTTGAAATGATGAGATGTCCCTAGTTGTGCTGGTGCCACTCCTTTTCCATGCGAACTTACGAAAATGTCCCTGGCTTTTTATGTTTATTTATCATGTTTGCCATGATGTGAAGGCTAATAAGGTGTGGTCAGTTTCAGATTAATCAAATGAATGGAAAAGGACACCTGGCCTTTCCTATGCGAATATTTTATTTATTCTTTTTCGAATTATGGAAAGATTTATTTAGCCAAAAAAGAAAGGAATTAAGGAAATATATAAATATTGCGGTATTTTCAGTTAATTATTTGGTATCATAAACTTAATGGGTCAAAAGTGACCCAAAATGAAAAAGGCCGTAATGGCCCAGCCTTTGCGAGTAAAAATAAGTCTCCTTGTTCTTCTTTCACTCTGTTCAATAGCTGAAGAAGCTCCACGCTTACTGAAAATCTACATTTTTTTTCTTTTAAAAAGAGGGAAACACGATGATTCATCTTCAATTGTTAAGAAAATCGTCGCAGACTCGATCGAGAAAGCAATTGTCGCAGCTTTTCTCAAAAATCTCTCAAATATCTTCGCAACCATCCAAGCCGTGCGTTTCTATCAAATTTATTTTTTTAAATTTCTGATACCAGTTGCTTTTTCGATCCATTTAATTTCCTTCTTTTAATTAATTAGCAGGCCTTCTTTTGGCATTGCCTTCGATATAGACGGCG
The DNA here is from genome assembly GCF_025698485.1 of Gossypium arboreum. Taxonomy (NCBI): domain Eukaryota; kingdom Viridiplantae; phylum Streptophyta; class Magnoliopsida; order Malvales; family Malvaceae; genus Gossypium; species Gossypium arboreum. Next base: position 142,144,955 of record NC_069077.1, on the reverse strand, counting down.
TCGTTTTGCGCGGGAACACTCCTATTGGTGGCGCTTCCCGAGCACTTAGGAGATTATACGACGGTTCCGGTATGTAATGCGTACTCATTTATACCCAATTGCCTCTAAAATGGTAATTTTTACTTTTTTTCCCCTATAAATTCATGAAAAGGGGGAGACTAAGAGGAACTGGAATTGCAAATATTGACTGTTCAAGGAGTTAAAGTACAATCAAAGAAAACCTCATTTAGAATTAATTATCTATTTTTTGGTTATTCGTTCTTTTTTATGCAAGAACATTGGATTGACTCTGATTAGTTCATTTTTTTTCTGGCAGGTGTTCTGAAGGTTCCTTTTGTGTTTTTGACTAATGGTGAGTGAATTCTGTGTGTTCGTTTCCATGTCCTTAAAGCTCATTTGTTTTTTATGGTTTCTTCTTTGTTTGCTGTACTGAAACTTAGATATGTATGATTTTGGCTGTTAAATCTGGGTCTGGCTATCTGTCATTACATATTACATTCTAGTCAATTACTCTCTAATTCATGTTTCATTATTATTTACAAGCATGACTTCTATAATTAATAAGTGGATCTTACACATGTAAATGATAATGAATAGTGTACTAATAAGTAATGGATTGGATCCTACATAGCTAGCTTTTATAGAAAATTATGTTATCCGGATACTTCATTTTCTCTAAAATTATGTTATACAGATACGCTTCACCCGGTCACCCTGAATTATTAGAGTATAATAGAGACTTAAAATCACTATAGGTTTTAATTATGGTTTCCGATTTTGAAAATGATGAATGAAGCAGCTTATTCCATTGATATTGTTGGCTCCAACTTCTCACTTTCTACAGGGGGCGGTATTCGTGAATCAAAAAGAGCTGCGGAGTTGTCAGAACTCCTGGGTGTAAAGATTTCTCCTTCACAGGTTATATCTTTTGATGTTTATATTATTCCTTTATTTTTAATTGTTGGTAAAGAAAGCCTCGTGGATGGTGGTGTTAGTGGCTGACAAATTACTTTTAATTCATTCCAGGTATTGCAGGGCCATTCACCTTTTAAACAGCTAGTGAACAGGTACAATTTATAATTTATCAGGGTTCTTTGTTTCCTCCAAAATGTTGTAGCAAATATGACCTCTACATGTATTTGTTGAAAAATTTTGAAGGATAACTGTGTTATTTTCATGGAGACAATTATTAATTCGGAGGGAACACTTTAAAGGAAAGGAAATGTCCAAACGAGAGTCAAGCATTTTGTTTTTAAGTTATGTAATCTAATTGTCTCATTATTTATTATTGTTATTGCCATTTAGGTTTGAGAATGAATTAATTGTTGCTGTTGGGAAAGGCGAACCTGCTGTGGTGATGTCCGAATATGGATTTAAGTACGTTTCTAAGTATACTTCTTGCTATGTCATTGGAGATGCTAACTGCTTTGCTAAAGATGCTGATAAAATTTTGGATAGAAGTTCCGACTGATTTGTGTCTATCGATTTTGTTATGCAGAAACGTGATTTCAATAGATGAGTATGCACTGTACTTTGACAACATTGACGCACTGGCACCGTACAAGAAATGGGGCACCTTAGATTTTGCTGTAGACAGAACCAGAAAATGCAGCATTAATTCCAAGAGAGTTCAGGCAGCATTTATCGTTAGTGATTCTGTTGATTGGAGCAGGGACATTCAGGTCACCTTAAATAATATAGCCATATCAATTCTTATTCCGTGACAGTACTTAATTGATATTTAATCTAGAATGACTTAATTATAGCATCAGATCTTTTTAATATCAGGTTCTTTGTGATATTTTAAGAACTGGAGGTCTTCCTGCAAGTGAAGAAGGGCCTCAACCGCCTCTTTATTTTGCACATGATGACCTTAAATATCAGGTTAGTTAAGATTGATGCTTTAGAACTCAGTTGCTTTTTACCTTCTATGGAGCCTTTTCTTACAAGTAGTAATACACTGATAAGATGCTGTTAAGGGTAGGGTGCTTTTCCTTCTGAACGTTTGGGCATGGGAGCATTCAGAATTGCACTGGAATCGGTCTTCAATAGGTAAGGGTTGAGTGTATATAGACAGGCGATTATTCATTAATTTGACTGTTAGATATTACCATCCTTTCCTTTTGAATTTTCTGAAAATGATTCCTTCACGTGGTCTATTAGTTTAAGTATTACTATATTAATCTGGAATTCCTCATTAGTCTTTGTTAGCAGTTAATGCTCGAGAGACAGCTTTGTTAATTCCACTAAATTAAACATGCAGCATTCATGCTGAAGCTCTGAAGTATACATATTTTGGAAAGCCGAATCCAGTTGCATTTAAGAATGCTGAAGTTGTGCTAAAGCAACAAGCCTCGTTCATTTATCGTGAGCTTAACATTGTGAACCATGCAAACTCTGGAAGTCATGACTTCCAGACACTATATATGATAGGAGATAATCCTGCAGTCGACATCAAGGGTGCACGGCAGGTTTGTCTCTCTTCCCAGTTCATATTTTTATGTCTAGGATGTAAAGCTATTAACAGTGGGAGAAAACCGTGGTTCACATCCCAGGCTGGAATTCCTTGGTTTCCCATTTTGACAAGGACTGGTGTTTTTAAGGGAGATCATCATTCTAATCATCCCGAGTTTCCAGCCAGTATGGTAGGCACTTCAACTCTCACCGAATATTGTTTTCTTTTTTTACCAAACCAACTTGATATGACCCTTAATCTTTGGTTTCGATTAGCACCACCCTAAAACACTTTGTTGTTACTGCTGCAGGTTGTTGACACTGTGGAAGAAGCTGTGGACTTTATTCTTAGAAATGAGCATCAAATCACAGATTAGCAGCCGAATCAAATGGTATTCATCCATTTAAGTTAAATTCCATCCATTTCAAATTCGATTTCTTAGTTTGAGTCACATTAAAGAAAGCTTGATTACAACTTTTTTTTCCATTAAATTTTATATTCTCCAAGCGGCAGTCATGTCTCGGGGGTCTAAGGTCACATATAATTGCCATGGCCCTAATTTTGCTTTTGAGACCATTGCCATTCTTGTTTCTCTTCATTTCTTCATTAGCACTTAACCAATCATATAGTTTGAATTTTATATTGTTTGCTTCACTCCTTTAATATATTAAAAAAAAAGGTATATTATTTTATATAATGATTTCAAAGAATCTTCTGGAAAGCATTGATTAAGACCATATAATTATATATATCAGTCATCACCTTTAGGTCTAATCAAAATTATTAATGGAATAAATATCTCAAACTATGTAAAGAAACATTTGATTTTGAACCTTTTCCTTTTGCCCAAGTGTAATATTTATATTTCTTTTCTTTGTCTATCCTTTTAGTTAGCGGCTCATGTGTTTAATTAATCCTTATTTCTTTTTATAATTAAGTAATGGTTTGAATTGGTTGAACCCTTTATTTTATATATCAATCATAGAGTAATTATGAAAACTACTAATTTTGTATTGTTCTTATTTGATTGAAATTTTTAACACGTATGTGTGTAAGGATAGTAGTTGTACTTGTTTGCTTGTTTGGTGGGTAGATAAGTTTTTTTAATAATGGTACAAAGTAATATATGATAGTTTATGCGTGGGGTTAAACTGACTGACTTAATAGTTTTTGATATATTCGATTCGGTCAAGCACTCAAGTCGGTTAAATTGATTGATTATGATTTTTCTAACTAAATTGGTTCACTTAACAGATTTATAATATTATATAATTTTTAACTTTTAAAATGTATTTGTAATATATGATATATATAAAATTTTAACCAAAATCCAATTAAACTTTTATTTGTGTTTTATTTCTCATATTTAGAAAAAAATTATAAAAAAATTAACCAACTAAACACCAATGCTAAGTACTGAAGTTGGTCAAGTAGACGGCTAAAATTTATTCAATTAATTTAAACTATTTTTTTAAGAGTGAAAATGTCACGATGAAATAAAAGTAAGTTACTAGCTTCATGATTATTGTTCTACGCTTCATATACTACTATCTTTTTAAGGTTTTTTATCTTTTCATTTATATGAAGCTTCGCCTAAATAATGTTTTTTTTGACGACTTATCCTTGTATTCCGCTATAAAAAAGGACAAAGATCTTTTGCGACGACCAGCTTGCTGCCAAATCATCGTGGGACAATCAAATACCGCCACGCAAGCAAATCGGTGTTGTTTTAGTACATAAAACTGAAAAAAATACACAACTGCGTCATCATCACATTTATATTAGGGTAATAATAAATATAATTTTTTTCTTAATTGTTTGACACATTAAATAATTATTTAGTTGAATAAGATTTTTGGAATTTATTTGTAACGTGTAATAACAGTTTTAATTCAATCTATTTATTGTCCGATTCGCATGATTTAAGTATTGACTTGGCGTATAATTAGGGGTTTAGTCACTCTGAATCGGTTTTTTGCCTGAATATTACCTAAAATTACAATTTATTTTTATAAAAATAGAACATATATAAATAAATAAAACCCTGAAATTCGAAGTTTTCTTTTTTCTTTTTTGTTTGTTTTTAATTTTATTGCTGTGTGTTTTCTTTTCATTCTTTCTCTTTCCAAAGCATTCTCTTTTGTTTCTGCTTGGACGGTAAATTCTTGGGGTTCAAACACTTTTCTCCTCCTGTCCAGTGGAGAAAGTGAAGGAAAAAGAACAGAAAAAAAGAGAGGAAAGAGAAAGAAAATAAATCCAAAAAAGAAAAAATTAGGAGGGAAAGTTTTTTAAGATTCTTTAAAAAAAAAAAAACTATTATTGAAACATGGGTTGTTTTGGTTGCACTGGTCATTCAACCGACGATTCAGACTTCCCAAGAAACAAGAACAACAGGAGGAATGCTAACAACAGCAATAAAAACAAACCCCATGATCAAAGACAAGCCGTTTCCGGTCCCAGTTCCTGTTCCAGTTCCAGTTCCGGTATTGGTTTTTGTTCTTTCTATGTTTTCCTTTTCCCTTTTTCTGCGATGATATGCATTGTGTTTGATCATGTTTTTGTGTTTTTTTTATATCCCAATCTTGATCTTGTGATATGAAATTTAATTAGGTAATATAATGGAACTAGTGTTTTTTGTTTGTTTGCATGATATGATAGGAAAAGGCACTTCCATTTTTATAATCCAAAATCCCTGCTATTGTTTTTATTTTGTCCTTGTTGGATATTTTTTAACTATTGATGATTTGGGGTCATTACAAGACAATCTCTGTAGCTTGTCTTATGTTTCTCTTGTTTCGGTTTTGGGGTTCCTTCTGCTTGAAGTAAAAAATGCATCAAAAGAGAGTGTAAGGAAGGAAGAAGCATCTAAGGATGAGGAGTTATTGATGGAGGTAAGGAATATGAGTTTGCATGGTGGTGAGGATTCCAAAGTTGGAAAAGCTATCATGCGGGCACAGTTGTTTACATTCGATCAAGTCATAGCTGCAACCGGCAACTTTAGGTCCGATTATTTATTGGGGGAAGGTGGTTTCGGTAAAGTTTACAAGGGATTCTTGGAGGACACAAACGAGGTTTTCATTGTCTCTTAACAGATTTTTGCATCGTGCATTGTGTTCTTTGTTGAAGTTGGTGTGGTTACTTACTTTTCCTCTTTACTTGCCTGTTGTATAGGTTGTTGCTATTAAGCAACTTGATCAAGATAGTCTTCAGGGCAGTAGAGAATTCGCTGCCGAAGTATTGACGTTAAGCACAGCTGAGCACCCAAATCTCGTGAAATTAATAGGGTTTTGTGCCGAGGATGAACAAAGACTATTGCTTTACGAGTACATGCCATTAGGGTCTTTGGAAAACCATTTGCACGGTAAGAAAAATTCCCCTGCTGATTTCATTAGTTTTCTGTTGTATGACATGGCGACGTATTAAACTTCATGGATACAGATCTCTCACCTGACCAAAAACCACTCGATTGGAACACGAGAATGGAAATAGCAGCTGGTGCGGCGAGGGGATTAGAGTATTTGCATGTTAAAATGAAGCCACCGGTCATATACCGTGACTTGAAGTGCTCCAATATTTTGCTTGGTGAGGGATATCATGCCAGGCTGTCTGATTTTGGCTTAGCCAGAGTTGGTCCTAGTGGGGATAAAACTCATGTTTCTACAAGGGTTATGGGCACTTATGGTTATTGTGCACCGGATTATGCAATGACTGGACAGTTGACGTTTAAATCCGATATCTACAGCTTAGGGGTTGTCCTTTTGGAACTGATTACGGGTAGGAAAGCAGTTGACTATTCGAAAGATCGTAATGAACAATATCTTGTTGCTTGGGTAAGAAGAAACTTATTCCCACTTTTATCAATTCAATATCTTCATTTGGTTACCTTCTCGGTTTTCCGTTATTTGATTGCAGGCACGACCTTTGTTTAAAGACCGAAGGAATTTTTCTCAAATGGTTGATCCTCTGCTACAAGGTCAGTATCCGATGAAAGGTCTCTACCAAGCTTTGGCCGTTGCTGCAATGTGCGTACAGGAACAGCCTAACATGCGTCCGGCTATATCTGACGTAGTTATGGCTCTGAATTACCTAACCGTCCAGAAATATGACCCTAACAACTCTGCTCAGAGCTCACGAAGGAGCATGACATTGTCACCGGGGAAAGGACGAGTTGCAGATCGTGTTAAGGGTTTCTGAGCCGGAGAATCATGTACATATACATATAATATTAGAAATAAAAACGGCAAATATACTTAATACTATATGGTGCCAATTTATCGGATTTTGCACACATAAGGTAACTACTAGCATTACTTAACCTCCTTAAAACAGAGATTTTCTTTCTTCCCCCCCCCCCTTCTCGTTGCCGGTGTACATGTGAGTTAGGGTTCTTCTAGGAACCGTTTTCTCCCCATGAAAACTTTCCTTCAAGGAATATATTTTTACAGTGAAAAGGAAATTCTTACATAACAATGTCTTAGTATTATTGTTTATTGTTGTGTCTGAAAGAGAAGCTATGAACAATTTCTGCAATCAGCTTGTCCGAATTCAGTGCTTTAAGAGACAAGTTTATGCAGTGTCATAGACTCATAGTTCATATATGTACCACAAATTATCCATCCAATATAAACTATATACCATTTGGTCCTTTTTTACATTTTATTAAAATTATTTTCATTATTTCTTTATATCATGTCAAATTCCTAATGTTTTAAATAAAAAGTTTAGAAATATGCCATCTAAAAGATTTTGTTTTTGGCCAGTGTCATTAATAAAACTATTAAATATGAAAATAAAATGATATGTTTGAGCTATAATGGATCAAATTAACATTTCAAGTCAATTATTATGTTGTCTATTACATCATTGAACTAAATAATAACATTATAGAAAATAAATTAAATCACAAATTTAAGCAGAAGTCATAATTTGAGATTTCCATGTTGCATTTGGACAGGTAACCTTATCTGACAGCAAAAGCTTACGCCTAAAGGGATATAAACCCGACACAGCTTGATTAGAATCCAGAAAAATGGAGCAACTATTTACATTGTTCTTGTACCAACCACTTATTCCAAATCTACATATTTTTTTGTCAGAATACATGCATTAAATATATTTATGTGTTTGTATCATTGATTAAGTCTTGCTTTGAGTATGCTGAAGCGTATTATTCTTCAAACTATGAATTGAGGAGTAACTATGAATAATTTCAAGTATTGTATAAAAAAAACAACCTATAATGAAATGCAGTTTACATAAATATGTTTTGGCCGAATCTTAACATGTATTAATATCAAACTTTTTTAAAGATTTCGTCATAAATTTGATTCTCATTGTTAGAACATAATGAAATTATATGCATTATTTTGAATTGATAAAATGATTGAAAACAATTCATGAAAAATAACTTTTTAAGATGAACATAGATTTTGGTCTCCACCATCCTATTTATTGTTCTTCCTAGATGAAAAACCCTTGGTTGTATTCTCTGCATGGAATTGGCTTACATGTTTTGTGGTGAATGGAGGAGCTATGATTGCAGTGCCTTTCATCTCCATTCCTACCTTACAAACATGTTTAACTTGTCGTTTTGTCGTGTCATTACGGGGACAAGTGGAGCTTTCATTCACTGCTTTGTGCATTTCTCAACTGTGAATTGTTTACAAGCCATATTTCTATTTGACCCACTCTTGGTCTGTTGGTTTGATTCCACTTCCCACTCACTGAATTAAGCTATAACATTTTTTTAATTAATTTTTTGGTTTTATTTTTATAAAAATATTATGAAAGTTTTGTATTAAATGTTAGATTGTATTTTATCATTCTATTAAAAATTTCATTTAATTTTATTATTAAAATAGATTATTATATGTCAATATAAGATGCATTTAACATGCTATATGTTACTATTTAATTATTCTATTATTCATAATAATTAATAAAATTTTAAAAATAATTTATTATTTAATTTAATATATAAAAATTAAATTACCTAGTAAAATCGAATCCACCATAAAAATAGCTTACTTGGGAATGAGTCCACCTCCTAACTAAATGAAAGACATATTAACCTAAGCATGGAAATAATAAAGGGATAATATTGGAATTTCAAATTCAAATAAATACATTTTTGTAATAAAAATGAATAGCGTATTTGGATATATAAACTCGTTAACAAATATGAATAAATGAATGCATAGCTGCATGCATCAATTCTCAGTTGCACTGGATATTCATCAAAATTGAAGAAGACCGAAACGACGTCGAAGAAGCAAATAGCGCCTTAAGGTTGGGGACAGATCCAACGGCTGGAAACTTCCTAAATCATGCATGGGTTCGGTCTTCCTTCCTTTCTTTTCTCTTTCGCACTAACTCAAACTCAACTCACTGAGTCGAGTCACCCCCGTGTTCATTCTATCTTTCTCTTTCTCTTTCCACTCTCTTTCCCTCATCCTACCCTTTTTCGTCTTTTTCTCCTCCAATCTCCATCCGACGGCTGCTATTCTACCACGTCACACCGTCTTCTTCACCCCCTCGCCCTTCCCTTTCTCCCATCTTCCTATTTTATTTAACTAACGCCCTTTAGGGTTTCCAAGATTTAACCAAATTCTAACATTTTTTTTAAATGCGTCTTTTTGTTTTTCTTCAATAAAGAAGAAAACGAAGAAATCTCCAAATCTTCAATTCGTCGACGCTCTCAATTTCACCGCAGATATTCTTCCTTTTCCTTTTAAATGAGGTATTTTTCTTATTCTCAATTCCGTTTCTAATTCTTCATTTTAATTCCATCATGTGTAGTTTTTTTCCCTTATTTTTATTCTTCTAACCTTTTTTTTTTTTGTAATTTCAAAGTTTCAGAGTTTGTTTATTTGTTTAGGGTTTTGATGAATTGGCTGTATTCGGAAACCGTGATAATAAATTTTTAAAATTTTTGGTAGAATTGAAGATTAGAATTTTTTCCCCTTTCTGGTGTGTTTGTCATGATGGCAATTGAGAAGAACAACTTTAAAGTTTCGCGGATTGATTCGGAGTTTTCTTCTGCTAGTAGGGATGCCACTTCGTCAACTGATGAGGATGAGCTTCAACGTCCAAGCTCAGCTATTAATTCTGATGGTGCTGGTGATGATGATGATGAAGACGATGATGATGATGAATTTGATGATGCTGATTCAGGAGCAGGTTCAGATGACTTTGATTTATTGGAATTAGGTGAAATGGGGGCTGAATTTTGCCAAGTTGGGAACGCGACTTGTTCCGTACCTTTTGATTTATATGATCTGCCCGGGTTGGAAGATATTTTGTCTCTTGATGTCTGGAATGAGTGTTTAAGTGATGAAGAGAGGTTTAGCCTGACTAAGTTTTTACCTGATATGGACCAGGATACATTTATGTGGACCTTGAATGACCTTCTTAAGGGTAATAATTTTCATTTTGGGAGTCCTAGTAAGAAGTTGTTTGATATATTGAAAGGAGGGTTGTGTGAGCCAAGGGTTGCCCTTTATCGGGAGGGTTTGAATTTCTTTCAAAAGCGGCGGCATTACCATCATTTGAGGATGCATCAGAATAATATGGTTGCTAAACTTTGTCAAACAAGGGATGCTTGGCTTAATTGTAGGGGATACAGTATTGAGGAGCGGCTTCGTGTTTTGAATATTATGAGAAGTCAAAAGATTTTGATGTATGAAAAATTGGAAGATGAGGATTCTGAATCCTCCGAAAGAGGTGACTTTGGTGAAGGGCTGTGGAGCAGAAGGGTTAAGGACCAAAAAGCTTTGCAGAAAAAGGGTCACCATGGGGTTGATCCTACTTTAGAATCCGTTTCACGAGGGCAGATGGTGGGTTTGGAACCATCAGAGTACAGGAAGCAGAATCCAAAAGGTATACTGAAGGCACGTGGATCAAAATTTCCTTCTGCAAAGGAGTTTGGTGGTGGTGTTTATCCAGGTTTGGATATTGATACTGAGCCATATGGTTTGCATGGAACCCTTCCTCGACAGAAATATAAGTCAGGGGCAGCAAACAGGACAAGGGATCAGATGAGGTTAGACGATGATGGTGAAGACCCAATGTTTGGAATTAGTATTCAACAGGACCGACATGCTGTGCATGATAGCAAATCACGCAAATCTGGTTTGTTGAGAGCAGGGAAGACGTATGGCCTTTTAAGAGGGGAAGAATTAGCTGGTGACAGTTTCATGGCTTTGCCTCCGTCTTCAAAGCATGATTTGCGAGCCTATGGTAGGAACAGGGATGTGAATCAATTTCCTGATGCAAAAGTATACACGTCAAAGCCACCAAACATGAGAACACCCTATGATTTTGCCAAAAAGTCCAAGTATTCTGAAAATCATCAGCAATTTGCTGTTGGAAATCAGATAAAGCTTATGAAAGGCAGAACTCCACAATTGCCACTGAAAGGGAGTCGATTTGACTTGTCGGAACGCACCGAACTGTTTTGGCAAAATAAGAACCAAGGGGAAGATTTTTCTGTGGATTCTTCAGTTAGATCTGATGATTGGAATATTAGGAGCAGGAAATGTAAAATGGGGCCAGAGTGTCCTGATAAAGCTTCCTCACAACAGATGAATGACCGATTCTTGTTTTCTGATAATCGAATTAAATCATCACAAGAAAAGATCAGAGGGAACCACGTGCAAAATGGAGGACCAGTAATGGCTGTTTCAAAAGGTAGTAGAGCATTCCTTAAAAATGAAGAAACAGAATCTGACTCATCTGAACAGTTTGATGACGACGATGATAGCAATCCTCTAATGAGAAGCAAGTTTGATTACCCAAGTGGTGTCATTGAAGGTTCACGGCTGTCTTCATTGAAGTCTGGCCTTGATTCTAGAAAGATAAAATCTTCAAAGAAAGATACTATGGAGGATGGATGGCCTCTTGATGGAATCAATCGCATCTCTGAAAAGAGCTTTGGGGAAAATGTGCACGTGCCAGGAGTAGAAAGCTACTATTTTAAAGGAAAACAGAAGTCTAAGATGCACGAAATAAGTCCCTTGCAGAACTCTGCTTCTAGAGCTTTTGGCAAGGTTGATAGGAAAAAGGTATCCAAGTTGAACAAATCTGGCCAATTAGGAGAGAAACTTGGTGACAGATTAAAGATGTCCTCAACAAAGGCCTACCCTACTGAGAAAAGGCTGAAAGGTGAAGTTGTCTATGATCATCCTATGTCTCAACGAGATTATCTGCTTAATTATCCTGTTGATGAGGAGGATGCTTCACCTGTGACACTACCATTGGCAGATGAAAATAACAGGTGTAGAACTGGGAAAAAAGGCCGGAGCATTGAAACATATGATTGTGGTGAAAAACCTGAAGCTTCATTGCTTGGGTGCAAGACAGGGAAGGAGTATGTGGGAGATGTCGACAGAAGAGGTGAAGATGGTAACCTGCAGTCTAACCTTCAGAAGCGAACTGATGATTCCCTTTCCTTGAAAAAAAAGGGAAAACGGAAATTGGAGGTTGATGCTGTTACCTCAGATATGGAAGCTTTGGAACCACATGGTGCAGAAGTGCAAGTTACAGATGTTGAGATGGAAATCAAACCACAGAAAAAGCCGTTTACTCTGATTACCCCTACAGTTCATACTGGTTTCTCATTTTCGATTATACATCTTCTTTCTGCTGTTCGCATGGCAATGATCACTCCACTTCTAGAAGATTCCTTAGAGGTTGGCAGACCTCGCAGGGAGCAGAATGGAAAGCAGGAAGGTGGTGTGAATGGTGTTCTTGAAGGTGGTGTGAATGGTGTTCTTTCTTGTGAGAACACAGCTACTGATCCGGATCAGCCTGTGCAAAGAAGTATACCTTCTCTTACTGTTCAAGAGATTGTTAATCGTGTAACAGTGAATCCGGGAGATCCATGTATCCTTGAGACACAAGAGCCGCTTCAAGATTTAGTTCGGGGAGTTCTGAAAATTTTCTCATCAAAAACAGCACCTTTGGGGGCAAAAGGTTGGAAGGCACTTGTTGCCTATGAAAAGTCCACAAAAAGTTGGTATTGGGTTGGTCCAATTATGCATAGCTCAAATGATCATGAAACAATTGAGGAGGTGACGTCACCCGAAGCCTGGAGTCTTCCTCACAAAATGCTTGTCAAGCTGGTTGATTCTTTTGCAAATTGGCTAAAAAAGGGTCAAGAGACTCTCCAACAAATAGGGAGTCTTCCTGCACCACCGCTTGAATTGATGCAAGTAAATTTAGATGAGAAAGAAAGGTTCAGAGACCTAAGAGCACAGAAAAGCCTTAATACCATTAGCCCAAGTTCCGAAGAAGTGAGAGCTTATTTCCGTAGAGAGGAGCTTCTTAGGTATTCTATTCCTGACAGGGCCTTCTCTTACACAGCTGCTGATGGCAAAAAATCAATAGTTGCTCCTTTGAGAAGGGGTGGAGGTAAACCGACTTCAAAGGCTCGAGATCATTTTATGCTGAAACGTGATAGGCCACCACATGTTACAATTCTTTGTCTTGTGAGAGATGCTGCTTCCAGATTGCCCGGAAGTATTGGCACCCGTGCAGATGTTTGTACTTTGATAAGAGACTCTCAATACATTGTTGAAGAAGTTTCTGATGCACAAGTTAACCAGATTGTTAGTGGGGCTTTAGACCGTTTACATTATGAACGTGATCCTTGTGTACAATTCGACGGAGAAAGGAAATTGTGGGTTTATTTACACAGAGAAAGAGAAGAAGAAGACTTTGAGGATGATGGTACTTCATCTACTAAGAAATGGAAGAGGCAGAAAAAGGATACTGCTGAACAATCTGATCAAGGAGCTGTAATTGCGGCTTTTCATGCAGCCGGGGATCAGTTGGGATTTGATGATGATAAAAAGATGGAGACAGAGTGTGAGGATAGACAAAATCCAGAGGATAATGCTGACGACAGTCATGCATCGGAACAAGGTCATCCAATAACATGGGATCCTCTTGACGCAAATCTTGTCCAGGAAGACAAATTGCTATGTCAAGAAAATTCTACAAACGAAGAATTTGATGATAATTGAACAAAAGAAAAACAAGAATTTGATGATGAAACGTTTGGGAGAGAGAGACCAGTTGGACTCCTGAGTGCAAGCTAATTATGATCAAATTATCTCAGGTAATTTTCCAAAATTCTATGAAATATTTATATTTTTGCGGCCAACCAGATAATGGTTTACTATAATGAAGGATTGTTTATATTTTTGCAGGGTCAAAGTCCAGCTACTGTAGAAGGAAGCATTTGTGATTCCCACTGAAGGTGTGTGTTATATGTTGGAACATTACATGTATAGTGATTCTAGCACGAAAAATGTAGATTAGAAAGTGACCTGATGATGCCCAACAATGTGTTTACTACAGGTGGATACTTAATGATTTTGCATTTTCCATAAATATTTTTTTGGTAAGTCCAATTATAGATCATATGTTCATTGAGCTTACAACAAGTGCAGATTTGGCGTTGTAATGTGCCATAAAATGCATTGTCTGGTTGTACTTGCTTTTTGGTTCAGTTACTTGAGCATATAGCCAGGGCAAGCAATTTTACATATTTTCTATGAGGTCTCAGCCTGTAATGTAAGAGATTATTGCAAATATATTCCAATATCAAGTCTATTCAATCTTATTTTTTCAAAGTGAGTGTAATAAACCAATTGCATTTGTGAAATAACTCCAATGGGAAAAAAATGTAAATGATTTATTTCAGTTCTAGATTACTATTTACTAGCAATTTTATATTGACACATGTGAGTAGACACTTAAAAGTTCAGGCCCCAAAAAATGATTTAACCTTTTTTTTCTTTGCATAGCCACTAGAACCAAGGAACATATCTTCAATTTTTACTCATACCATATATGATTGTGATATATGACCATTTCAAGATATATTGTTCACTATCTGATAACACCATTCTTTCTGCTGTATTTATTGTATATTTTTGCAGCTGAACTGATTATGTTCATAACTTTAATGACTAAGGAATCCATTTATAACTCTATTAAATTGGGTTTTACCCACATTTTTCTTCTGATTTACCCCACTAATATCATGTATTGGGAAAGTTTGTTCACAGAAAGATGTATATAATATTTATTAATAAGATTGAAAGAAATTGACAGAACATACATATAACATCAACTGAAAACAAATAATAACAGTTGCAGCAGGTTCAATCATGTGACTCAAACAGCCCTAGAGACTCCTCCATTTGTGTGAATAACAATTGGATTTCTAACATCATAAGTATCATCTGACCATATCAATGTTGCAGACACCATTGATCGTTTATCCAAAGCTTTTCCTGAAACAGTAACATTGTAAGACTTCTTCTCTGTTAGAGACTTGAAAGACAAGATTTGAGGAACCACTTTGATTTCGAGTTCCTACAGGGTAGCGATTGTTGCATTGTAAGTAGATCTTGCTAGACCAACATTTGTTACTGTTCTATGGAAAGTGACTTTGAATGGCCTGCCTGCTGGAACTAAAGCAGTGAGTGTAGGATAATTGAAATCTCTTGGCAACATTTTAGTAGAGTTCTTGGGACAAGAGGTGTCGTTTCCAGCTAAATTTTTGATGGAATCTTCATCATATCCAATACTGCATAAGAATCTTATGTTGTCACCTTCTACGGTGTCGTATACAAGTCCGGGGTCAATGGCTTTTACAGGGTTGACATGTCCTGATCCATAAGCAAATTCGGCACCTTGATTCATCGGTGCATCCATCGGAAAAGCTTGGCAAAAGAAAACAAATGTAAGGTCGTAAATGTGACCTATGTTACAAATTACAATAATGGCAATGAATGATTACCAGTAGTAATAAGAGCAGATTTAATGGCAGAGGGAGACCAATGAGGGTGGAAAGTCTTAACGTATGCAGCTACACCAGCAACACGAGGACAAGACATTGAAATTCCTGATATTATTTTGTATTTAACTCGCCTTTTATCTATTGTAGTCGTTCATGGTGAAGCAACTGGTGAATATGCAGCCAATATATCCACTCCTGGTGCACTTATATCTGGCTGCAACACATTTATGGAGCTATTTAGTATACAAAACACAGGCAAAACAATGATAACATCCGGGTTATCGGACCAATGCATGCCTTTAGAATGTCTGGTACAATGGAATTCGGACCCCTTGAAGAGAATGAAGCAACTATAGGAGCAAATTTATCTTTAGTTGTTTCACTTCTTAATATTTCTGCTTTAGGTTCTCTGTGACATAATGAGCAAAGCATTAGTTTTATTTTGCCTAACATAAACAAAACCGATGAAATAATGACCCAAACCGTCGATATGTACATACTTGGTGGAATTGAGGTAGGATATGACCGAATCATAGTCCTCGGAGCTTGAAGTTATAGCAGACAATGGGACAACAAATGAAACATCGTCCAACTCATATTTCGTATTAATCCTAATGCACCACCATCGTAAGCTGCATCTACACCGTCCATCTCATAGCATAAGAGGATCTTGTTCTTAACCGAAGTTTTATTCAGGCAATCGGCATGGCACGTGCTGAAAAAACAACCAACAATGTATCAAACATATTGCTTATGTCTAAATCTCTGTAAATCAATGAAAATGCAGGCTTGTCATGGAACTAACCGAGCACTGGCCTCATCGCAATAGGATGTTGCTTGCAGCCCATAAACCAATGGAAACTTTGTTGTATTAAGACTAAATGAGTTAATGGATAATCCCTGCTTGCAAAGAGGGAACCATTAGTATCAAGTTAAAAGAAAAAAACTACGAGTGTCGGAGCAACATAAGTAGAAAATACGATAGTTCTTACAGTTAGTGTCTTCCCATTCCCAAGAATAACCTTGTCCACAAAAAGGCGATCAGTTGTGCTTGCAGCAACAGTAAGTATCCACGGTGCTGTACTCTCCAATGCTTGCAACCCTGCTGTACCACTATTGTCTGCTGATTGCTTAACTAGTACTCCTTTCTCAGCTGCATGGAACGCACCAATGGCTATAGCATCCTCGTAAAACTCAGTTGAACTTTCCAGTCCTAATGAAACTGTTATAAGATCAACTCCATCAGCAATGGCATCATCAAAAGCTGCCATGATGTCTTCTGAAAGACACAATATACCACTGCATACTTTATATGCATTAATCCTTGCTGATGGAACCCCTCTCTTGCAGTTCCTTCAGCAAATCCATAGAAACTAGCATTCACTACGTTGTTCCCAGCTGCTGTGGATGCTGTATGTGATCCATGACCCTCTGTATCCCTGGCAGAATCTGCGGTGTCAACTCGAGCTCTGATAAGCTTACTGAAAGATAAGCACCAAGTCATTATGAGGATCAGGGATATGAATAGTGGTCTGAGATTGGAAATAGTGGAATATGTTTACTTGTTACAAGTGAAGTTTTGGCCACCCTTACAAGCTCCCTTCCACTTTTGGGGTGGTGGACCAAAGCCTTCGCCGCTGAAGCTGTTTGACTCGGGCCAGATTCCGGTATCAGTGACACCAACAATGACATTGCTCTCGGCGGCAGCGTTCGGTTTACAGCTTGATTGCGTCCCAAGAAATCCCATGATCTTGTTGTATGAATGTGAAAAACTTTACTTGGAAAAACCGAAACCACTCCTTTAAAGCCTGCATATAACTGCATTGGTGAAAACATATCATTAAGGCAATTCCATTGAATTAAAAAAAAAAAGACAACTCATCTTCTACCACTTACTTGAAAGTTTCTTTGCCTCTTCATTAGTTAGCTTAGCTGCAAATCCATTGAAGCTCCTTTTGTAACTTCGAATTAAGTAATTTTCCACAGAGCTGCAGAGAAGAAAAAAAAAGAATCGACCATCATACTGATGGACCAACACTTTGGCTTAGGCATCAAAGGACATCCTCTAAAAAAATGGCTTCCTACCTGTGTTTAGAAAGTGCTTGAAGCATATTGGAATGGTGAGATGAAGCAATGTAGTCTCCATCAGGAAGTGATCCCAAGTATGCAATGTAAACCTGCATCATATATAATGATGGTCATCATCGCCATTATTATAATTCATGAACCAGTTCCATATAAACATTGTTAAAAATACTTGTCTTTCGATCTTCATGTACAGCACCAGAGCGAAGGCTTATACAAACTGTGATAATAATAAAAAAAGTCAAGAAACACCAAGAAACTTGATTTTGTCATTTTTTTTTCTATTTGTTTGATAGTATGCATAAAATAGAAATTATAACTGGTATTTACAGTGAATTGGAACATATCTGGAAATTTTACTCATACCATATATGATTGTGATTTATGACAATTTCAAGATATATTGTTCACTATCTAATAACACCATTCTCTCTGCTGTATATGTTGTATATTTTTGCAGTTGAACTGATTATATGTTTGTAACTTAAAAGATAAAAGGAATCAATTTATAACTTCATTTTTCTTCTGATTTACTCCACTTAAAAATCTGGGGTGTTGCAAAAATCATGTATTGGGAAAGTTTGTTCATAGAAAAATGTAATATTTTATTAATAGATTGCAAAAAATTGACTGAACAAATAAAAACAAAATGCAGACTCAATCGTGTGACTCAAACAGCCCCACGGACACCTTCATATGTGTGAATAACGATGGAACTTCTAACATTATGAGTACCATCTGACCATATCAATGTTGCAGACACCATTGATGTCTCACCCAAAGCTTTGCCAGAAACAATAACATTGTAAGACTTCTGTTCTGTTAGAGACTTGAAAGACAAGACTTGAGGAACCACTTTGATTTCGGGTTCCGACTGGGTAGTGATTGTCGAATTGTAAGTAGATCTTGCTATACCAACATTTGTTACTGTTCTATGGAAATTAACAGTGAATGGCTTGCCTGCTGGTACTAAAGCAGTGAGTGTAGGATAATTGAAATCTCTTGGCAGCACTTTAGTGCTGTTTTTAGGACAAGACGTGTTGTTTCCTGCTATATTTTTTATGGAACCTTCATCATATCCGATACTGCATAAGAATCTTATGTTGTCACCTTTTATGTTATCGTATACAAGTCCAGGATCAATGGCTTTTACAGGGTTGATATGTCCTGATCCATAAGCAAATTCAGCTCCTTGATTCCTCGGTGCATCCATCGGAAAAGCTAGGCCAAAGAAAAAAAATGTAAGATCGAAAATGTGACATATGTTACAATAATAGCAATGAATGATTACCAGTAGTCATAAGAGCAGATTTAATGGCTGAGGGAGACCAATGAGGGTGAAAAGTCTTAACGTATGCGGCTACACCAGCAACATGAGGACAAGACATTGAGGTTCCTGATATTATGTTGTATTTAACTCGCCTTGGATCTGTTGTAGTTATCGATGGTGAAGCTACCGGTGAATATGCAGCCAATATATCCACTCCTGGTGCACTTATATCGGGCTGCAATGCATTTAAAGAACTATTTAGTTTACCTTAAAAAAGCAAAATAACGATAAAATCCGAGTTCTGGGAGAAATGCATGCCTTTAGAATGTCTGGTACAATGAAATTAGGACCCTTTGAAGAGAATGAAGCAACTATAGGAGCAGATTTATCTGTAATTGTCTCACTTCTTAATATTTCTGCTTTAGGTTGTCTGTGACACAACGAGCAAAGCATTAGTTTTATTTTACCTAACATATGACAAAATAATGACCCAAACCATCGATATGTACATACTTGGTGGAATTCAGGTAGGATGTGACCGAATCATAGTCCTTGGAGCTTAAAGTTATAGCAGGCATTGGGACAACAAATGAAACATCGTCGTATCCATATTTCGTAATTAATCCCAATGCACCAGCATTGTAAGCTTCGTGTACACCCTGCATGTCATCGCATAGAATGATCTTGTTCTTTACCAAAGTTTTATTCAGGCAATTAGGGAAACACAACCTGAAAAGGACCAACAATGAATCACACATGCGGCTATATCTGAATCAATCAAAATGCAGCTTGTCAATGGAACTAACCGAGCACTGAACTCATCGCAATCGGATGATGCTTGCAGCCCATAAACCACTGGAACCATTGCTCTATTAAGACTAAAAGTGTTTATTGAAAGCCCCTGTTTGCAAAGAGGAATCCATTACTATCAAGTATATAAACTACGAGAGTCAGAGCAATTCAAGAGCGATATAGTTCTTACAGTTAGTGTCTTCCCATTCCCAAGAACAACCTTGTTGACAAAATGGCGATCCATTGTGCTTGCGGCAACGCTAAGTATCCATGGTGCTACACTTGCCACCGATTGAAACCCTGCTAGACCACTATTTCCTGCAGATTGTACAACAAGTACACCTTTCTCGGCAGCATGGAAAGCACCAATGGCTACAGCGTCACTGTAGAATTCAAACACAAAGAATGATCCTAATGAAGCTGTTATAAGATCAACTCCATCAGCAATGGCATCATCAAAAGCTGCCAAGATGTCTTCTGAAGTACATATACCATTGCATACTTTATATGCGGCAATCCTTGCTGATGGAACCCCTCCTCTTGCAGTTCCTTCAGCAAATCCATAGAAACTAGCATTCACTACGTTGTTCCCGGCTGCTGTGGATGCTGTATGCGATCCATGACCCTCTGTATCCCTGGCAGAATCCGTGATGTAAACTCGAGCTCCGATAAGCTTACTGAAAGTGCTTAGCACCAAGTCATTATGAGGATCAGGGATATGAATAGCGGTCTGAGATCGGAAATAGTGGAATATTTTTACTTGTTACAAGTGAAGTTTTGGCCACCCTTACAAGCTCCCTTCCACTTTTGGGGTGGTGGACCGAAGCCTTCGTCGCTGAAGCTGTCTGACTCAGGCCAGATTCCGGTATCAAAGACAGCAACAATGACATTGCTCTCTGTGGCATTACGTTTAACAGTTTGATTGAGTCCCAAGAAATCCCATGATCTTGTTGTATGCAGGTGGTAAACTTTACTTGGAAAAACCGAAACCACTCCTTTAAAGCCTGCATATAACGGCATTGGTGAAAACATATCATTAAGGAAATGCCATTGAGCTAAAAAAAAAAAAAAAACAGACAGCTCTTCTTCTACCACTTACTTGAAAGTTTCTTTGCCTCTTCATTAGTTAGCTTAGCTGCAAATCCATTGAAGCTCCTTTTGTAACTTCGGATTAAGTAATTTTCCACAGAGCTGCAGAGAAGAAAAAAAAAAGGATCGATCATCATACTGATGGACCCACACTTTGGCTTAGGCATCAAAGGACATCCTCTAAAAGAATGGCTTCCTACCTGTGTTTAGAAAGTGCTTGAAGCATATTGCAATGGTGAGATGAAGCAATGTAGTCTCCATCAGGAAGTGATCCCAAGTATGCAATGTAAACCTGCATCATCACACATTATTACAATTCATGAACCAGTTCCAGATAACATTGTTAACAATCTGTCACTGAAAAATACTTGCCTTTCTATCTTCCTGTACAGCACCAGAGCAAAGGCTTATACAAACTATGAGATTCACAAAAATGTCGAGAAACACCAAGAAACTTGATTTTGTCATTTTTTTTTTTTCAATTTGTTTGATAGTATGCATAAAACAGAAATCATAACTTGTATTTTATAGTGAACTGGAAGAATTGAATCTTATATCCAATTAACTGGAGTATTTAAATTTTTTTGTCTTTGTATAGCCACTACAACCAAGGAACTGATCTGTCAATTTTTACTCATACCATATATGATTGTGATATATGACCAGTTCAAGATATATTGTTCACTATCTGATAACACCATTCTTTCTGCTGTATTTATTGTATATTTTTGCAGCTGAACTGATTATGTTCATAACTTTAATGACTAAGGAATCAATTTATAACTGCATTAAATTGGGTTTTAACCACATTTTTCTTCTGATTTACTCCCCTGAAAATCTCGGGTGTTGCAAAAATCATGTATTGGGAAAGTTTGTTCACAGAAAGATTTATATAATATTTATTAATAAGATTGAAAGAAATTGACTGAACATACATATAACATCAACTGAAAACAAATAATAACAGTTGCAGCAGGTTCAATCATGTGACTCAAACAGCCCTAGAGACTCCTCCATTTGTGTGAATAACAATTGGATTTCTAACACCATGAGTATCATCTGACCATATCAATTTTGCAGACACCATTGATCGTTTATCCAAAGCTTTTCCTGAAACAGTTGTTGTTTCAATAGGGTCAGAAGCGTGTAAATTATTGTACTAAAAAATCACACAAAGTTCAATTCCCAGGGAAGAGAGGTGGATCACAAGGATCTCTTAAATACCAAGTCTTTCCTTAGTCAGAATATTCCTTCTATCGTAATTTAATAGGACAATTAAATACTACTATTATACCCTCAAATATTGAAAGAAAAATAGGACAAGAAAGAACACAAGAATTTTAACGAGGTTCGGTAAATTATACCTACGTCCTCGGGCACTAACACCAGATGATAACTTTACTATCTTCAAAATATTACGAACAAATAGAATTCTTTAAGAATTCTCAAATGGGAGAAGAGAGAAAACTAAGAGAGAAAGATTGGTTGAGATGGTTGAAATGAGAAATGGTTAGGCCTATTTATAGTTGAGGTTTAGGGACTAACTTGCAAATGGCCTAAAAAAATTAGGGACCAAAATTGCAATTATCCCTTTCAACTTTAAACAACTTGCCAACTTTTTTTCTTTTCGGTGCCAATTGCACCTCCCACCATTTTGACTTTTCAACACTTACCTTATTTGATTTTTCAACAATCTCCACCTTGAAGATTTGATTAGGATAATCACATCTTCACACATTTCCTTCAACTCCCCAAATTCGATAAAGCTATCTTTTGTAGTGCCTTCAAATGCGCTCTTGAGCGCCATACACCTGAAGGTGCTCAAATTCTCAAGATGTTAATCGAGTTCAAACAATGATTAAACTTGATTGTTGTTACCACCTTGGTCATCATATCTGCGGGATTATCTGCTGTCGGAATCTTCTGAAGTAGAATTTTTCCTTTTTCAAAGACTTCCCGCACAAAGTGATATCTTACGTCGATATGCTTGGTTCTTGAATGATAGACTTGATTTTTCGCTAAATGAATAGCGCTCGATCGTCACAATATAGACTAATGTGACTTTGAACAACTCCCAAGTCTTTCAACAATCCATTAAGCCAAATAGCCTCCTTAATGACTTCAGAATCGCATATATTCTCCTCTGTAGTAGACACACTCATCAGAGATCGAAGGTAGACTTCCAACTCACTGGGCTTTAGCAAGAGTAAACAGATACCCGTAGTTGAACGACGTTTATCTAAATCACCAGCAAAGTCGGAATCAACATATCCAACTACAAACTGACCAAGTGCTTCATCCTGCTCAAAAACTAAACCAACATCTACGGTTTTTCGAAGATACCGTAGAATCCATTTCACAGCTTGCCAATGTCCTTTTCCAGGATCATGCATATGCCTGCTCACAACTCCAACAGCTTGTGAAATGTCGGTCACAGACACACCATCGCATACATCAAACTCCCAACTGCATTAGCATATGGGACTTTTGCCATATATTCTCTTTCTTCTTCAGTTTTCAGAGATAATTGAGCACTAAGTTTCAAATGAGAAGCAAGTGGGGTACTTACATGTTTAGTGTTTTCATTTACACCAAAACATTGTAATACCTTTTTCAGATATTGCTTCTGATTCAAACAAAGCTTGCCTCTCTGTCTATCTCTACTTATCTCCATGCCGAGAATCTTCTTGGCCTCACCTAGATCTTTCATCTCGAACTCTTGATTCAACTGAGCCTTCAGCTTATCTATCTCTTTTTGGCTCTTCGAAGCGATTAACATATCATCAACATACAAGAGTAGATAAATGAAAGATCCGTCATGCAGCTTCTGCAAATACACACAATTGTCATATTTGCTTCTTATGTACTTCGCTTTTTCATAAAGCTATCAAATCGCTTGTACCATCGCCTCGGGATTGCTTCAATCCATATAGCGATTTGTTCAAATTTACAAACCCAATTTCTACCACCAAAGATCTGTGTATCCTTCGGGCTGAGTCATATAGATCTCCTCTTCTAACTCACCATGCAAGAAAGCCGTCTTAACATCAAGTTGAGCTAGCTCCAAATTCAACTGTGCTACCAAGGCCAACAAAATTCTAATGGAGGAATGCTTCACAACAGGGGAAAATACATCATTGTAGTCAATTCCTCCTTCGGCGTAGCCTTTAGCTACCAACCTTGCCTTGTAGCGAACATCTTTCTTACTAGGAGATCCATCTTTCTTTGCGAATACCCACTTGCATCCGATTGCCCTTTTACCTTTAGATAATTGCGCCAACTCCCAAGTATTGTTCTTCAGGAGAGATTGCATTTCTTCATCCATGGCGCTTTTCCATTTATCACTTTCTAAGCTTTGCATTGCTTCTTGATAAGTGATAGGAATATCATCATCAACAACGGAAGGGCGTGAGGCCACCATATCGAGAATCGAAAGCAGGTTTACGAATTTCTCTCCTTGGCCTTGCAATCTGAATCGGTTCGTGTACTTAATGGTTCTTGGGTCGAACCTCTTCAACCTCTAATTCCTCCATTGTGGCTGGAGAATTAGACTTATTAACTGGGCAAATCCCCATCTGCTCAAACTCCACTGTTTTGGAGTACACTCCACCGCTTGTGGAGTATCGCTTGTCTGAATATCTTCATCTCGCTACCTTTTTCAATGTGGCGATTCATCAAAGGTAACATCTCTCTACAGATCATTTTCTTTGTGCTTAAGCACCAAAGACGAAATCCCTTCACTCGTAAGTGATTCCCATAAAGAGAGCTTTCTTTGCCCTCGGATCTAACTTTGACTCCTTTACATGGTAATATGCGGTGGATCCAAACACATGTAAGGAATCATAATCAGAGCCGGTTTTCCGCACCATACCTCCATAGGAGTTTTTCTTTCTAATGCAGATGATGGCAACGATTAACAAGATGGCCAGCGATGTCACACCCTCACCAAAATTGCTTGCCCAACCCAAAGATTGGACAACATATATCGAACTTTCTCCAAGAATGTTCGATTCATACGCTCTGCCACTCCATTCTGTTTGTGGTGTATCCCTAATCGTGAAGTGTCGAACAATACCATACTCTTGGCATACATCAAGAACGGATCACTTCTATATTCCCTCCATTGTCCGTCCTAAGCCGCTTGATTTTCTTGCCGGTCGGTTTTCGATCATAGTTTTCCATTTAAGAAAAACTCCAAGCACTTCATCTTTAGTTTTCATGGTATACACCCAAACTCTTCGGAAAAGTCATCAACAAAAGTAACAAAGTAGTGTTTTCCTCCCAACGAAAGTGTTTTGGAAGGCCCCACACATCTCGAGTGAACATATTCCAAAATACCTTTTGTATTATGGATAGCAGGTTAATTTCACTCTCTTTTGCTTTCCCGAACACAATGCTCGCAAAATTTTAATTTGCAAGCCTTTGCACCTTTCAACAATCCTTGCTTTGCGAATTTGCAAGGATTTTTCACGGCATGTCCCAACTTCATATGCCACAACTGCATTGAGTCCAATTCTTTGTTGCTGGAAGCTGCAATGATCGCTCCAATAATCATACTACCTTAGTAGTAATACAAGTTATTTTTCCCGATGCCCTTCAATATCACAAGTCGCCCAGATGTCACTTTCAAAACCCCATCTCTCATAGTAATAATGAACCATTGGATTCCAAGGCTCCCAATGAGATTAGATTTTTCTTCAAACCGGGCACGCATCAACATCGCTTAGAACTCGGTTGATCCATCTTGATTCTTTAATTGGATTGAACCTATCCCAACAGCTTTCTGAGCATTGTCATTGCCCATATAAACAACTCCTCCATTTAGTTCTACTAAATCGAGAACCACTCCGGTTAGGGGACATATGATAGGTACAACCCGAATCCAATATCCACTCATCCGAATGGAATGACGATGATGATGCAACCAGGATAGTTCGAGTCACCGGTATCATGCTTTACAACACAAGTATCTACAGCAGACTTTTCCCTTATTCTTCACTTTGGACAATTTTTCTTCCAAAGGCCTTTCTCATGACAAAAGGCACATTCATCTTTCCCAGTCCGGATTTTGACTTTGATCTCCCTTCGAGTTTTCTTCCGAGTGTATGAACGACCTCGGACTACTAAAGCTTCAGATCTCGATTGAGTTTTTCGTTTGTCCTTCTTTCTCTGCTCATAATCGTATAAGGCCGCATGCACTTCGCCGAGATATATCACTCCTGCCATGAAGTAGAGTAGTTTCTAGGAACTCAAACTCCTCGTGAAGTGACCCCAACAAAGATCAAAGCCAAATCTTCATCTTTGAATGTCTCATCCATATTTAGCAAATCAGTGACTAACTGATTAAATTTGGTGATGTGATCATTCATTGTGGTACTTGGGACGTAAGTGAAGCGAAACAGTCTTTTCTTCAAGTGGAGCTTATTTTGACTGTTTTTCTTCAAAATTTTTCTTCAAGTGCCACCCACAACTTATTTGCAGAAGTCTCCTTTGAAAAAGCATACCTCTGCTCTCGAGAAAGGCATGATCGAATTGTGCCACATGCCAACCGATTGATCGCCTTCCAATCTTTCTCCTGTACATCATCTGGTTTCTCTTCATCAATGGCAATGTCTAGACCCTGCTGAAAAAGGGCATCTAGAACCTCACTTTGCCACATACCAAAATGGCCCGTGCCATCAAAGATCTCCACGGCCAATCTTGCATTTGCAATTGTCGGTCTTGTCCACATAGACGATGTTGAAGCTCCTACATCGACCTTTTTCTCCATAATCTTTCAATATACCTAAGGAAATCTTTTCTGATGTGGAAGATCAGTTTAAACTGCAACCACATAGCATACTACGATTAACCTTCGGCTCTGATACCACTTGTTGTTTCAATAGGGTCAGAAGCGTGTAAATTATTGTACTAAAAAATCACACAAAGTTCAATTCCCAGGGAAGAGAGGTGGATCACAAGGATCTCTTAAATACCAAGTCTTTCCTTAGTCAGAATATTCCTTCTATCGTAATTTAATAGGACAATTAAATACTACTATTATACCCTCAAATATTGCAAGAAAAATAGGACAAGAAAGAACACAAGAATTTTAACGAGGTTCGGTAAATTATACCTACGTCCTCGGGCACTAACACCAGATGATAACTTTACTATCTTCAAAATATTACGAACAAATAGAATTCTTTAAGAATTCTCAAATGGGAGAAGAGAGAAAACTAAGAGAGAAAGATTGGTTGGGATGGTTGAAATGAGAAATGGTTAGGCCTATTTATAGTTGAGGTTTAGGGACTAACTTGCAAATGGCTTAAAAAAATTAGGGACCAAAATTGCAATTATCCCTTTCAACTTTAAACAACTTGCCAACTTTTTTTTCTTTCGGTGCCAATTGCACCTCCCACCATTTTTGACTTTTCAACACTTACCTTATTTGATTTTTCAACAACAGTAACATTGTAAGACTTCTTCTCTGTTAGAGACTTGAAAGACAAGACTTGAGGAACCACTTTGATTTCGAGTTCTGACAGGGTAGCTATTGTTGCATTGTAAGTAGATCTTGCTACACCAACATTTGTTACTGTTCTATGGAAAGTGACTTTGAATGGCTTGCCTGCTGGAACTAAAGCAGTGAGTGTAGGATAATTGAAATCTCTTGGCAACATTTTAGTAGAGTTCTTAGGACAAGAGGTGTTGTTTCCTGCTATTATTTTGATGGAACCTTCATCATATCCAATACTGCATAGGAATCTTATGTTGTCACCTTCTACGGTGTCCTATACAAGTCCAGGGTCAATGGCTTTTACAGGGTTGATATGTCCTGATCCATAAGCAAATTCAGCACCTTGATTCCTTGGTGCATCCATTGGAAAAGCTAGGCAACAGAAAACTAATGTAAGATCGAAAATGTGACATAGGTTACAATAATGGCAATGAATGATTACCAGTAGTCATAAGAGCAGATTTAATGGCCGAGGGAGACCAATGAGGGTGAAATGTCTTAACGTATGCAGCTACACCAGCAACATGAGGACAAGACATTGAGGTTCCTGATATTATGTTGTATTTAACTCGCCTTGGATCTGTTGTAGTTGTCGATGGTGAAGCAGCCGGTGAATATGCAGCCAATATATCCACTCCAGATGCACTTATATCAGGCTGCAAAACATTTACGGAACTATTTAGTATACAAAAAACAAGCAAAACAACGATAAAACCGAAGTTATCAGACCGATTCGTGCCTTTAGAATGTCTGGTACAAATGCATTCGGACCCCTCGAAAAGAATGAAGCAACTATAGGAGCAAATTTATCTTTAATTGTTTCACTTCTTAATATTTCTGCTTTAGGTTCTCTGTGACACAATGAGCAAAGCCTCAGTTTTATTTAGCCTAACATATACAAAACCAACGAAATAATGATCCGAATCATCGATATGTACATACTTGGTGGAATTGTGGTAGGATATGACCAAGTCATAGTCCTCGGAGCTTAAAGTTATAGCGGACAATGGAACAACAAACGAAAGATTCTCTACTTGATATTTCGTAATTAATCCTAATGCACCAGCATCGTAAGCTGCATTTACACCGTTCATCACATCGCATAGAACGATCTTGTTCTTTACCAAAGTTTTATTCAGGCAATAGCTGTAACACGCCCTGAAAAAAAGACCAACAATGTATCAAACATATTGCTTGTCTAAATCTTTTTAAATCAATCAAAATGCAACTTGCCAATGGAACTAACCGAGCATGGGCCTCATCGCAAGAGGATGTTACTTGCAGCCCATAAACCAATGGAACCTTTGTTCTATTGAGACTAAAAGAATTAACTGAAAACCCCTGCTTGCAAAGAGGAAACCATTAGTATCTAATAAATAAATAAAAAACTATGAGAGTCGGAGCAACAGAAGTAGAAAATACTATATTTCTTACAGTTAATGTCTTCCACCCATTCCCAAGAACGACCTTGTCAACAAAAAGGTGATCGGTTGTGCTTGCAGCAACGCTAAGTATCCACGCTGCTACACTCGACACTGATTGAAACCCTGTTGTACCACTATTGCCTGCAGATTGCAAAACAAGTACACCTTTCTCGGCTGCATGGAAAGCACCAATGGCTAGAGGGTCCTGGTAAAGGTCAACTGGAATTTCTAATCCTAACGAAACTGATATAAGATCAACTCCATCGGCAATGGCATCATCAAAACCTGCCAAGATGTCTTCTGAAAGACACAATATACCACTGCATACTTTATATGCAGCAATCCTTGCTGATGGAACCCCTCCTCTTGCAATGCCTTCAGCAAGTCCATAGAAACTAGCATTAACTACATTGTTTCCGGCGGCTGTGGATGCCGTATGAGTTCCGTGACCCTCCATGTCCCTAGCGGAATCTGAGTGGTAAGCTCGAGTTCCAATAAGCTTACTGTAAGATAAGTACTAAAATATCATTACTAAACAACAAATACTGAATCAGGGATTTGAATAATAGTCGTCCGATTGCAAATTTACTTGTTACAAGTGAAGTTTTGGCCACCCTTACAAGCTCCCTTCCACTTTTTTGGTCGTGGACCAAATCCTTCATCACTGAAGCTATCTGATTCGGGCCATATTCCAGTATCAAGGACACCAACAATGACGTTACTCTCGGCGGTAGCATTGCGTTTAACAGTTTGATTGAACCCCAAGAAATCCCATGATCTTGTCGTTTGAAGGTGATAAACTTTACTTGGAAAAACCGAAACAACTTCTTTAAAGCCTACATAACAAAGAAATGGTGAAATCATATCATTAAGAAAATACCATTGAGTTTTAGAGAAAAAAAAAGACAGCTCTTCTTCTACCACTTACTTGCAAGTTTCTTTGCCTCTTCATTAGTTAACTTAGCAGCAAATCCATTGAAGCTCCTTTTATAACTTTTGATTAAGTAATTTTCCACAGAGCTGCTGAGAATTAAAAAAAAAAAAAAATGGTCCAAAACCGGTTAGTCATCTACAAACGGAGTGACCCCACGTACTAAAAGGGAACCAATCTCGATCATTGCCGATTACAGGTCCTACCTGAGTGTAGAAAGTGATTGAAGCATAGCGGAATGTTGAGATGAAGCAATGTCCTCTCTTTCAGGAGCAGCTCCCAAGTATGCAATGTAAACCTGCATGACCACATTATTACAATTTAAATAATCAGAAATTCATTTCAAAGATATAAAAAGAAGACAATACTTACTTTCCTGTCATCCTCTACAGCACCATGGCAGTGGCTTATACAAAGCATGAGAATCACAGTAATGTCAACAACCAGTAAGAAACTTGACATTGCCATTTTTTTTTTCTTTTCTGGAGAGCAAGTATAAAAGACAACATAAGTGGTATTTTATAGTGGATTCAAAAGATTGAATCTCATGTCGCATTAGCTGGAGTTTTATTTTTTTTTCTTTCCATAGTCACTGCAACTTTGGAAATGTATCTGTCACTTTTTTCCTTACCATAAATGATTGTGATTTATGATATTTTTACTATTATTAGATTGTTGTATAAAAAATTAGTATAGAAATTCTTTATAAAAATTGATTTTTTTTTTGTTATACTTTGTTAAGTGATTTCCGGTGCTTAATGCATTCATAAAGAGTTGTACAAAGAAAGTTGGTGTAATGGCTTGTTATAGGATCATGGCAGAAGACATAAAATCGATGGTTAACTTAGATTTGAATGTGACTATGAAATAAATGACGAGTCTGTTATATGATCTTTTGTTAGTTAATATGGTAAAAAAATAATATTAGATTGAAACATAAATTAAGTCAACTCCATGATTAAATCTTGACCAGAAATAAAGTTTTAATTTACTAATCACAATTAAAATTGGAAGTTTCCAAATCTTGTGGCAATGTATATTACTCTAAAGGAAAATTGTGCTTCTTGATTTCTAATTATATAAGCTTGGGAATTTAGTTTTTTTATTATTTAACAAGTAAAATCTTAGCTTGATTTAGATATAATAAGGAGGTAAAGGTCAAGTCTGTCGTATGATCTAATGTTGATAAATATAATGAGAAATAACATTAAACTAGATTTTATTTTATTTGAATATAGCAATAAAATAAAGGTCGAGTCTATTGTATGATCTTATGTTGATAGATATGGTGGGAAATAGCAATAGAATGAAAAAAAAAATGAAGCAAACCACGTAATTAAATCTTGACTAGAAATAAAGTTTTCATTTACTAATTACAATTAAAATTGAAAGTTTTCAAATCTTGTGGCAATATTTATTACTCTAAACGAAAATTGTCCTTCTTGATCCTTAATTATATAAGCTTGGCAATTAGATTTCAACTTGTTTAACAAGTAAAATCTTAGCTTGAATTGGATGTAGCAATGACGTAAAAATCGAGTTTGTTATATGATATTATGTTAGTAAATGTGGTGGGAAATAATATTAGATTGGAATGTAAATGAAGCTATCGTCATTACTGAATCTAATCACAATTAAAATTGAAAGTTTTCAAATCTTGTGGCAATGCTTATTATCCTAAAGGAAAATTATGCTTCTTTATCCTTAATTATATAAATTTAGCGATTTTAACTTATTTAACAAGTAAAATCTTATATCGAGTTGAATATAATAAAGAGATAAAAGTCGAGTCTATTAAATAATGTTATATTGATAAATATGATGAGAAATAACATTAGGTTGATATGTAAATAAAGCGGTCAACATTATTAAATTTTGAGGAGAAATAAAGTTTTAATTTACTAATGTTTATTTATAATGTTGCATAAGAGATCCCATGGCTATTAGGAATTATAAATCCTAGTTCTGTAAGGAGTATAAAATGGAATCTCACTTTCTCATATAGTTATTTTCTAATTAATCATTAATTAATTTAGTTTAATTATTTTAATCATGTTTTAATCATCATTAATTAATAATTAATCAAACTTAATAGGATCATCATCATTTATCATTCTTATTTAAGTCTCAAATCTTTTATTAATTAAAATTCAATAGCGGTTGAACTTTCACAATTTAGAAACAAAGCTTTAATTAACCACTTTTTTTGTTTAAATTATTTTCACAATAACTCTATAAATATTTTTATTTAATATTTAAGGAATCGGTATATTAAAATGGGGTTTTAAAACTTCATTTTCCTACACTCTGGATTTCGATTCACAAATTCGCACAATATATTAGTACAAATATCCATTTGCTCATTATCAATTTAAAAATGAGAAAATTAGTCCATCTCAACAAAAATAAAAATAAATAAAATAATTTCAAAAAAATTTAAAATTAAAATTCTAGAAAAATTGTAAAAATATTTAAAAATTAAAATATTTAAAAATTCAAAATAATAATTTTGGATTTAAAATATTTAAAATTTAAAAATTAATGATTAAATCGGAAATTAATAGTTAAATGAGGTTAAATTGTGCATATATGCCTTTTTTTTTTGTTAATTGGCCAAATTGGCCCTTTTTTTTTCAATATTTAGAGAAATAAGTTGTTTTTGGAGAGAGAGTTTGAATGTGGGTTTAGCTAGACGAGCTTTTACTGACATGTCAAGAATGAGCACCCAACTGATAAAAAAAACGCATACAGCTCCACTTCCGCACCTGAAGGCAAAGAGAAATCATTGCTTTTCCTAACACGTCAGCAAAAGGTCGTCCAACTGGATGCATTTTACTACTAATTGGGCTAAAAATTCATCTAGTTAAAAGTACTTTTTGTCAACGGTAAAAAAGGCATTTTTGATACTCTCTCCAAAATTAATCTATTTCCTTAAATCTTAAAAAAAAATACTTATTTAACCAATTAAAGAAAAAAAAAGAAGACATATATAACTATTTTAGCCATTAAACGATGAAAATAGAACAAAATCAATAGTTTAATGACTACTTTGCCCTAAATCCAGGTCATCGATCCATGCTAATACTTCTCTTCATCTTAACCCTCCATTAAGTGTAATCGACGGCCGCTACAAGATTCAAATAATCTAGCGGATCACTATCGAAACACAAAACTCCCCATTTCCCGCTATAAAATACATCGCAATTTAGTTTCGCTCCTCAAATTTCTGATTTTATCATCCAAATCTTTCGTCTCTTAATTTTGGTTGGATATCGAAGATGTCAGGAAGAGGAAAGGGAGGCAAGGGTCTTGGCAAGGGAGGAGCTAAGCGCCACCGTAAGGTTCTCCGCGACAACATTCAGGGCATCACAAAGCCGGCAATTCGACGCCTTGCCCGTAGGGGAGGAGTGAAGCGTATCAGCGGCTTAATCTATGAGGAAACCCGTGGAGTTCTCAAGATCTTCTTGGAGAACGTCATTCGCGATGCGGTCACATACACTGAACACGCCAGGAGAAAGACGGTGACTGCCATGGATGTGGTTTATGCGCTGAAGAGGCAGGGTAGGACTTTGTATGGATTTGGCGGTTAGTTGATTTAGGGTCTAGGTTTTAAAATAGGGGAAGAATTGTAAGACTCAGTTAAAGTTACAAGCTGGGTTTTGTTGTTCTCTGTTATAATTTGTAATTCGCATCATCAATTGCGTATTTTTCTTGAAAATTGAAGGTCATTTTGTCAATCTTAACTCTCCTCTTTTAGGAAATGTAAGGTGGCATTGCCAATAAGGTTCCAATTTGAGAGAGGACGTTGAGTGAATTGAAAGTTTAAATGGCTACCAAAACAGAGACTGAGAGAATCAAGGCTTTAATATTTCTCTGGCCAATCATATGGGGTATACACCCCTCATTTCCCCAACATTACTATTATTGTTAGCAACGAAAGCAGACACTATATGAATCTTAAACATGACTTACTTTGGTAAGAAAGAAATTGCAAGAAAAGAAGTTAAAGCTCGCCATTCAGCTCTCCACATTCTGTCTAAGAAGTTAAAATTTTGAGTGTTTTGTGCTTTGGCCACACTCGGTATCTGCAGCCTTTTCGTTTTCCCAAAACTACAACCTCATTTGTATCCAGGTTGTTTGCTATGGATAGGATATGTTGGTTTCAGTGCTGTGATGAGATGGCAAGGATAAAAAGATGGGTGTATTTTGGATAAATCAGGTAAAATGGCCATGCCATTCAAGATACTGCAACACTTCTCAGATGTGGCCTGGAGCTATAACAAAGCAGGCCAAGTTTCAGAACATTTTTCATCTCAATGGCTACTAAAACAGAGACTGAAAGAAAAACACAAAGTTGTTTAATCTCAGACTAATCAGTCGGCATCTCAAATCGACAAATGGGACAATAATGACTTTGTTTCAGCCATTTTTCCGTGCAATCACCGTGAAAGACATGAGAACATGGCATTCGAGAAGCTTCAAAACCGACCTTGAGTTCCTCCAAACATATCATGCAGTCTTCTTCTCCAGCTTCTACTTTGACTCTTTCTATCATCTCCTCGATTGATGATTCATTAGCTGCAACCTTGTCGTTGTTAATGCTCTCAAGCTCTCAAGTTATTTCTGTCAAAGCTCTAGTCATCCAAATCTCTACATCCATCCCGTTTTCCACCAGTATTGCCAGGATCTTACTTTATAATAATATCCCCCGTTAACCATCATTTGTGATATTTCCCCCTATTTATCTTCTTATTTATACTTATATTTTATTTATTATGTATTTAGAGAATAATGGGAGAAAAAATTGGAGTTATATTGGAAGAGTGCATGAGCATGAGTACGAGTATGACCAATATGCTCAGAGTAACCAATTTATTTGAGATCCAATTCAGAGAACAACTTTGTGATACAGATAGATACAAATTTGATGATATTCTCGTTGCTGTAATAACTTAAACCTTTTAAACCCATTGACGAGTGATAAAACCCAATTCCTTCATGCATTAGATTACAAATGAAGGATAAACAATAACACTAACTTCTATAATCTTAGTCTTAATCAACTGGCATCTCAAATCGGCAAATGGGACAATAATGAC
Organism: Gossypium arboreum; assembly: GCF_025698485.1. Classification (NCBI taxonomy): domain Eukaryota; kingdom Viridiplantae; phylum Streptophyta; class Magnoliopsida; order Malvales; family Malvaceae; genus Gossypium; species Gossypium arboreum. Next base: position 142,110,500 of record NC_069077.1, on the reverse strand, counting down.
TTTGATTCAGCCATTTTTTTATGCAATCATCGTGAAAGACATGAGAACATGGCATCTGAGAAGCTTCAAATCCGACCTCCACTTCTTCCAAACATATCATGCACTTTTCTTCATCTCCAGCTTCTACTTTAACTTTTTCTATCATCTCCTTGATCGATGATTCGGTAGCGGCAACCATGCCATTGTTAATCCTCTCAAACTCTGACGTCGATTCCGCCAAAGCTCTACTCATCAAAGTCTCTTGGTTGATCTCAGACTCCACCAACAATGCTTGTATGGTTGAATGTAAATACATGACTTTACAATACCATCCACTGTCAAATGTCCTGTTTGCAATTCCAAGTCCACATCCCATGATTTCTTGAACGAGGGTATTGTAAGAAGCAGAGGGCATGTTGATTCCGAGTCTTGTAAATGCCGAAGCAAGAAGTTCATGAAGGTTGTTGCGGTTTTGCAAAATGTTGAGACCAAAACGAAGAGTTTGTTGTACAGAAAAACAGTTGGTGTAATTGTCTATTATCGGATCATGGCGGAGGAGATTGATGTCTACGATTAATTTGATTTGGATGTGACGAGGAGGTAAAGGACGTTTCTGTTGTATCAACCCGTGATGGTGAACATGGTGGGAAATAACATCGGAAGGGTACAAAATTGAAGCCGAAGCCATTGAAGAAACTTGAAGAGAAACAAAGCTTTAACTTAACTATCACAATCGATTTTGAGATTTCGATTCTTATATTAATATATATTTATAAAGAGCAAGGAATCCATATTTACTAGGAATTACAATTCTACAAGGAGCATAAAATTGGTTACCACTTATCCATTTGATTTATCCAATATTTTTTTAATCCCTAAAATATATAAATTTATTTTTTAATATTAATATCTTAATGATATTCATTCCAACCCATATCTTACATTCTATTTTCATAGTTTATCTTTACTATTTAGTTCTACAATATTCTTGTATTTTTGGATATGAGAACATGGCATCCGAGAAGCTTCAAAACCGTCGTCCACCTCCTCCAAACGTATCATGCAGCCTTCTTCATCTCTACCTTGGCGACCATGCCATTGTTAATCCTCTCAATCTCTGAGCTTGATTCCGCCAAAGCTCTACTCATTAAAGTCTCTTGGTTGATCTCGGATTCCACCATCATTGAATGTAAATACATGATTTTACGATATCATCCACTACCATATGTCCTGTTTGCAGTTCCAAGTCCGCATCCCATGATTTCTTGAATGACGGTGTTGTAAGAAGCAGAGGGCATGTCGATTCTGAGTCTTTTAAATGTCGAAGAAAGAAGTACATGAAGGTTGTTGCGGTTCTGCAAAATGTTGAGACCAACACAAAGAGTTTGTTGTACGTAGGAGATTGATATCTATGGTTAACTTGATTTGGATGTGACGAAGAGGTAAAGGATGCTATTGTTGTGTAAAGCCGTGATGATGAACATGATGAGAACAAGTATGAATTTGAAGCTGATGCCATTAAAGGAAACTTGGGGAAAAACGAAGCTTTAATTTGACTATCAGAATAGATTTTGATAAATTATGATAAATCAATTTTATTGTAAAAGTATAGCATCGTATCAATTTAGCCATTAAATGGAATGAAAATCATGTGATAACTACACATGTTTGTAATTTAATTTATGTGTTCTAAAAATACTCTATGATAAATTAAAACCGGCGTTTAACACTTAAAAGTGATGGCTATACTAACGAAAAAGACGTGATTGATGCAATATTCATGCATTTAGGATTCAATTGAAAACAGATTTGAAATTTGAGAACTAATTCAGAATATAAATAATAGTTTAGGGATGCTCCTTGGATTTAACCCAAACAAGAAAAGCAAAAGCGCTTAAAGTATCTGGTAATAATCCAGGTCATCGATCCGCGCCAATACTTCTCTTCATTTGAACCCTTCATTGTAAGTAATCAACGGCTGCAGGTTATCTTCAAGCTCGACCCACGGATCACTATCTCAACAAAAAGCTGCCAAGTTCCCACTATAAAATAACTCGCAATTTCGTACCGTTCCTTAAGTTTCCAATTTCACTATCCAAATCATTCAAGTTTCTTAATTTTCAGTCGATATAGAAGATGTCAGGAAGAGGAAAGGGAGGCAAGGGACTTGGCAAGGGAGGGGCGAAGCGCCACCGTAAGGTCCTCCGTGACAACATCCAGGGCATCACAAAGCCGGCAATTCGACGCTTGGCCCGTAGGGGAGGAGTCAAACGTATCAGTGGCTTAATCTACGAGGAAACCCGTGGAGTTCTCAAGATCTTCTTGGAGAACGTCATTCGCGATGCTGTCACCTACACCGAACATGCCAGGAGGAAGACGGTGACCGCCATGGATGTGGTTTATGCTCTGAAGAGGCAGGGTAGGACTTTGTATGGATTTGGCGGTTAGTCGATTTAGGGTTTAGGTTTGTAATTAGGGGAATCCTTTAGGGCTTAATCGAAACTACAAGTTGGGTCTTGTTGTTCGATGTTATGATTTGTAGCCCGTGCTATCAATTTCATATTTTATTGGAATATGAAGAATTATTTTAGTGTCTGAGTTTTCTATATTGAAATTTGAAAGCTTTTCCCAATCTAAAGAGTATAAAAAGTAATTGAATTCATGGAAAGCTTAGTGAGAAGACAAAGAACTGAAACTTGCAGGAAAAAAATTCGTCCTTGATCACTCTAAAATGTTTACAGTTGCTGTTTAAATCAGTAAGCTTTATGCATTGATGCAAAATTTGATAAATTTCAGTTAAATTAGCAGTTGAAACCCACTGAGATAATCAAATAACATTGGGATTTCATTTTCAGATCTTTTTTGTATTTAACACTTGGTTCATTAGCATGAACCGTGGCAGCAAAGAATATAGAAATGTGAGTATATATATACACATGGACCCAAAATGACGAGGAAATATTGTTTTATTTCAGGCATACATTCACTAAATGATGGCAAATCATTACATGTGTTTTTTTTCACATAAAAATCACTGTATAAACCTCCCTAATAGGAAGCCTTTTTTCCATCTTTCTGCTGTTATCTTTCATTTAAAGCATTGAAATTTTAGCCTAGACTTCCCCTAAACCAAAATGGCTTCAACCTGTATCTCAAACTGCATCACTGACGCTAGGGTCCCAATCAGGCCAACATATGTGAACCTCTACAAATGGCCGGAATCCGATGCCGAGTTCGTCAGGTCACTGAGCTCCGACGGGCGCACCGGCGGGGGAGGTCGTGTGCGGTCCACCGTGGTTGATAGCATTTCATGTAGGCAAATGTACCTTAGAAGCTATACTTTCCATAGGAATGAAGCTGGGCCTGAGAAAACTAAATGTTTTGGCAGAGTTAAGAAGGAAAGAAGAAAAAGGAATAAGTCAAAGAAGCAGCGCATGGCGCTGAGAAGGGCCAAAGAGGTATCTTTTGCCGCCTTATTGGCTATGTTCCGCAGGCTGTTGTCTTGTACCACCAAGGTTGATGTGGCTGATCATGGTGGTTGAACCACCATTTTCAGCCATTAAAACTTCCATTTTTCTATTTTTGTTGTTTCTATATAGCTTTCTAATAGCATTTAAGTTTTTTAAAAAATTATTTTGATGCCTTTTTTTCACTTCCCTCTTTGTTGGTGGAAATAGAGTAATGATATCTATAATATCATGATATGTTAATGGTTAAACCCATTTTCACCTTCTAAAATTATAAAGCGTTTAGCTATATTTCAAGTTCCTTTGCTTTTGGTGTCTGGTTTTGTGCTTTGTGGTTCTTCCCTCTGGGTTTCTGTCACTGTCATTCATGTATCTAAAAACAAAACAAGAATATATATATAAATTATATGCATTTATATTAAAGGTTACAGTTTACTCTTATTTACCCTTTGTTCATATTATTTTCATTACCCATATTCAACACATATCCAAATATAGGTACATAAGTATATAGATAATATCTTCCATGTTTCTTTCAAATATATAAAAAATCTTGAAAATATTCGTATCAAACACATAATATTAAAAACATAAAGTATATAAAACCATGTAAAATCTAATTTCTTAAACAGAAAAAAGAAAAAAAACCCAAATTTGTGGAAATTAAAGATAGGCATGATGGTGACAGCATGGTGGTGGAGGTGGTGAGGCCAAAGATTTTAGAGACATTTCTAACCTAGAGTTTAGCTTTTAAATTCCCAACTTTTTTTTTCTTTTGTGTTTTCAATTTCTTGAAAAGGATGGGAAGCAAATCAGCACCATTTTCTTGACCATCATGACATTAAAGGAAGCAAAAAAAAAAAAAAGTTTCAGGCCCAATCATACTGTAAAAACCAATCATGAAAACACAGTTTTTTAGTGTAGAAAAAAGGACAAAAATATGTAACTTACAAAACAAGTTCTTTTATTGGGTTAATTAATCCACTATGGAATTTTAGTATGTTTCTTAAATCACTTCTGTATTTAGCACCTAACAATTAGAGCACACAATCAATGATTTATGATGCTAAATCAATACTTGGATTGTTATCATAATTAGTTAACCATTTTGGGTTTTCTTGCTAATCTGTCAGGTTATTGTTAGATTCCGAAAGTTTGTTTGAAATTTAGAAGAATTTGGATATAAATGTTAGGCCTTAAAAATGAGTTTAGACAAAAAAAAAAATTAAATCCGTTTAAAATATGAGTTGGGTAAACTCGAACTTTTAGGGCTAAAGCTCAACTCGACTCATCTTGCATGTGTATAACACTATAATATAATATGTTATTTATATATATTATATAATTTATAACACAAAAACTAAATCTATAGTAATACATAATATTATAATGTAAATATTAAAAAATATAAATTTATTAAATATTGAATTAAAATAATAAAAAATTTTTAAAATTTTAAAATAATATTTATAGACCTAAAATGGGTTTGGGTTAACTATTTATAAATATAAGCTTTGATAAAATTATAAGCTCATATTTCGGGTCGAGTTTGGACAAGTATAATGTAAGTTAATTTTATGCTTAAACCTGATCCGAGATCAAGCAACATAGATGATGGCTTTGACAGAGTTTAGTATACCCCATTTTCCCTTTCCATTCTGTTCTAATAATGTCCTTTTGAGTGCTTTTGATGATACAATTTTCTTTCAATATGAGGGAAATCTCATTCCATTTTCTTCCAACACAAGTATGAAATATTTATGAGCAAATTTCAAGAGCAATAAATGTCATTAAGTATATTTACCATACTGCAAATTCGCCTTCGCGCAGTTACTTCATGCAATTTACCGTAAAAAATGGTATCAACAGGTTCGGGTTTTTTCATGTAAAAGGGTCTTTGGAAGGTCATATAATCTTGTACCATATGGAACACTGATGCAGCAAGATAAAAATCAAGAAAAGAATCAATCTCGAAGTAATCATACACCTATTACTCGAAAAAAGTCGAAATTTACATTATAGTATATCAGTTCATTGACACGACAAATCAGAAACAAAAGCTACATGAAAGAAAGAAATTTAAATTGAAACATATTGGTCAATTGCCTAAAGCTTACTTGAAAATCCCATGGAAGAGCTCCTAACAACGAAAAAACGAAGGAATTCAGACCATTCCGCCTTGTTATTAAAGAAACTACTCGAATGTGATAAGCCGTGGTGGAACGGAGAAAACCGAGTCAAAGAGAAGCTTAATAGGATTTTCCCATCTCATATAAGTCACCTGCCTTCAGATTTCAACAGCTGTGAAAATACTTTACTCATTGAAACACCTGAGAGGTCATTCACACTTGATGCCTCGAGCTGCACGGAAGAAACGGTGGGATCGAGTGGACCGACATTGTTGATTTGTGAAGAAAGCTCACCAATCATGTTTGTACTGTTTTCTTCAGGGTCGCGTCCAACGACTGCTTCCTGAAGTTGAAGAGCATACTCCAGATTCCATAAGACATCTCCCATGGAGGGCCGGTCCACACCGAAATCAGCTAAGCACTTTTCAGCAGTTTCGCCAAACTTACGAAGAGAATCATGCCTGATGCTTCCTTTGAGGTTAGGATCGATTATTTGCTCCAGCTGTCCTTTCTTCTGCCATTTCATCGCCCATTCAGCTAGATTTACCATTTCCCTCGGGAGCGTCGGGTCTATTACCGGTCTTGCACAAAGAACTTCAAACAAAACCACTCCGAATGAATATACATCCGATTTCTCCGTCAGTTGTTGCCTTCTGAAATATTCCGGATCCAAGTACCCAAAACTTCCTTTCACTGCCGTACTAACATGGGTTTGATCGATTTCAGGACCTGTTTTCGACAGCCCGAAATCAGCAACTTTGGCCATGAAGTTCTCATCTAGTAAGATATTCGCGGACTTCACATCACGATGAATAACAGCTTTTGCATAGCCTGTATGGAGGTAGTGGAGTCCTCGAGCCGCCCCAATGCATATTTCAAGCCTTTGTTTCCAGCTTAAACTCGGATAACCTGAGCCATAGAGATGACTCTTGAGTGTTCCATTCTCCATATATTCATAAATCAGTATCATCTCATTCTTTTCATCGCAATAACCAATCAAGGAAACCAAATGGCGGTGTCGGAACTGGGACAGCATATTGATTTCAGTCTGGAACTCAGCAAGTCCTTGTTGGGACCTCGGGTTTCCCCTTTTAACGGCGACTTTCGTACCATCATTCAGTTCTCCCTTGTACACCTTCCCGAAGCCTCCTATTCCAATAACCCAACTTTCATCGAAGTTGTTTGTGGCTTCTTGAACAGCAAGAAAAGGAATGTGATAGCTAGCATTGGAGTTGAGACTGGCAGTTGTTCCTTTCGAGTATTTGCTCCCCATAGTTTGAGAAGTCCCTCCATTAATCGAAAACGGAATCCATGTCTTTGATTGCCCGTGAAGTGCCTGTCGTCTTCTTTTTCTACAAACCATGAAGATAACTCCAGCCAACAGCAACCCAGAAGCCACCCCAGCGCTTGCACCTACTATAGAACCGATGTTCATCTTTGAACTTGAACCGGAAGCATTAATAGTTGCCGAGCCAGTAAGGCTGCCATCAGAATTGTTCATTTTCATTATTTCCAGCCCATTCAATATGGCATTCGGCTCAGAGCCAGGTAAAGTAGAAGGGCCGATACTTACATGAAGCTTATTACTAGTAACCAAATCTGTAACATAATCCATATAATATGCAGCAGCCAAAACATTGACCAAATAAGTACTCAAGTCAAGGTCCCGAACAACCATCAAGGAATCAATAAAAACATTAAAGTACAACTCGTTAAGAGCATCGCTAACAATATCGCAAAAGTGAAACCTAACAAGGTACTGAAATCCCGGATCCACATCGAATTCCCAAGTGACATTGAAGTTACCTCCGGTTACATTTGCAGAATTCATTTCAGTACAGGAACCGTAGACAGTACTCGGAGCAATATCCGGAGTTGCCCCACCCTCGACAAACTTGACAGCTCTAAAATTCGATACAGTCAGAGCAAGGTTTTTTTCTACCAGAAAACGTTGGTCAGGCACCCATGTTCGCCAAAGGGTATCATTCTCGAATGAGACGGTAGGTCCTCCCATATTCACTCTAAAAACTGTCTCTAACGCCTGCAACGTTAGCCCTTGGAATGCCATCGATGATTTAACCAAATGAGCACCATCCTGAATGAGTTCATCAGGAACCGAAACAACTTCTATAGCATTTATAAACGCAAACGAACCCTTTAAAGGACTAAACGTAACAGCAAGGCTATTCGATGTTACATTAACCGAAAATTCTTTCACAAGAGGAGCTTGAACACTGAAACTGGTGAGAAGAACATGGTTTTCGGTGGAAACATCGAACTTAGCCAAGCTCAAATTATAATTACCGAAAGCAAACGGATAGAAATTAAGCCGAATCCAATGCCTTCCTTGTCGGCTAATCGAAAACGTGTACTTCGAGACATCGGTAAAGACTCTTGCAGTTTGATAAAGTGGGGAATCATCAGAGGAAGTAATTGAAGCTTTTGAAATGTTCCCAATAACACTTTGTGGTGTTGAAAGGAGCTTTGAGGCTAAATTATCAGCCATGAAAACTCGATGACCCACGGTAGTATTAGTAAATGATCCACAATCAATAAGGTAATTATCTGCAGGTGTAAATCCTCTAACCAAACATGCTAAACACAAAATTAAAGAAACCCAGAACAGCAATTCAAATACTCTACAACCCATTTGTTTTATTTTTTTGCAAAATCCTAGAAATAAACAACAGAATGTAAAGAGCTGAAATCCAGGGTTCTTACTAAAACAGTAACAGGTTACTAGTAAACTAAAGAACACAAATCCTTGAGCTTAAATGAAAGAAAAAAGGGGGGGGGGGGAGGATAGAGAAACCTGGATTTTAGGAGATTCCTATTGAGTGAATATGAAATCTTTTTTGTGGAGCTCTTATGGGAATTTATCAGAGTTTTTTCATGTGAATTTTGAGAAATCTTACAAGACACAAGCTGATTTGAAATAGGTGACAACCTCATTTTCTTGACATATTCCTTAGATATTTTTTATCATTTTTTCATGTCCTTAAATTGATGGGGAAATGAAAATGAATAATTAAAAAAAAAAAAGCAACAAAGAGTCAAAAGGTGGTGGAACAGGTGGGAAAAAAATCTTTATTATTAGAAGGCGAATTTCAGTAAATGCTTTTATTTATTATTTGGGCAAATTTCGTTAGTAGTCACTCCACTATTTTTTTAATTTTTAATTATTTAATTATAAAAATTAAAAATAATTATTTAATTATTTAATTTTATCTTTTTGGTCATTCAACTATATTAAATTTTTGAGTGTTTTCATTTTTATTAACCAGCTAATGACCAAAAATGAAAAATTAAATAGTTGGATGATAAAAACGAAAAAAGAACATAGTTTAGTGATAGTTTACCCTATTTATTTTTTGTTAAACATTCACAATTTATTATATTAGTTTTAAAGTTATCTATGAATTTCAAAATATTCTGATTAAGCCCTTAAAGTATTTGTATTGCATTAAAAATAAAGTTTATTTAAATTACGCATATCAAATTACAAACAAGTATGTACGTATTGCATGAATAACTTGAATTTAACATGTTAAACAAACAAATAATATCAATAAATTTTTAAATATATACTTTTAACTCAGTGATATTCAATTTTTTAGTGAAACAAACAAATAAACAAAGATTACATCAAATTCATTTAATCAATCACTCCCTTTGCTTTATCTTGAATAAGAACTTCTAGGTAGCATGAAGACATTTGTCATAAACTTAGAGAGATGTCCTTCCCCTTAAACTCAATTTAGCCAAATAGTCCACAACATGATTGTCTTCTTTGAGAACGTGTTGAATCAACCAACGCCCTTCCGTACTCATTATCTTTTGGACTCTCATGAGAATTGTAACGCTTGAATATCCCAAAAAATTATCCTATAAAGCTTAAACTATTCTAAATTATCAGTGTAAATCACAACTTTATCCAAACTATTACTAAGCGACGTAATCACACCATTCAAAATACCTTAAAGTTGAGCCTAAAAAATATTACGTTTTTCGAGAAATCGATTATAATCGAAAATCCAATTCCTATTTTAGCAGTACATGTTTTAAATATGAATAATGAATATACTAATGAAAGAACTCACTTGCTACTGATATATATTTTTCAATTTAAAGAGTAATCTTAAATCTGAACTATAATTTAAAGTTGTTTAGTCATTAGTGCAATTAATTATTTTTCCTGTAAGAAAGTGGGAATAATAAAATAATATTGAATATACATTTAAGGGCTGATTAAATTTTGGAAATTTATGAAGAGTGGGTTTTCTTGTTATGTATTTTAATGTTGGTAGGTAAAATAGAGGTTTTGTTTTTTTTTTAAATTAATTACTTTCCACCTTAGTGGGTTGTTTTTATTATTATTATTTTCTAGTATATATTTGAGAAGATTTAATAAAAATATTTATATTTTTAAATCATAGTAATTCTAAATAAATAAATATTTATTAAAATAAAAACCATACAACTTTAGCTATCCAAGAATATTGTGGTGTTATATGTCAAATTTAGAAAATAAAAATATTAATATAAAACAAAGAATGGGAAGAAAAAGGGATAATTGAAATGTGAAAAGGAATTTTATTTGTAGTTGACAATTTTGTGAAAGTGGAGAACAAAAGGCTACAGCTGTAACAAATTGTTGTGGCAAACAAAAAAAAGGAAAATAAAGAGAAAAATCTACAACTATAAATAAAGTCGCAAGTTGCAACAACTCCCTATCTTCTTATTATTATTTCTAAGGGATTATCGGTTTGGTTTGAGTTAGAAAATTTATTTTTAATATTATTTAATAAAATTTTAATGTTTTTTAATAACCACTTCTAAAATAGTAATAATTTTAAGTAATAAAAATAATCAATAATTTTATATTTTTATATATAATTTTAAATTATTTTCACTATTTTAAATGTAAAATATTTACACCATAAAATTGAAATTAAAAAGTAATGTTTATGTACTTACATTCAGTAAATCGTCTAAACACCTCAACTTCGTCCGGTTTTTGTTTTTTTTTTTTACTTAGCCCTATTAGAATGACTCCCAATCTGTGCTTCGCATTGAGTTAATTATTTTTGGATCAAATAATAAAGTCGAAATATGCTACAGATAACTATACTCTTTATATATTTTAATTTAGCAATTATACTTGTATTTTCACGAATTTAGCCTCTTTATTTTTTTAGATTTAAAATTTCAAATTCAGTTGTTAATAACGTAAATTTTTTTGTTAAATGCATTGGCGAGACATTTCAAATTTAAAAATATTTGCTTAATAGTCATATAATAAAAAATTTACATTATAATGGACTTGAAGACAAAATTTCAATGGTGTTAAAGTTTTTAAAATTAATGTCGATATTTTTATTAAACTAAAATATATAAACAAACTATGATATTATAAAAATTAAATCGAAATTTAGTATTATACTCAAATTAAACGAATGAAGTATTTTTCTCAATTATGTGATCCAAAATGTCAACTTAAGCTTTAAATATATATATATATACATATGAATTAATTATATCAAATTTATTCAATCAATCTCATTAAATAGTTGCGAAATCTTTATATTATTGAATTCCACTTTATTTTTTTCCATTTTTTGGTCAAATTTATTGAATTCCACGTTGGTTCGTTAAGATATAAAAAGGAAAAAAACATAAATAAAAAAATTCCACTAACTCTTAATTCCGCGTTGTGAAATTGTGTCTTCAGTCTTCATCAATCTATTGTTTTATATTCCAACCCAAATAAATAAATAAGACTCATTGTTCTGCAATTTTATTTTGGATTTGTTTTTGAAATATTTCAGCGTGATTTTAGTTTATAGTCTCCGACGAATACGTGTATGAAGGCACCCTTCGCTTTCGATATAATAAACAAGGGAATGAAGGATAAAAAAGGAATTAAAATGAAAAAGAAATAAGTACGTGAAGAGTGAAAACCGGAGAGATTATTTACTGTTTTACACCATTAAAGTTTTTATTATTTAGTTCCTAAATTTGATATATTTTTTCAATTTAATCCCTGAGTTTTTCTCTCCACGGTTGTCTAAGAATTTTGCAACTTTTAACAAATTGGTCCTTGAACTTGAACTTGAACTCTTTTAAGATGTGTTGACATGTTACTTTCTCACCTGCATTTTTTTTAATTATATAAAATCTTTTTTTTTTATTTTGCCCAGCGGCGGTGTTAACCTCTAAGCTAGCTATCGCCCGCCTTTTTCTCCTTCTCACTATTTCTTTCTTTCTTTCTTCGTCTCATTTGCTCCACACGTTTTCTCTATTTTCAGTTTGTAGATCTATTTTGAGGGTATATTTGTTGTATTCGTAAGTTCTGATGAACAGATGATGACACTTGTCGTTCGCTAAAACTCCACCCACCACCAGTAATTTTTCTTGGAAAGTGGGTTCATTAGCTTCTTAATATGTTTTTATTTTGAGAGTATTTCAGAATAATAAATAATTTCACGAGTCGATTTGAACTCGTGTTGTTTTAAGTTTTATATGTTTTTTTGTTTGTTTTTCTATTGTTTAATAAATTTTCAATTTTATAAGTTTATGTCTACTCTTGTAACAGAGTTTCTGAATTGTATGGTTCTCATTATAGGTTCTGATCATATCTGCTCCTTATTTACACAATGCCTAGAACTACCTATAACCCCTCCTCAACCCATAAATAGGAGAATAATGCGCTTCAGCGCACTTGAACCCATGTCCTTTAGTATTGGCAACAATGTCCATGTCAATCGAGTTATAACTCAATCGGCATATAAACATGAACTTTAATATTATGTAATCTTATACATAATATTTTGATATAATTTATTTTTCGCAAACTACTAATATTATTTTGTGTTTACATATTACTTACACAAATAACTATACTTATCTAATATAAAAAATATATATTTCTAAATAAATATAATTAAATCAAAATTAAAGTTTAATAAATATAATTATAAAAATTAAAATTTATATCTCAATTTATAGATTAAATTAAAATTTATGTATAATTTATAAGTGATACATACTATTTATTATTATTAGTACTGTTATTATTAATGAAAGTGGTTAATAGGCATTAGGGAAGGATCTAGTTACAAACAAGGCGTGCATGGAACGCACTCTAGACAACGATAGAAGAACATGATTTGATCGCAAAATTCCATTCAATAATCAACCATGACGGTGACTTGTACCATATTTCTATTATTTAATAGATAGTATTTTATATTCTAAGCATACATCATTCCAATATTTTAGCTCTTGTAAGTGAAGATAATTATGGTAAAATAAATCACCAAATTATAAGTAAGTTGAATCATCAAATTATTAAAATAGTTGTTGTATGGTCTTTTCTACTTGTGTCACCTATACCAATCAAAAGCTTTCATTTTTTTCTTTTATGGTTCAGGTTTTTTTTTTTATGAAACAACTTTAAACGTTATGAATTTAAGAATTAAAATTCAAACAGTTTTTTTCTCTTATCTTTGAAATTAGTCGTCAAGTCGACTTGGATCTAAGGTATGTCCTTCTACTTGTCGATTGGTATTGATCCGTTATACTAATCATCGAATCATCGCTTAGAACTTGCTGGTTGGACTTAAAAAAACCTTAATAGCACAATGACTTAAATAAAATCTTTCGAATAGTTTATTGACTTGAACGAAAATTTTTAAATAGTTCAATGATCATTTTGTAATTTTTTAAAGTCTAGTGACTACAATGTAAGCTTATTAAACCTTTGCTGACTTTAAGTGTAATTTTCTTTCTATAATTTAAACATTTAATAGATAATATTTAATATTCTAATCATATACCATTCCAATATTTTAAGCCATGTATGTCATGATTTTTGTCATGATTTTAGTACAATTCTTGTAAAAGTTATTTTTAAGTAATTAAGGGTTAGTAAAATTTATGGCTTATTGATGATTGAGTTTTAACTCAATTGATATCAATATTATTGTCAGTGCAAGAGGATGTGAGTTCGAGTGTGCTGATGCACGTTATCCTTCTATTTAAGGGTTGGAGAAGTTATGAATAATTCTAAGCATTATATCAAAAGAGAAGAACAAATTATAACTTATATTATTTTAAAATTAAAGAATCATTTATATTGTTGTATTATTTAAAAAAACAAATTTTCGAAATTCTTATTTATCTCTCTTAAAAATCATTTTTATGTAAACTCGAGTTAATTACTATACCTTTTATATACAAAATTTTAGGGTAATATTCATCATCCGTACCTTTCAAGACATTTTACTGTTGGTCCACTAGTTAGTTAGAGATTAAAATTTAATTGTCGTATACATTTATCAAATCATATGGCTTAATATATTATGACCCACCAATATTTGCATAATAGTAAAAAATCAACTAGAAAATCGATATACATGGATTAAATAAAGTATATTTTAAAAAAATAATAAAATGAGCATTATTTAGTAGAATTATATTTGAAAATATTAGTTAATTATTATATTAATTTTAAGTTAGTAATAAATATAAAATAGCCTACGAGGCATTGGTTTAATTATAAATATAAAATTGTACGATACTTAAATATTGTTTTAGTTATAATCTCTTATTTTTTACTTTTAGTTTAAAAAATTATATTTTATTTTATTTTATTTTATTTTATATAAGGTTAATTTTTTATAATTATTTTATCTTCCTAATGTTCATTGTGCTCTTCTTCTTCTTTTTTTGGACCAGAGAGAATGATTAAACCATAACTTAAACTATTTGGGGTCAAGTCACCCCGGAATAATCATTATGTAATAATAGTAGAATATCATCCAACGGTTGCATGAAAAAGTACCTACCCACTAGTCTTGAGAATACCATTAATACTAACCCATTAGTTATTTTGTTACCCTCTCTAAATGTACGAGTAACTTTAACCATTCATGGAAGTTGTAATATATTCTTAATAGCACGTGTCACAAGCTGAGTAATGTTGATCAACTATATTTTCTTGAATTGTTTGAATAGCTTTAGTATCATCCACAGCTCCACAAAGTTCAGCATCAATAACTGAGCAGCGACCAATATTTCTTGAGAAATCAATAATTCACGTCCCATGGTGATCGAGAATCAGATCACCTGCAGTAGTATTCTCAGACACCTTACAGACTGCACTATCAATATTCACTTTATGCTATTCATCATCAGGTGGAGTCCATCTGATCAACTTACAAGTTTTAACTTTTGAATGCTTTAAGATACCCAACGATCCAAAATTTTAACGGAGGTAACTTTTCTCACACGATAAATTTTTTCCAAAATACTTTAATTAATGGAATTGAAATAATCAATCATATTTCAGACATTAATTATATAAAAAAGTATTTGGTTGGCATTACTTATAAAATATTATTTATTCGATTGTGAGACAATTCTAAATATGAAACAAAAGTAATGGTTAAATTTATACTACAAAGGCCTTAAAAGACACCTGTCCATTTATGTTTTACATTGGCAAAAATAATGACTAAATTTCAGTTTTTAATCCCTATACATTTTGTGATTATATATGACACCTGTCCATTATTTTTTCTTTCTTTTCACATGAAAAATAATGACTAAATTTCAGTTGCAATCCATCTACTTTTTAAGATTATATAAGAATGGTTAAATTTCAATTTTGATCCCTATATTTCGCTTAAATTTGATATTTAATTTCTATACTTTAATTTTGAATAAATTGGTGCCTCAACTTTTAGTATTATTAGTTAGTCTAAATATTTTATTTTGATATATTGAGATAAATTTTAAAAATTGTTAGCACTGTTAAAATTCTATATCAAATTCAAGTTCGTTTGAATATCGTTTTTGTTACACGGATAAGAATGGAGTATTTTTTTTAATTTAAAAATGTTACATCGGGAAATTTAACATAAGAATTTTAACGGTGTTAACAAAAAAACTAAATTTTAAAATTTGAAAATAGGGATTAAATTTCTGAAAATAAGAATATGGAGACTAAATTTCAAATATATGAAGAGTACAAGAACTTTGAGCATATTGTAAACTTAAAATTTTTACTCTATGATTTAATAGAAAATAGATAATCAACCCAACGCTAAGCGTGAGAAGGAACTATTCTAGTATAATATATAGATCTAGGAACCAAAAATAAAGACACTATGATTTCACTAAGGGTAAACCACACTAAATGTCTCTAAACTATTAGTAAGTTTACATCTTGGTCACTTAATTTAAAAGAATTTACAAAATAGTCATTGAACTATTCAAAAGCATTCATTTAAGTCACAATGTTATTAAGTTTTTCCTTTTAGAAGTTCGGCTAGCGAGTTTCAAATGACAATTTGATGATTAGTAAGATGGATCAATACCTCTCGAAGAGTAAAATAACATACCTTAAATCCAAGTTGTCTGACGGTCGGTGTCAAAGATCAGAAAAAAATCTATTTTAATTTTGGTTCATAGATTCGTGACATTCAAAGTTCTTTCATAAAAATAAAATTGAATTGTAAAAGAAAAGGGAAAGGAGAACTTTCGATTGGTGTAGGCGGAGTGAATAGAAAAAGCCATATAACAATGATTTTAATAGCCCAATGACTTAAATGAAAACTTTTCAGTGACCATTTTGTAACTTTTTGAAGTTAAGTGACAAAAAACATAAAATTACTAATAATATAGTGACATTGAGAGCAATTTACCCATTTATAAATTTATTATTATTTAATGTAGAAAATATTAAATTAATTTTATTTTATTAAAATTTGAAATAAATTATATTTTTATAAAAAATGAGATATTCAAATTAACATACTCAGTTTTGATCCAAAATAATATAAAATATTATATTAATAAGATTAAAATTAAATCTTTTAAAAATCTATATTTACTAATTTACCAAACACTTTTTAATATAAATTCAATACTTATAAACTTTAATAGTAAAAATTCAGTACTTAAAATTTAAAAATTCAAATTATCAAACACACCCTAATAATAATGATTGAAATTCAACTCAGGATGATTTAAGTTGAAAGAAAATAGATTATTAAGTTATTTCTTATGAAAAAAATAAGAATATATAATATTAAGCAAATTGACAGGGCGTAATTAGAGGGCTAGCGGCGTTTCACCACTCTTAAAATGAATTTTTTATGTAAGTTATTTAAAATTTTAAAAATTTTAAATTAATAAAAATAAAATTATATTTTATCTTAAAAATGATAAAATTTAATTTAATCTTTAAAAATTATAAATATATAAACTATTAAAATAAAAAATTATATTTTACTATTGTAAAAATTATAATATAGTTTTGTCATCCTTAAAAAAATTTTTAACTTCACACTGAAAATCGAGATATTATTTGGATAATTATAAAGAACGAAAAACTAGCAAGTTTTTATTATTATCATTGAATTTGGCTGTCTCTACAAACTTGATCAATTGTATTAAACTTTTGATCCACTAATGACATCATATAATTTAGATACCTTTTATTTATATATTAAATTTTATATAAATATGTTATGTTTAATATTATTTTAAATACTAACATGCTATAAAAATATAAATTAAGAAATCTAATTTTAGCTATAAAAATATCGCATTAATTGGATAGTTATTCATGTAATTTATCCTTCTCTGCAATTTTATATTATTTTAATTTTGGGAAAATTGCACTAATAGTTACCCGATTGTTAATACATTTCTTTTTGGTCACGCAACTATAAAACCTTATAAAATGGTTATCCAATTACTCAATTTTAACTTTTTAGTCATCAACTGGCTAACAGTGGCGGCTTTTAAAATTGACATAATAATAATTTTAACTCTCAACATTTATAAATTATGTCAATTTAGTTTTGATTCTAGAAAACTTTGACCCTCAACATTTACACATTGTGTAATTTGAATTTTTTTATAAATTTTTTTACATTGAGGGTTAAATTTAAAAGAAAGAGAGAAAATGAAAATTTGTTTTTTAGGTTTTAGGTGAAAATATCACAAAGAAAAGCAAAATTGAAAAAAAATTAAATTACACAATATGTAAATGTTGGAGGTTAGATTTTTTAGAATTAAGACTAAATTGACATAATTTATAAATATTGAGAGTTAAAGTTACTATTATGTCAATTTTAAGAACTGCCACCGAAACCTCTTGGACACCAAAAAAGACAAAATTTAATAGTTGGGTGATATTTTTTAACTTTTCATAATTAGGTGACCAAAAAAGAAATTTACTAATAGTTGAAAGATCATTTTATAATTCTTCATAGTTGGATGACTCAAAAACATTTCACTAATAGTTGAGGGAGTACTAATTAGTTTACCCTTTAGTTTTTATTTAGCGCATTAGATTTAGGGCAAAAAAAAAAAAAAGCAAAAATAAACAGGAAAATTGGACCCAAACAGAAACGCGAAAGCTCGTTCTTTGGTTCAGCTCTTAAGAAATCCCATACAAAAGTTGAAAAAAAGGTAGAGAAAAAAAATCAAAGGCCACTCTTATTCGTTGATCTAGCTTCAGGTACTGTCGCTCTCTCTTCTGAATCGATCTGGATTCGTTTGAATTCGATCTTGAATCGCACTGAGTTCATCTCTTTCAAATTTTATCTGAATTGTTGTTCTACATATGTCAAAGTATTTTAGGGTGTGTATTGCTAATAACACCTCATTTATGTCATTTCGGGATTAGTTTTCTCACAATTGCGTTTGTCCTTTCAGGATATAATCACTGTAGTAGCTTCGCAGATCAGGATTTTGTTTACTTACACTCAAGACACTGATAGGCTGCTTCCCGAGGAATGATTTTTTTCATTACCTATTGATACTCGTGCAATGTCGGGATTACTTAATGTATTGTTACTTTAACTGAACAATTTATTAGAAGTTGCAATCTTTTAGAACATTATTCTTGTTTTTGGACTTGTTATTTTTCCTTTACCTAAATGAAGTGTGTGGCTTCTGCAGATGAACTTAGTTCTTTAGCTGAAGATAACTAGATATTTGTTTCTTTGGTTTGTGTTTGTGTATGTGCTTGTGATAACATGTTGTGGAATGCTGGTTTTTAATAACTTAGGGTAAAAAACATGTTGGTTGGTTGTTTGTCATTGGTGTTCCATAAATTGGTTTGAAACTTTGGTTCATGTTTTTGCATTCTTTTCCTGGTTAATTGTTGTCTGTGTTTTTGTATCACGTGTCTATCTTCTAACTGGAAACTATATTGTGCAACTTATTGCAGTCTTCTATCAACGGGTCGGCATCTAATCTTCCAGACAGTAGCGGACGTTCTTTTGCAACATCTTTCTCTGGTCAGTCTGGTGCTGCCTCCCCTGTTTTCCATCACGCTGGTGGGTAAATTTTACTGGATTTCCATTCACCTATGTTCTTTTGAATTCATGCAATTGTGTTGTTTGTTTTTTGCAGGCTCTCTTCAGGGACTGCATAATATTCATGGTAGCTTTAATGTTCCCAATCTGCCTGGCACGCTTGCATCAAGAAACTCAACGTTAAGTAATGTTCCAACTGGTGGTGTTCAACAACCTACTGGGAGCCTTTCTGGTGGAAGATTTGCATCAAATAATCTCCCAGTTGCACTTTCTCAGGTAGTTCTAATATTCCCACTGTACTGTCGTTTGACTTCTTTTATTGCAGCAAAAGAAATTCTACAGACTATCTCCTTTCATGCATGTCATTAGGACAAACCCCCATAAAAATGAAAAATAATAGGAAGGAAATAAAATCTTGCATTCTTGTACTATGTACTTTGTTTTCTTATAAATACCATTTTGCAGTTATCTCACGGCAGCTCCCATGGTCATTCAGGAGTAACCAATAGAGGAGGTATTAGTATTGTAGGAAACCCTGGATTTAGTAGTAACACAAATGGAGTTGGTGGCTCTATACCTGGTATTCTCCCAACCTCTGCAGGAATCGGTAACCGCAATGCTGTTCCAGGATTGGGAGTATCCCCAATTCTGGGAAATGCAGGTCCTAGGATAACAAGTTCTATGGGAAACATGGTTGGTGGGGGCAACATCGGGAGGACATTAAGCTCTGGTGGAGGGTTATCTGTGCCTGGTCTTGCATCTCGTCTGAATTTAAGTGGCAATAGTGGATCTGCAAGTTTAACTGTGCAGGGACAGAATCGGTTGATAAGTGGTGTGCTTCCTCAAGGTACATTACTGTGAACAATGACCTTTATATTTCGCTGTTGGCAACAAAAGACCACTGTTTACTTGTGTTGCCGGCTATGATTTCCCTAGGCATAAATCAGTACAATGGCCAAAAATTTTGGTTGACTTACCATCCCTCGTTGTCATTTTCTTTTGATGAGTGTTCTGGCTTGGCTCCTTTTCTTGCATTGCTCTTCATAGCTTCTCGGTGCACGCTAGTAATGTGGTTCTTATTATTAACAGATTCTGGATATATGTTTCAATTTTATATGATTTGATTATTACTTTTGTATTATGGAATTTGTGCCTAGTGGATATACTGGCTTAGTTGCACATCTTTATTTGAATGACACTTTCTGCATTCAGGATCTCCTCAGGTACTTTCAATGTTAGGCAATTCTTATCCAACTGCTGGGGGTCCACTTTCCCAGAGTCATGTTCAAGCTGTGAACAATCTTAGTTCTATGGGCATGTTGAATGATGTGAACTCAAATGACAATTCCCCTTTTGACATAAACAATGATTTCCCTCAGTTGACAAGTCGTCCTAATTCTGCTGGTGGGCCTCAAGGACAATTGGGTAACTAAAGAAGAACGCTTTCTGATACTTTCACTTGCCCCCCCTCCTCCTCTTTTTTTCCCCTTGTACTGAAGTTCTAACATTCTAAGTTCAAATATTTCAGGTTCATTACGAAAACAAGGTCTTAGTCCCATTGTTCAACAAAACCAAGAGTTCAGCATTCAAAATGAAGATTTCCCTGCATTACCAGGATTTAAAGGTTCACAGATAGTCTTTAACCTTGTTATGATTTAATGCAGTTTATTTTCTGGTAGACAGAAATCTTTCTCACTTTTTATGTACATGGGAATCCAGCTTGAAGTTATATCAGTACTTGATTTTGTGGTCATTTTAGTATATTAGCTGTTTACTGATTTTTTATGGCAGTATTATTATCACATTTAATGACTTACTTTTTATTTATACAATGCAATTATTGTTTTTAAAACCATTATGTTCTCGGCCGTTATTATATAATATCGTATAGGTGGTAATGCTGATTATGCAATGGATTTGCACCAGAAAGAACAACTACATGACAATACCATGTCTATGATGCAGTCTCAGCACTTCTCTGTGAGTCTATTTACATGACAATACCATGGCCTGCTGGCATATTATGACTTGTGTATTTCCTTTCCTTCATTTTGTAAAAAATAAGTATATTTTATCTTCATGATGCTGTGAGATGTTTTCTCTAATATGTGCATGCAATTCGCACAGATGGGGAGATCAGCAGGATTTAACTTGGGTGGATCTTATTCATCTCATCGCCCACAGCAGCAGCAGCAACATGCTCCATCAGCAAGTGGTAGCGGGGTCTCCTTTTCACCTGGAAACAACCAAGATCTTCTCCATTTACATGGCTCAGATATATTCCCGTCATCTCATTCAAGCTACCACTCACAGGTGTGACTGTCTGGTGATGTAGATGGTTTCTTGCAACCTAATAATCACAAATTAGGGAGTTATTACTTATTAGGTGGTAGGAGGAAACAGATCCTCAACGGAAACAGATCCTCAACTGATTTGATACATCAAATGGAGGAGTGTTTTAGTGGCTTAGATGAATTGAGGTTCATTGTTGATCAAACCGAAAGAATGTGAAATTGAGCCCTTTTTCTCATATAACAGCCTGCTGAAAAATAGGTTCCACTGAAAGATGATGAATTTGGTTTGACTTCCTTTTGTTGGACGCATTTATGCCTGCGTTTGATTTGTGCATTATTATTTTTTTCTTATTTGATAGAGGTTAAATATAATTACTTCTAACATCCTCTTTCATCTTTGGTTTAGGCCAACGGACCACCTGGAGTTGGTCTAAGACCTTTAAATTCCTCAAATACGGTTTCTGGCATGGGTTATGACCAGCTTATTCAGCAATATCAGCAACATCAGAACCCTTCCCAATTTCGTCTTCAACAGATATCAGCTGTCAATCAATCATTTAGGGAACCAGGCATGAAATCAATGCAAGCCACACAGTCTAATCCAGACCCATTTGGTTTACTTGGTTTGCAAAGTGTGATAAAGATGACTGATCCTGATTTGACTTCCCTTGCACTCGGAATTGATCTGACAACACTTGGTTTAAATTTAAATTCATCGGAAAATCTTCACAAGACTTTTCGTTCTCCGTGGTCTGATGAACCAGCTAAGGGTGACCCAGAGTTCACTGTGCCACAATGTTATTACGCTAACCAACCACCTGCATTACATGTGAGCTGGCTTTTGCTTATCTTAACTGCCAGAATTAGTGAATTTTCTACGATAGTTCTGATTTCCTTTTGGTGCATGCAGCAAGGCTATTTTTCGAAATTTTCTGTGGATGCATTGTTCTATATATTTTACAGGTGTGTTTTCTTTATTGACTATTCTTTTTTTCCTCGAATATCGTAAAGATCTTATTCTTAGCCGTATTTTTTCTCTGTTTGCCATGCAGCATGCCAAAAGACGAAGCTCAACTATATGCCGCAAATGAACTGTATGATCTCTACTAAATGAACTCTGCAAGCTTTATACAGTCTTTTTGTTTCCCCAACTTTTCATTGTACATCTCTTATTGACAGTTATAATAGAGGCTGGTTTTACCACAAGGAGCATCGATCATGGTTCATAAGAGTCCCCAATGTGGAGCCACTGGTTAAGACAAACACATATGAGAGAGGTTCTTATCACTGTTTTGATCCGAAGTCATTTGAAACAATCCGTAAGGTTGGAACACTATTATATTCCCACAGCATATATATTCGTGTACATTTTACGTCGCTCACTACTCTAGTTGTAGTTACTGAAAGCTGCCTATATATTTCGAGTGCAGGACAATTTTGTCATTCATTACGAGATGTTGGAAAAAAGACCGGCTTTACCTCAACATTAACAAGCTATTTCTTCTGTTTTTTGGTGTACATTGTAAAGCTATGAGTAGCCAATATTTGTAGCCTCTTTTCCCATCTAATCTTTAATGCATTTCCAATATGTTGTCATAGTCTGTTTCCTAGTAAACCTGGAATTGAACTGTCAAGGCTGTTGTTCTTAAGGGTGAAGTCCGGTTTTGAAAAGAAAAAGTGAAGTTACTATGTCATATTTTGGTTCTTAAAAACTAAACTGAACTGGGTCGATTTATATCAGTTTGGGTGGATTTGGTTCATTAGTTTTTTTTTTTTTAATAAATTACATCTAATGTCACTAAGCTATTAGGTCACTAAGGTATTAGTAAGTTTATGTTTTGATTACTCCAACTTTAAGAAGTTATAAAATAGTTGTTGAATTATTCAAAAATTTTCATTCAAGTTACTAGGTTGTTAAAATCGTTGTCGTATGATCTTCTTTGCTTGTATTGCTTGCATCAATTGAAATATCTCATTTTTTTTCTTTTACATTTTAGTTTTTTATTGAAACAACAAATATGTGAACTAAAATTTAAATAATTTTGTTTTTCAATCTTCAAGGCCATCAAATTAACTTTGAATTTAAGGTATGTTATACTTGTTGATGGGTGTTGAACTATCGTATCAATCATAGCTTAGAGTTTGTTAGTCAAATTTTTTAAAAAGGAAAAGAAAACTTAATTGTGCAATAATTTAAATAAAAACTTTTCAATAGTTTAATGATTAATATGAAACATTTTAAGGTTGGGTTATTAAAATGTAAACTTACTAATTGTTTAGTGAATAGTTTACTTAAATATAAATTATTTATTTTATATTATTGAAAATTAAAGTTGGTAAAAATAGAAGTTGGTTGGTTTTGGATAATTGTGTTATTTTAATTTGTGAAGTGAAAATCAATTTGAATTGAATTCATTTAAGTAATAATTGAATTGAAAATAAACCGCATGTAATAAAATCGGTTCAAATCAATTTTCAATTGAATTTTTTTTTTTAAATTTATCTTGAAATATTTGTTTGCATCACAGTTATTACAATCACAGGAACAGGAAATAAGGTTCAGGCTTGTCTCAATAAAATCCTTGGATCATTTTAGTGATTTTGATAAAGGTATCTCAACTCAATAATTTCTTACAACTTGATGTACCTCTACTGTCTGCTGCACTATAACCTGTGGTACCGGTGCCGGTGCCGGTGCCGGGATGAACTCCACGGTGGATTCAGTTGGAGAAGGATCTGTTTGTTTTGATCCTCTACAACAACAATAGTAACAGCAGGAAACAAGAAGCGCCAATAGTATAACTGAACCGATACTCGACCCTATCGTCGCCGCATTTTTGCTTTTCCGGCAGCTTGAGTTTTCGTTCTCATCAATCCTGCTCGGACATAAACGTGGAACAACAGTTAGTTCGAAATGTTGGAAACATGAAAAGTAATGCTTGATGATGAGCCTGCCTGCCTGCCTGCTTACATGTAATTGATTTGCTTGTTATCGGTTATTGATTGTGGAACACAACCAGAAAAATCATTGTCTCGGAGGTCACTGTAAAAAAACTTGGTTTGAGAATTTAGAATATGAGTACTTCATACACGCATGTGCTGGAATTTCAACAAGTTACTCACAGTAATCGTAGGTTCGGTAACTTTCCAAGAAAATCTGGAATTTCCCCTGAAAGTTTGTTATTATGCAAATCTCTGATTCATGATAAGGGAACAGAAAACAGCAAATTTATAAGTGCTTTAAACCAAACATCCAGTGAGTGATAATGTTTTTAATTTAAGAGTAAACCATTCTGGTACTCATTCAATTATTAATAAAAGCTATAAAATAGTTACCAATTATTTTAAAAAAAATTGTTCACAGCGGTTAAATTACATGATAATAACTTAGCAACTTTAGAAATTGAAATAATACTTTAATCCTACCCTTTGATGGAAAAAAACACTGAATAATTAGGTGATAAAAATGAAACTTATGAATAGTTGGTTAACTAGTCGCATAGTTTATCCTTTAATATAATAGTGTTAATGGTGAAAAGTTAAATAACTCACATTACTTCAAGGGCATCCATTTGGCTGAAATTTGGGAGATAACCTTGGAGACCAAAACCAGAAAGATATCTGCAACATATGTTAGCATTTTTCTCATAGCAATGGAGTCGAAAACAAGGGTGAAATCAGAAATTCCTTTTAGGAGGGTTGAAATTAAATTGTAACTTTTATGATAGCAAAAATGTAATTTCACCATTTTAATAGCGTTTATCTTTATAATTTTTAAAGAATTACATCAAATTTTTATATTTTTAGGGAGGCTAAAATACAATTTCACCTTTACTAATTTAATGTTTTAAAATTTTTAAAGGGCCTAAATGGAAAATCCATTTTCAGGGGGTCGGGGCCTTGCCAGCCCCCTTAGTTTCGCCCTTGGACGAAAAGAAGTTTTTTTTTCTCTCCCGAAGAACTTTCTTGCTATGCAAGAAATGTTTAAAGAATGAAAAGAGTTTTATGTACATTGAAGTTACTCTTGGAGGTTGATTAGTGCTACAGTTCAACCATTGCCAAATGGTGTCATTAGGAAGACACGGGTCTCCGCTCCATCCCTTCAACTGGTCGAACGTGTCGATGAACTCTTCTAACCCGTCCACTTCTTAACAAATACTGAGTTAAACTCGAAATTTTATGTGTTGGAATTGAAAAATTTTAGGGTAAAATGAGTCTTACAATCATTTTGTGATGTAGTTGCAATGACAAGAGGTTGGCTAACAGTGTAAACTTCAATGGCACTTATTATTGGTGCCAATGTGGAATCCTCCGTTGGTACTAATTGAATGTCTAAAGTGCCAATGGACTGTAAATTCGCCCATACACTGGTACAGATCTGGTATTCCGGGGTTGTAGTGTTTACGAAACTTCCATTCACGGTTACGTTGAACGATCTAGTCTCACTAGTTTCCAAGAATGGCTCGGTGAAGTACATTTCGACATGGTCGAGGTGGCTCACGTTGTCAAAACCAAAACTTAAGTTAATTCTATCCGTAGCACTTGCTTCAACTGCTTTGATTATTGCAGAATCAGGAGGGACATTAACAGATGTTTCGTCGAGGGATGTGAAATTCGCGGTTACTGAATCTAAGCCAGGTGGTATCTGAGGCTCCCATATCCGGTTATATTTATCATCAGGGTACCTATATAAGCACACATTGTTCAAAGAAGTTCAAACATGTTTAAAGATCCCAAATTTGGTTACTTCTTACCCAATTATCCTATCATCGGCTCCGTAATTGTAACGATACCTTATGAACCAAGCCATATCCCTTCTCATTTGGGGATACATATCATCAGGCAATGGCAAAGATTCCAACCTGGAAATGAAAGGGAACTCTTGATCTCGAGTTCGAGCTAGACAAATACTAATACTGTCCCCTTTGGTTGCATAAATCATTTCGTAATACGTGAAACTAGTAGTATTAGTCACAACGGTAGCCCATTTGTTCCCATCGAACTCGAGGTCAAAAGTCGGTGGCTTAGAAAGGCCATCATAGTTACCATACCAGAACATAGCTCTCACAAAGTATCTGGCTGATGTTGGTGTAGGGACAGTGTAGCAGTTCTTGTTTTGTTCCGAGAAGACACGTAAAGTATTCAGTTGCTCGATGTCGGAAGAACTGGTCGAAGCGACTTGTTTATTGTCGCCAGTTTTAATGTAATCATCATCTGAATCCCAAGTATCACCATTTGAATCTTTATAGCTTGTGTCTGATCCACAGTCTATCCTCACCCAATCCCATGTATCTTATAAAGCCATTTAAAGTATACGTTACATTAGAAGAACGGTTACATATTATATACATTGAGAGTGTTAAAAAACGTGAAGTTAAATATAGTCCTTCACATTTACAATTTTTATTAATTTCATTTTATTATTTTTAGGTAAATTTACACATTAACTTTTCAAAAGTCATAGATTTTTTAAACAAAATGATAATTAAAATATTAAATTTTTTAATGCATGGCAATACATGTATACTTCATATTGACATGGCACGTCAATAAATAATTTAAAATTATAAAAATATTTTAAAAAATTTAAAAACTGAAGTACATATCAATTGTTATTGGACCGTCATATTTAAAAATTTAACGTTTTGATCAATATCTTGATTTAAAATGTTGAAAATCAAATTTAATTTTTTTTAAAATAAATGCGAATTTAACAAAAATGAAATAAAAAAGGAGTAGCATTTTATACCTTGAGAAAAAGCTTTTTGGGCTAATAAAATTGCAAAGAACAACACCTTTATCATTGTCAAACTCTTGATTTGAACAACTTAGAGATGAAAATGAAGCATTTATAAGCAAATCCCAATGTGTGATAATGGTAGATGTTACAATCTTTTAATGTTTTATTGACGATAAGTTTTATGTTCTGCGAAGACAACGACGAGGCTTGTGTTTTTGTTTGTCATCTTCATCGCAACTTCCTCGTCAATTCTCAAGTATACATATTTTAACAACTGTATTTACATAAAAATATTTGTTACACATTCATATAAACTTAATTATAGGTTGGGTTATCTAGCTTGAAAGTTTACACAAAAAGTGAAATAGTTCAAATAAAAATATAGGCTCAAAAAATTGGTCTAAATAAAAAAAATGAGGCCCATTTTTTAAATAGATTAAGCCTCGGATAAGTCTTTTTAGTCCAGACTCGGCCCAAATTTATAAAAAAGAAAACTATTGTTTTTGCTATTATTTTGGTGTTATTTCATTATTATATTGCTACTATTTTGTTGTTGTTGTTTGGACGTTATAACTCTTATTTTATATAAAAATATTTGTTACACATTCATATACACTTAAATCATGAGTTGGGTTATCTAGCTCGAAAGTTTACACAAAAAATAAAAGAATTCAAATAAAAATATAGGCTCGAAAAATAAGTTTAAGTAAAAAAAATGAGGACCATTTTCTAAATAAATTAAGTCTCGGATAAGTCTTTTTAGTCCAGACTCGGCCCAAATTTATAAATAAAAAAAAACTGTTGTTTTCACTGTTTTTGCTATTGTTTTGGTGTTATTTCGTTATTATATTGCTACTATTTTGTTGTTGTTTGGACGTTATAACTCTTATTTTATATATTTGCTTGTTAAGTTGCATTTATCTTAGTGTTTTTTAAGTATAAATAATTTTTTAATTTATTTTTAATTTGTTGGAAAATATTTATTTTAATGTTTTTAGTGTATTTAATATATTATATTTTTAAAATTTATTTTTTATAAAAATAATAATATAAAAAAATTAATACGGACAGGCCGAGTCAAGTTTGGTTTTAGCATTTTTATCCGAATTAAGCTTGAATAAAATTTTAAGCCTATTTTTCAAACTGGGCTCGAACTTAAAAAATAGGCTTAAAATTCTATTGAGACCCGATTCAAACTTGACTTAACCTGGTTCATGATCACCTTTAAATCCATGCTAAATTCAGATAGATTGGGTTTAACTTTAAAGCTCGAAAATTGCAAAGAAAAACACATTATCTTCACACGTTTTCATTATCGTCCTCTGCCAAGAATCCAAGATTGAAGCAATTAATAATTGTATAAAAAGGGCCAAAGAAAAGCTGAAGAAAGTTCCTTGAAATCAAGAGAAAGTGATGTGTAGAATTTCAAAGTATTCTCGCATAATTAATTAAATCATATATTGGTTAACATCATTTCATTCAAGCTGTGAAGTTACCAGGAATGAGACCGACAAGACGAACAATGAAGCAACCATTTAACGACAGCAACAACAACTGTCGATGATAACAACAGCAATTTAGCCAACTAAACATTTTCTTCTTCCCTCTAATTTTGTTTGCCCCTTTATTATGCTGAAATTTTAGATTTAATCATTGTACTTTAATTTGTTATAATTTGATCCTTCTTACGACTTGGAAATCCAAATTCTTTACAAATCATGAAATCAGTAGGATTTCTCAACAGTAGCTCAAAAGGGAAAAGACAAAACTATATATTCAACCATAGCTGTCATTGCCCACAGAACCTGCATTGTTCCTCTAGCTGTTCATTTTCTTCAAGACTCGTGCCCAAAGCATATTAGGTGATGGGTGTGATGATATGACCTAAACATACATACTTGAATCCGAGTGTTACTCAGATCCATAAATTTGCAATTGAGAGCAAGTAATCTTCTGTTGCCTAAGAATGGGGACAAAAAGTATGATCATTTAAGAGATAATACATTTAGTGGTAATGGAATCAAAGATGAAGAATATTACAAAAGCAGGGTTTTCACCTATAGTTGCTTCCCCAAGGGAGAGACGGGACTTGGAAAATCGCAGCAATGGCATGCAACTGTGGTAATTAAGACAGCAACTACATATTGTGGAGCCTTTTGGCAATGCCTTGGACATGTTTTCGAGTTTGTCGGGTGTGTTTCTCGTTGATTGTGCAGACTTTGATGATTCGAACACTTTGAACCCCATGCTGCTCCAACATGGCTGCTATCTCTGGTTGCTCAGTTTATAAGCATTTCCTGCAAGTTGGATTCAGTAACATATTGAATAAGAAGTATATATATACATATGTGTGTATGCATATATTTATATGCAGCAAGGAAATTAAACTCAACAGATTAACACACAGTGAAGGGGCATGTCATTAATATCTCATAGGGTTTCTCAGTGACAAATTTACAGAGCCTGTTTGACATACTGGCCACCTCCATTTCCAAGCTAGGTAACAAGTATTAGTGGAGGTGGACAGAATGCCAAATTGGCTCTGCAACTACGCCTCTCAGAACCCCATAGAGCTTTGTTCATTATACTTGAAAAAGAAATGCAGAATTGGGAAATATTTGGTCATTGGCCTTTGAAGTAAGAACCCCATTTTCAATCATGTCGGGTTTATTGTTGTCATGAAATTATTATTTTAAATCCTTTCTTTACCACCTGATGAATGGGGTTTTCCCCTTTTTTCTTTTTTTCTTCAGTCAATGTTCAATGGAGATTTGCATGCACCAGAGAACAAATGTTTGCTGGTTCCATGATTGTCCCTTGAAAAGCAAGAATGAAAAGAAAAACAAAAAAAAACCCAACAGTCTAAACACTGCAACCTTAACAAAGCAAAGCTATGAGATATGTCGTTGACTGTTGTCTTCATGCGTGTCTCTTAATTACTTTTTGACTTGTTGCTAAAGAAGGATACAAAAATGGGGACTCTAATTGTCTGCCACTTACTCACCCTGTTATCACTTTTCTCGTTACTCACTTGTCAGTTCAAATATGATCATGTTAAGGCAATCAATAACTATGATCCAACAATGAGAAATGCAATTTTTTATTGGTATTATAAGGACTGAAAACATCAACTAAAGTCTACATTTCAATCCCTTTCTTCGTCCTTTCTTTCGACAATTTCATACCCTATATAAATTTCAATGTTTTAGCCATGCCCGATCGCTCCGAATGAAATTACGTTGCAGAACCATTCTCGACAAGGGGACTTTCATAGACAACAATGTCTTCGACAGGGTTCTGTTCTCCCCATACAGCTGCATCAAGATATCCAAGCTCAAAGAGCCTCTCGAAATTTTCTTCATCTGCCGGTTCCCTTGCCCAGCTGAAAAGCTGTATGTAGTTGGCAACAAGAATTCAGAGGCTTATACTCGAAGGAAACAATTAACATTTGCAAAGCTGTGGGATTTTACCTCTCTTCCGGTTACCCTATTCTCGGGATTACAGTCTGGACTAATCCCGATTCCTTCCACTCCCATCCTACCGGCTGGGAAAGCACAAACTCGGACCTGCAAAGACAATATCCCATCATATCATCATATATATATATATATAAGCCCCCCTATGGTGGATTATAATACAAATAGTTTCATGGAATTTTCGGAGACAAGTTCGGTTCTAAATGATGTTGAGAAAATACCGTTTTAGAAGCAGATGTTGGGGGCATAAAAAATGTCAAACCCCCATCAAGGCACAAACGATTTCTGAAAATTGCAGCAGGGCGAGCAGCAACATACCTGCAAAGACATGTTTGTATAATGTTTCAGGTAACTTCATAGCAAGTGTTTTTTTTCAATGCAGAAATGTGTCTTAACCATATATTCTTACCCAGGAATGAAGGAAGATGTAATGACTGCATTGATTAGATCTTCTCTAGAATCAAATTGATCCACCAGTAAACCCCTAGGCCTCCAAAGAATCTGAGTTATAGCAACTGACATAATAGTTACAAATAAAAGAAAATGTTAATTGTTCAAAAACCAGACATCCATGTTGTTTGTAGCCACTTTGGTACTTCCAAATGCAACCTAGACCTCAAACATCTCTCTAAAGCCGCCTATCTACTTTTTCGTTATTACCAACTTGTTCTGAGAGGCTAACTAGATGTTATCATATATGCTTCAAAAAATTTTCAGTTATCAGCTCTATTTACTCCCTGTGTAAAATAATATGCATACAGTATCTATCTGTTTTCAGATTATCGTACTCACCACGAATCCGCCCATTGCACCTAGTATGAGAATCGGGAGGCAGATACTCGTCAAGAAGATCTCGAAGTACAGCCTGTCGGTTGTAAGCAAATGATCAAACAGTAAATGAGATATTAAGCCACTAAGATATCAAAGCTGATGGAATCAAGAACCTATAGAAGCATTGATGATTATTAGACTGCAAATGCACATGCTTATTAGCAATTAGTGATCATTAATCATACACACTATAATAAAATTTAAGCCACAAATACAAGCATTAAGCTAGGCCTAGGCATATATACCCCAAGACGAAGAGCTGTCCCTTTACGCCGGCAATCATCGGCTAAGATTTTAGCAACTTTTAGAGCTAAATCCATTGTAGCTCCAGAAGCAATCGCTGCACATACTATGGCACCAGCAGATGAACCAGCCAATGGTGTTGTTTCCTGAATCAAAGAAATATCAGGTATGGCTACTGTGGTTCAATATCACTGCACAGAATTCATATATAGAGTTTCTCAATGTTCTC
Organism: Gossypium arboreum; assembly: GCF_025698485.1. Taxonomy (NCBI): domain Eukaryota; kingdom Viridiplantae; phylum Streptophyta; class Magnoliopsida; order Malvales; family Malvaceae; genus Gossypium; species Gossypium arboreum. Next base: position 142,078,775 of record NC_069077.1, on the reverse strand, counting down.
AAAGCCCTATAGTATGAAATTAAAGTTCAAAGGAAACCAAGAATTCTAAATGAATTAATGAACAATCAAATTCAAACCTTTATGTAACCCTTCTCAATGAGAAACTGGGCAACTCCAAGATGATAAGGAAGCAAAAAGCCACCACCAGAAAAGCTAAACCCAGGGCTTGTAACCACTCTTCTTTCATTCTCAGCTTCAATGTCTTTAACCCTTTGTTCCCATATCACATCTGGTTCTATCTCATCCTTCATCACTAACCCAATTCTCTCCTTATCATTGTTTCCATTATATTCAACCTCACTCTCATTGATTCTCTTTCTGGGTCTGAGAAAAACCAGGCTTGTTGAATCTTCATTATCCAATCTGTTTTTAATTAATTTTGATGCAATCCCCAAGAAAAGCTCCCCTGTTGCAGCAGCAAAAGACAGTTGCTCTTTAGAAGAAGGAAGTTTTTTATCTTGATCTTGTGAAGGTGGTGTTGTGAGGTTATTGTTGTTTTTAGAGCAGTTGGTGAAGGAAGCGAAACCATGGCGGTGTGGAGACAGGTTTAACCCACGAAAGAGGCGAGATTTAGAGGGAAACAAGGTATGGGAAATGAAGAGCGAAGCCATTAATAAAGGAATAAAGAGAAATAACTAAGAGAGGAGTGTTTGGATGGATGGAAAGTGAAGGAAAACATGAATGATTTGAAAGAGAAACTTACTTACAGCTTAACTAAAGCACTAAATGCCATTAACAAACTTCTTAGCCGATCATGTCGGCCGGACTATATATACTTACATGCTATTGAAGGCCCTGTTTTGTCAAGATGTGAGCTACGTGGAACATAGTTGACCTCAACCTGGTTTCAACTACGATTTCAACTATGGCAAGATGCAAATCAAGTTCCACATGTTTAGACCTTGCGTGAAACAATGGGTTTTCTAATATAGCAACTGCACTTGTATACTCCACATTAAAATTATCATTGAACCCTAATTACCTCTTTTATTCCAAATAAGGAGTAAATTAATTCATTTATGTTGGCTCAAAAAATAAATCAATTTTTTCTTTTAAATTTTGTTTATATTATTAAATTTTGATATAATTGATTAAATAATTAATTAGCGATATATAAAAATTTTTACGGGGCATAGGCCTCTCAAAAGGTAATGAAGGCGTGCAAAAGATTTCTTTGGCCGGACGGAAATTGGCCCTCGAGTGTAAAGACAGAAGGGAGCTTGACTGCAAGACCCATCCGTTGAGCAAAGACAAAATTCGGCCTTATGGATCCGACGATACCAAGTGGAAAGGTCATTGCTCAACGTATTAAAGTTACTCTAGGGATAACAGGCTGATCTTCCTCAAAAATTCACATCGACAAGAAGGTTTGGCACCTCGATGTCGACTCTTCGCCACTTGGGACTATAGTATGTTCCAAGGGTTGACCTGTTCGCCTATTAAAGCAGTGTATACATTATGTTGACATATAAAGATCAAAATTTAATAGTAAAAATTGATAAAATTTTTAACCGAATAATCAGCTTATTTTTTTTATCTAATCTACTTATACTAATTTAACCATTTATTAAATAAAAAAAATACAATTAAACTAGTGGTTAACCTTATTTCCATAAAGTATGATATTTGGTCTCGTGGTGCACAAACAATGCAAAGTGTGAAACTTCCCACATCATTGCAATAACTGAAGGGATCCTCTAACATGTCACCTTCTAAAGCTGCCAATTTACTTGAGCCAGGTGTTGGCAATAGAGCTGTTCGAAAGTCAGGTTGGGCTGAGTTCATGTCCGGTTTAGACAAGGAGTTTTTGGATATTTTCTCTGTCGAAGCCCGTCCCGGCGCTGTATAAAAGTGTTCACAACAAAAATTCCAGGCTTTTCTGTATTCCTCTATATAGGCATCCCATGCATATATATACTCTTCGAAGCATTTTCCTTTGGTTCTAATCTTTGTTTGTGTTGATTTGATTGAGTTGTCAAATTTTAGCCTTATGCTTTGAACCTCCATTTAAATGGGTCATCCCAACTTATCAATTAATCTATATATTATCTAACTTTTCATAATTATTTTTTCAAACATCAAATTTATTCATATTTTTGTGATGTAAAATATTTCAAATGATAAAATTCAAATTCAAAAATGTTAAATGTTATAAAAAAAAGAGGTCGAAAATAGCTATAAAATGATCGTAAAATAATACGAAAAAAAAATAAGAACACAAAGATTTTACGTAGAAATCCATTTGGAGAAAAATTACGAGCAAAGAAAAAAAAAATCATTAATATTAAAAAACAAATGATATAAGAGGAGTTTCAATTACAACTAATTAAGAGTTGAAAAACATTGAAAAATATTGTTCTAATCAAAGTGAAATAATAAAAATATAGTTCTATACGGACTCAACTTATGCGGTATAGTCCGTACTACAGATCCCTTGTTTTGTCACTGTATTTATTTCTTTGACAAGTGAAGGATTCGAATCACACAATCTCTAACATTGGAAAAACTTACTTAAATTATTGTTGAATGCTGTTTATGTTGATTTGCATTATTGTATGGGGGTCCAATTGTGTTTCTAATCATATGCCTTCCTTATGCAAATTCTTTACAAACCAGTAAGATTTCAACAGCAGCTTAAAAATGGCAAAATAAATAAATAAATAAAACAAGACAAAAAGGGGACAAGATACTTATGTTTCTTAAAAGCAACCAAAGTATGATCATTTGAGAGATATACATACATTTAGTGGTTAACTTGTAGAAGGGGACAAGATCTGTAATGGACATAGGACTGGGAAAACAGGACTTATTAAATAGCATACATTTTGTTAAGCTCATTGTTTAGTATTTCAGTATCTGACAATGGATAAGAGTGTGACTGGCTCTCCATTGAAGATCTTCGAATATTTCGTTTGCTCGAAGCCTTAATTCGATGCCTGATCACCCAATAACACATAGTGCCTAAAGTTGCAAACATTATTACCGATCCGATAATGGTAACTCCGATAGCTAACCATCGTTCATCTCCGACCACAACGAATGACAAGGCTAAGTATGCCACTGAAACAAGCACACAAGCTAACCACATTATCTTGTTGATAACAGCCATCAACTGCTTCTTTGCCTTGCTTTCAATGACTACAACTGAGGTCTGAACCACCACAACAGCTAGGGAAATGAAGAGGGAAATCGAATCGAAGATGAAGAATATTACGAAAGCCGGGTTTTGGCCTATCCTTGCTTCACCAAGGGAGAGTCCAGGAGGAACGTTTTTTGCATCATCCACATATTGACCAGGAACTTGGAAAATACCAGCAAAGGCAACCGTGGCAATTAACACAGCAACTACAGTAGTGGAGTTTATTGCATTGTTAAGCCCTTCAGAATGCATTTTGTGGAGCCTTTTGACAATCCCTTGGACGTGTTTTCGAGTTTGTCGGGTGTGTTCTAGTTGATTGTGCACTTCATGTTTTATATCGCTCACGGTTTGTTTCAACTCCCGAGCTGGATTCGGTGTTGCAGGCTTAATGAGTCGAGCACTTTGAACCCCATGCTGTTGCAACAAAGCTGCTATATCCGGTTGCCCTGTTTTCTCAGCTGTGTCAAAAGCAGTTTCACCACTTCTATTAACAGCTTTCATGTCGGTTTCTTTGTATCTAAGCAACAACTTAACAATCTGCACCATGAAAGACCACATTAGTCTCTTGCATTGATAATGAAAAAATGGGGTGATTAGTGATTACCTCAATTCTTCCTTTCCTACTAGCTATATGTAAGGCTGTATTTCCTTTAGTATCAACCATATTTATCATCAACGACGGATCAACACCGATCAGTTCTTCAACCACCACAAGATTTTGGCCTTTCACCGCCATATGAAGTGCGGTTTGGCCTTTCTTATCTGTCCTTGGTGCAATCCCGGGTTCACTAGCCAAAAGTGCCTTCACAACTTCTGGATGCCCATTTCTTGCTGCTGAATGTAAGGCTGTTTTACCATTACTCCTTGCTATAGTAGCCAAACCACTACCTGCCTCTAATAAAAATTTCACAATCTCTATATGGCCTTGTGTTGCAGCAGTGTGCAAAGCAGTAGTGTTTGATAAATCAACAGTCATTGCCAATTCTGGATGCACTCCCAGCAGCAGTTTCAAAATCTCTGCAACAATGCCAACCTCAAAAACATCATATTCAGTTATTCACCACCAACACATAAAGTCATATGTAATAAGAAAAACGTACCTAAATCTCCTTGTTTAGCAGCAATGTGAAAAGCATCGAAACCATTTCTAGCTTTGATCCCAGCATCTGTAAGATCATAATAGTTTATCATTTCCTCGACCAAATCGACATAACCGTATTCAGCGGCGACATATAAGGCGGTTTCGCCGGATTGGTTCTGTTTAGGCAACAGTTCTTTAAGTTCATCCGGCCCAGTGTTTTTCAATATTTCAGACACGGCAGCAAGATTTCCGGCTCTTGCAGCAGCATGTAGGTTCGTGTCATCACGTTTCCCAGTTAACTGTTTGGTCATCTTTTTCCTACGAGCAGGAACAGATGGCTGCTCGGTTGCTGGTGCCTCCATTGTAATAAAAAATCAATATCAAAATCAGAATTCTTCTTTGCCTAACTTTGTTTATCAATTGAAATGTCTATTGTTCTTCATCTGGCACCAAAATCCCAGATCAAAATTGGTATTTTTGGTCCAAAAAAAACACAACTAATGAAATGAGATTCTTCAGTATCTGGTTCTGTACTGTCTCTTTGCATCAAAAGCTTTCCTATAACACCAAACAGAGGTTTCATTCAATGAAAAACAAATCTAAAGCATAAAAATAAACAATCCCAGAAACCAAAAGCTAACAGAAAAGGAAACTTTTTTTCATCTGTTCATACTCCATTTTTGCAAAAAGAAGAAAATAATTTTGAACTAAAGAACAAGAAAATGAAGAAATGGAAAAGTATGGTTGATAATAATTACCCGAGTTTGAATGAAGGAGCTATTTTTTCTCTCATCCATCAAAAAAACCAAAAGCACCTATATAAGTAAGAAAGCCGTTTTTAATTGAAATTTTCTCGGTTACCAATCACAACACCAAAAAAAAGGGAGAGCAAAAAAAAAACTTCGTTTATGAAGAAGAAAATGGAACAGGAAAAAAGAAAAACAGTTTTTTGGCTTTATAAACATAAAAAGCACATGTATTTTCAACTTTATTCGAATCTAAACCCCGTCCCAGCCCGGAAATTATAAAAAATATAATCTAACCAGTAAAATGGAGGCTTTTGTAATGGTGATAATCATCGGTTATTAACAATGTAAAAAAAAAAAGATTCTTCTTTTTTCTGGCTTATAATCGGAAAAAAAAATGAACGGCAACAAAAAAAAAACCAGCTAAAGCAAGACCACGAAACCAGAGCGATGTGGATTATGAAACCAACGGAAATTAACAGAAGCCACGCGCCTTTCATATCGTTTGAATTAGTAATGCCATTTATTTTATTTGTATAATTAGGTGTTGCTAAGTTTTTACATTACACTGTATTTTTCCCCATTTTTATTTTTTACAATATTAAATATTTTTATAAATATTCACGTCGAATGAAATTATGAAAATAAATTAATTGTAATTTATCATGAAATTTATTTAGTATGTATACCATAAATAATAATAATTAAAATAAGATTTTGTTACCAAAATTCTACACTAAAACCAAACCTACCAAATATGATAGCCACATATTTAATCAAAATGGTAGGTGCATTAAATGCAAAAAGGCATTGTGTATGCTTAATTACTAAGGCTAATCTGTACTAATAATAAAACTTTTAAGTTACAACATTTTATTCAATTATATTTTTATTGGTTATAAAATATTCAATCTAAATTTTTATGTGACTAAAATTATATTAAGATATCAAATAATAAAAATAGACATGTTTATGGCTCGCCCGAAATTTGAGAGGGTTTGAGTAAAAATATTAGGATTTGAATAAAAATTAATCTCGTTTAAAACAGGAGCGGATTTAGGGGCGTGCAGGCCCGGCCCCCTAAAATGTAAAATTTTTATTTAGACTCTTAAATTTTTTAAAAATTTTAAATTAGTAAAGATAAAATTACACTTTGCACCCCTAAAATTATAAAAATCCGATTTAATCCTTTAAAAATTATAAAGATATAGACTATAAAAAAATTAAAATTTCATTCGGCCCCCTAAAAATTTGTTCTGGCTTCGCCCCTGGTTTAAAATATAAGTCGTGCCCGGGCTTGAACATTCAAGGCTTGACCCGTTTTTAAGTTTATAATATTTTATATTATATAATTTAGAACATATTAAAATAATATTAAGATGGCTATATAAAAAATTTTAATAAATAAAAAAAATGTATAAAATTATTTCGAGTCGAGTCAGGCCTAGACAAGCATAAAATTAATATAGACAGTTTTATCTAGAGGTGTGCATGGCCAGGCTACCCGGCCCGGCCCGAAGGCCCGCCCAAAAAATGGGAGGGTTCGGGTAAAAATATAGGTACGAAATATGGGTTTGGGCAAAAAAATGAGGCCCGTTTAGAAAATGGGCCAGGCTCGGGTAAAACTTTTTTGGCCTGGGCCTGGCCCGACCCGGCCCGAATTATATACTAAATATATATTTTTTATTTTTTATCATATTTATATTTTATTTTTAATTTTAATATAATCAATTTTTGTATTGTTTTAAGAATTGTTTTAATATATTTTTTATTTGTTTCTTGTTTTAATAGTTGTTTTAAATGTATTTGATGATTTAATATATTTTAAAAATTTTTATTTAATGAAATAAGTTAAAAAAATTTAATATGGGCGGGTCGAGCAGCTCGACTTAACAATTTTATTTTGGGCAGAGTTTGGACAAAATTTTAAGCCCATATTTCGGACCGGGCCGGGCTCGGGCCTAGAGAACAGGCCTAAAATTTTCGGTAGGCCCGGCCCGGCCCAGCACACCTCTAGTTTATCATTTAGTTTGAAATTAAAAAAAAAATGTCCATAAAAGTTACCTAAGCAAACTAATATAGTGTTTTTCTACTCTCTCTTTTTCAATCTATTTAGTATAAAAAAATTCCAAATTAAGCTGGAACCCACGCGCCCTTAGTAGTGCACATTTGTCCTTACAATTGCCCCCCGACAAATAATGAGACACCCCATATGAAATTTATCCAATTAATGGATAACTGCAGAGGATAATATTGCCTTGATTTTAGTAAATTACATTTAAAATTCTAATTTATCATGTTCCTTCACAATTCTTTAAACCTTCTTTTTATATAATTACAAATGATAATCAGCTTTTAATCAACTTGAAGAAGTGCTTTAACTTCTAAACATGCTTGTTAATAAAACTAATATCTTTATATTAATTGGTTAAAATTTGCTCCGAGTCCCTGTATTCTTCATATTTTTAAAATTTAATCTTTCTAATTTTATTTCAAAAGAATTTAGTCATTCTATTTTTTTAGATTAAAAATGTAAGTCTAATTATTAATATCATTAAAATTTTTATGTTAAATTTAGATTCATTACAGCTTTATTTTTGTTGCTATAAAGTAATTTTTTTATTTCAAATTAGGGTTAAATTGTGAAATATATAATAATTCATAATTTTTATTTTGTTAAGGAGTGTCTTTAAAAATTATATAAGGTAATTAATTTATTATTTTATTAAAATATTATATTTAAATGAATAATTGGCAATTTAATCTATCTTTCAATAAATTACATGTGAATACATTATTATATAGTAACATTTAAAAAGTGCCCTTAAAATTTCATTAATATTTTTTTCTAATAATTATCAAAAAAATTATTATTTTAATTTGAAACATATGTTGACAGATTATTTTTAAAATTTATTTTTAATTTTTTGTGTGACTAAATGGACAGATTTTTTAGTGGGTACAAAGACCATAGAAGTCAATTTTCTGTACGAATTAAGTGATCATATTCATGTCATTATCAAGCAATTTATATTAAAATTAATTTTTTTAATTTTGTGCTAATTATTTGATAATAGCATGTAACATGCCGATTGCTTCTAGACAAATTAAGCATTTATTATATAGTTTTTTTTTTGGTATATATCGTATAATATATTTAAATGATAGAAATTAAGAAACAAAGGAGTGAAAAGGTCAAAGTCAAATGTAAATAAGAAAGAAATAATATTTAAAATAAACAAATTTTGAGAGTTGATGTGAGCTTCTAGAATGGGTCTTTGTTTTAGTTTGATTTAAAATTATGAAAATATATAAAATATATAATTCAAAGTCAATTTAATTATAAGTGGAGTGGAAAATGATTTGTGTGGAATAGAAATGAGTGGAAGTATAATAAATTAATTAGTATATTTGGTTGAAAAAGCCAGTGTAATTAGCATAAGATACAATTTTGTTAAGGTTAATGTTGTTTGATATCTAAGTTTGGTTTTAAAATTTAATACGGTACTTGAGTTTTTCTTTGTCCCAATTTCGTACTATGTTTGACTACAAGGTTCAAGTCTAACTATGCAATTTCAACACGAGGGCAATACTTGAATCATTGATTGTCGTATGGTAAAGAAAGGACACAGGGCAGTGAATTAGGTCTTGATTGAGTAGACAAACGTTTTTCCAAAGGATGCCACTTGGGAGAACTTAATGGAGCTTTAGAGGAGGTTTTGCTTCTTTTCATCCTTGAAAATGAAAGAGTAAGGTTAAATGATACTCCCGTTTTGGGCATATTAAAACTTAAGTGATACGGTGCATATCACTTGGTTGTTATAACAACCTTTAGTAATGACTTGGAAATCCATTTTGTAACTGCCTTCTCTGATTGGCTATTTAAGGCTGACAAGAGTTAGTCGTTGATCATCCAAGGAAAATATTAGAAAACTTGTTTCTTTCTTCTTCTCTCCTTTTCCCTTTTGTTCCCTGTCAATTTATTCTTCTGTATCAGGAACATGAAAAAATAGCTCTTGAAGTTTTAACCTTCACATAAATGATCTCAACAATGAAGAGGTGTGTCTAGCCATGAAGAAACTACGACCGAAGTGATGTGACAATCATATGGCAAAATCGATGGATTGAGGTAGTTCTCTATGGATCCTGTGAATCCAGTTTGATAAAAAGAAAAATGGGAAGTAAAGGATCATTTCGATAAAGAGAGGTCAAAAGAATGAAAAGTTTAGAGACAAAACTAGGCGGCAGAAACAAAGAGATCAGAAACGTTTAGAGAGTTTAGGTTAGGGGAATGAAACTTAATTTTATTTTTTTTGTTAAAAGTTTTGAAGTCCTTTACTTTGGCTGACAGGTTTTTTTATGTAGTGACATGTAGCATCCCATGATTAGATCGCTTTTCAAATAATGTCAGTATTTAGTACCGTTAAAATTAAGTATCAAATCGGGATAAAAGTTCAAGTCTCATATTGGACAAATTAAAATTTAATAATATTGTTAAAATTCATGGAGATTTGTAGCCACTAACCCAAATATTATCTTAACCCATTTTGTTATTTATTTATTTTTATTACAATCAAAACTGCAAGAGAAAGGAAAAAAAAGTACTTAACATTGAAGGAAGCAAGAAAAGCTTTATACTTTAAGGCTTTATCCTTAAAATTAGCTAACCTTACAAGCACGGAGTTAACTGATAAAAAGTTTGATCACTTAAAACGAATTTTCAAATTTAAATTAGTGTTAGGAAAACTTTATCCCCAGTACACTACAAATTAATCCGACTATAATACGAGTATCAAATATCCGCGAGACAAAAAAAAGGTAACAATAGAATTGAAGTCACGTGGAGGCGAAACAAGCATAGTAAGTAAAGTCCAAAACAAAAGCCACCATCCCTGATAGCTATTCACATGGTTTAAAAATGAATGTTCCCAGACAAGTGTGTCTTTCTTTAAATCACTATGCTCTACCACATGTTGATGTCATTCTTTTTCTATTCTCAAAAGTCATATAGATATCAATTATCTTATTCCTATTTTTCATTTTTTTTTCCAAATTTATGCAATTATAAGATCATTATATATATATATACACACAATGAGTATGATCATATCGAAAAGGATCCAGTGTTGTAGTCTTAGTGAATGGGCGGTTTTTGTTGATCATTGACTCACCCAATATGAAATAGGTGTAGCTACTGCTAGTAGGGAGTGGTGGGAGCTAGAAAGGGCCATTTTAATGGTCAAAAAACTTGAAAGCAACTGGCAATTTTTGTATTATTGATTGGAATTGGAGACATGCTTTGTCTTATAAATGTCTTATACAGAATATATGCTTTTTTTTTCACGTACAAAGGACCCCAGCTAGTGGGTAATTGTAATAAAATTTTGTAGCTCTAGCTTGGATATATGTAAATATATATATTTATGTACAAATCCGAGTAACATAAGTAATATAGTAAAATATAAACTATTAGTGCCACCATATAGGAGCCATGTATCTCCATACCATTTCTGCATACCCCATGAATCATTTAGTTTTGCTGTCACTGACAGAAAATCTGCATTATCAGGGGACAAAGATAGACTGCGTAAATCTCTTTTGGTCCAAGCTTTGCTTACGGTGTAGCAGTGCAGCTTGTTTGACTCCAAGCGCCCTAATAATGCTCTAAATGAATAACCATCGGTTTTTTTCACTTACTAAGTTAAATAAATACACTAAACACAGAAAATTCATAGGCAATCTCGCTTATATTTGTTTAATAAATCGTTTTTGTACATTATCAAAGATGAAAATGAGAGTCACACAGTTTAAAACTGTATAAAATGATTATCATATGATTAAAATTATTATTGTTTGCGCTTATTTTATTTTATTAATAACATAACCATTAAATTTTGTGCTTATTTTTATCTAAAAATAAGAAATATGTTGAATTCTGATTTATTTGTTATTATTCATAAACATATTTTTAATTATTTGTTTTAAAGAAAAACAATTTTAAAAATAAATAAACCAACATCAACATTCATTTAAGCCTATTTCTTTTACGGCCCTACACTTTTAACACTTCGGTTTACGTAGTGACTGCCATAAATATCGCTTATAAGAGGGAATGTAGCCCATGCTGCTCAAATTCTTTATATTTAGGCTTTAGGCTTATGGCAAGACGGAATTTACCCCATGTTACTATCACTTCGTTTCTCTTGAATTACTCCTCTCCTACACTTAAAAATGGCCCACAAAAGAAAAACAAGGCATTCCTATTCGTCCCTGTATCCGATATTCACACTGCAGTCTAGAGTAACATTCATTTTAGCTTATTAACCGATCATTGTCCACCATTCAGTTGAAATATGTGAGATTCATAAGATCTAATGAATGCGTTCTACTTCATCTACAATAATCTTTCAAGACTGTAAACTTTGCACAATATTTTCTGCTTTAAGAGTTAGTATAAAAATCTCTAAGGTTTGCATTGCTAGTACTCAAGTGAATTTGGGCACTAACCCTTCAATCTTCCTCGACCAAGCATGATAAAAGCAAACAGTAAGCCATAGAATTATAAAAGAAAGGCCTAACCAACACTCTTTATACTCCATAATTCAGAATTGTAAGAAACTTAAACATAATAGGGAATGTTATGAAGAAAACGAAAATTCAACAACACAAAACTTCAACAATAACCTCGAGTAGTCACTTTGAAACTAACATAAAGGTATCCATCCTAAGTCAAATTTCAAGCTTATACCTTAATGGCATACTTCCTCATCGGAAAGTACATCTCCTTCTTTTTCTCCCGCTCGGTTTTCAAAGATTGCTGTGTACAACAAAACATAAGAGGTCAATATCAAAAGCAACAGATATAACTATCGTGGAAATCTAGTGACCAAATAAAAAATGTGTAATGACATGCAGTTATGATGGTTGATCGATTTAGTATAGGAGAAAGGGAGGAGCGATATACAAAATTTTTTAAGAGACTTGGAGAAAATAAACATGTTCTTGATAAAAAAAAACATAAATAAGCTTTTAATGGTCAAATTCTATAGAAGGTTACCGTACCATACATTTTTGGCAGATTGATTCTTACTATAATTTGATCATTTCTAGTACCTCTAATTCTCAAAATATGTATTTTCAATCCTAAAACCAAGTAGCCAACTCATTCGATTAAATCAATCAAACGTGATGACATAACATATACCTCCTTAAGGAATGTACAATAATCGTCAAACTATACAAAACAATGCAAAGGATATGCATCATCTCACCATATATTTTAAATTAAAAAAACCATGAAACAAAGTTAACCTCGAGACTGAAACCCAAATTTCGAAAACTAGAATGATTAAAATTTATTGAATTATAATAGAGGGCTAAACCAAATCTCAGAGTACAGGAACCTTTAATGCAATTGGACCAGTTTTAATTTGATCATTAAACATAGTACCAAGCCAAGATTATTTCACTTTTACGAGTGTCTTCCTTCATTTGTAAAAGAAGAGAAAATTCCCAACTAAAATAGCTAAAATAAAAGCATATAAACATGTCCATAACAACAAAATCAAAAACCTTGAGTTCATATGCAAAAATAAACATAGTTATTAAATCATGAAATGCCAATAAATTAGGTAACAAAAGCTGTTAAGCTAAGTCAACCATAATGAAGATGATCCATAGCTAACCTGGTGCTTGGTAAGGCGGCGGCGAATAGCTCTGGTCTTCTTGGGACGGAGATCAAGAGGCAAAAACTTCTTGTTCTTATAAGCTTCCCTCAAAGCAGCCTTCTGTTTTTGGGATATCACCGTCAATACTTGAGCAATGGATAGCCTCACCACCTTACTAAAAAAATAGAACCCACAAAGAACAGATCAAAACCCATAATAAAACAATGAAAAAATGATAAGGAAAAAGAAGGAATTGAGTTACATCTTGGAGAGCTTATTGGGGGCACCACCAGTGACCTTGGCAACACGAAGGAGAGAAAGTTCGGCTTTTAAATCCTTGAGCTGACTCAACAGCTCTGTCTTTGATTTGTTCCTTAACTCGTGCACCTTGATCCTTGCTATAAACAATGAAACAATAGATTAAAAATAAAAAACATTGACAAATCAAAAAATGGGATTTCTGTTATTGATGTTTACCCATGGCTGCCTGCCTCTGTTTTCTCTGTGAAGTGAAGAAGGTGTGAGAAGTGCAGCGATGAAGGCTTTAATATCGGCTTCCCAGAAAACCCTAATTTGCATCAGATGTGTGAAGGCTACTTTAAATTTTTTTCTTGGGCTTTGAATATTGTTCTGGGTTCATGAAAAGCCTATCTCTTTTATGCCTTTTAATGTCCAAATTGGTTGTAAAAGAAACAAACTGAAGAACCCAAAATGCAAATGGAAATTAAAGGTGGACTTAAGCCCATAATATATCTAAGATTTAACTACTCCATAGAAAAAAGGGAAAACTATACTAGTAATCATTTAACTATAATTTTTTTTTCTTTTTTGATCACCTAATTATAAAAAGTTACAAAATAGTCACTCAATTATTCAATTTTATCTTTTTTGGTCACCTAATTATCTTGGACTTTTGGGTGTTTCCATTTTTACGTTAGTCTAAATAATCATATTGTAACTTTTCATAATACGGTGACCAAAATAAAATAAAAAATAGTTCGATGACCATTTTGTAGCTTTTCATAGTTGAGTAATCTCTATTGTAGTTTACCCTTGAAAAAAAGGTTTTTACTGTCCATATCTCCAAGATTCAAATATGCGTTTTCTTCCTGTGTTTTACCATTGCACTCATGTTGTTTGTATAGAAAAAATAATCAGATGACTGTTTTGTAATTTTTTATAATTGAATCAACATTTTGTAAATTGATATTTATTGAATGAAAGGCAACAACATATCTCTTAAGCAAATAAAACTCTAATAAATGCTAGGTCTAAACCCGAAGTTGTGGGATATGTTATCTAAAGAATAATTTGTATAGACAACTTAGCTAAACCCTGAATCCATATGCCGGAGCAGTTGCACATACATTCCTTTTTGTAAACAAAACACACATAAATGAAAGTGGTGCTGGGTGGACTATCTATCCATAGCCTTCAAGAAAAATTCCTCTTCCCTCAAAAATTTCGATTTCTTCATATTCGATGCTGCAGCTGGATTTCTCTTAAACCATTGGCAAACTCGAATCACAAAAGAATTAGATGTGGTAATTGGTGTGAAATCGGACCTGAAGATATTAAGCAATCTTTAATTTTCACAGTACAAGAAGCTCCATTTTGTGTTTGTTGTGGAGGAGGGGATTTCAATGATGTATTTTTCAAGTTCTTCGTATACACGGAGCCAAACACTATGACCTGAAATAGACAAGAATGTAGAACGAAATGTTTGTCGAGACTTACCGCTCCAATCCATTGTTCCCAACTAGGGGGATGGCCGAACCACACATATGAAAGCATGACGCTCACCAGCTTGAACAACAGAGTTGAGGAATCACCATCCGTCAGAAAATATAGCATTACGAGAAACGAAAGAATGAACTTTGGATGATACTTGTCTCGTCTCATTATGGCAGCAAACCTGAGGGCACCGAATGTACGGATCGTATAAGAAATAAAAAATTGACTGGCTGTTCCGGAATTCGAAACTGATGATCTTATCATCGGTTTAAGCCTATCCAATCACTAACAGTGGAAAGTAGAGCAATATCAAGGTGGAAGTAAATGTCCCTGTAATATAAGACCTAAACAAAACCACGAAAAGTTGATCACAATCAGTAATCAATCAGAAAAATGCTATAAAACAGATGATCATCTACGACAGCAACCATCAAAAAGAAGATTCCCTTCATCTATAGCAATGCATCATGTATGACAGCAACCATGAAATAGAGCAAGCTAAGTAGTATGGTTCAACTCAAAAATATAATATATATATATCCAAAAGTACCCCTTCCACTATTCAAACTCTTATATAAAGCATAAACAAAAGAAATCATGTAAACAAAATGAGCCCTGCTGACAAAGACCAGAATTTTACCGGAAATAGTATAAATACTGAGCAACCTAGGGTTACCAAAAAAGCCACCAAATAGTCAAAGCCCTTATATGTCTCCTGCATGATGAAAGTGCCCCAAATCTGCACCAGAGAGAGAGATTTATAAGTACAGTTTGCCACTTAAAACCGTAACAACAAATAAGGGGGACTGACATTAACCATCCATTGGATGTAACACATGCATCCCGAAACTTACAGAACCATTTCAAAATATCATTTGTGCACATTTAGCAAGAGTCTGGACTGGAAAGCTGACTACTTGAGGGCCTGGATCACAGGGATGCCATCATTAAAATTATCATACAAGCACGATATCTGAAGGTTCTTTTTCAGAAATTTTATATTCAAATACAAATGTTGAGATGATTAAAATGTACAGTGCAGTGCAACATAATAGTATTGAACACTTGTACAGTTTTACCTCATACTGACATGTTGTGGTTAGGATGTTTTATACTGATATAAGGGCGTACTTATAGACTAAAGAGGGGAAAATCAAAGTATTAGAATATGTCAGACAATCTTGCCATCTTTTACGCAATATGGTTCGTTTCTTGGCTATTTCACATGGGCATAAGGCAATGTTTTAGCCAAAAAGCGAAATGGATAGCATAAATAGTCGGAGCAACTTGCCTATAGCAGTTTACATACCAGTAAAGAACCAGTAGAGACAGCAGATGGTGTGATGCGGTTGCAGAAAAGGAGAAATAACGAGTACTTCAAATATTCATTGGTTACCCCATACGGGACTCTCATGAGTCATGATCTTTTCCTGCATGAAAGTAAACTTCCATTAACACCTTCAACAGAAGAAACCAATCCACATGCACTAAACATGACTGGAAAAAACAGATGTTAACAAG
Source organism: Gossypium arboreum (assembly GCF_025698485.1). Classification (NCBI taxonomy): domain Eukaryota; kingdom Viridiplantae; phylum Streptophyta; class Magnoliopsida; order Malvales; family Malvaceae; genus Gossypium; species Gossypium arboreum. The sequence continues at coordinate 142,062,887 of NC_069077.1, read as the reverse complement.
TATTTACACAACTCTCCCTTGAAGGATGATCATGGCGTTACTACCATAGTCAACTTTTTTTAGTATGTCTTTTAGGCATAGCTCCGACTGGGCCTTATAAAGATTTAATTAATTTTTCTTTCGGGAGAAAAAAAAAACACTGAACCTGTAAAATTCCATAGATAACAAGAGTAACCGTGATTCCACTGACAGCAAAAAATCCTTTCCATGTTTTGTTCTCTGTCACCCCTTCGTAGTCGGTAATGGTTGTTAAAATATTAGTAAATTTACGTTTTAGTCACTCAACTTCAAAAATTATAAAATTTTCATTTAACTATTTGAAGTTTTTTTTTATTTAAGTCACTAAACTATTCAAAAGTTTTTATTCAAATCATTGGGATATTAAATTTTTTTTTAAAGTTTGACTAGTAAGTTCCAAGCGATTATTTGACAATTAGCATGATGGATTAGTAACTATCTACGAGTAGAATAACATACCTTAGACCTAAGTTGATCCGACAATTAGTATCAAAGATCGAAGAAAAAAGTTATTTGAATTTTAATAGGCAAATTCGTAACGCTTAAAGTTGTTTTATAAAAAAATAAACTGCAGAAGAAAAAGAGAATGAGAGTTTTCGATTGGTGTAGACGATACGAACAAAAAATATCATACAACAATGATTTCAACAGCCTATTGACTTAAATGAAAACTTTTGAGTCATTTGATGACTATTTTGTAACTTTTAAAAGTTGAATAACTAAAAAATAAACTTACCAACAGTTTAGTGATACTAGGTGTAGTTTACCCAAAACATACAAAATGAACCCAGGTTAGCAGCGCCCATTGGACATTAAAGTAAGTTCGAGAACCCGAACCGCCTCATCTTCTCCACTCTTCCCATCGACATCTAACTCTAGACTGCTCATTAGCTTCTCCATTGACAGGTCCTTCTCATTTCTCTCCTCTTTCGATTGTTTTTTTAAAAACAAAATTTCTAAACTTTTTTTGTCTGCAATTCATTTATTGTTTAGATTTTAGAAGGTTTTGAGGAAGCAGCAAGCAATGGCCCCAAAAGGTATTTCAATTTGGATTTTAGCTTTTACTGATTTTGAATTACTTTCGCTCTCACTAAATATGAGTATTCTTCTTTACTATTGTGCTTCATGGGAAAATTCAAAATGAGCTCAAAGTTAACTTTAGTTTCATTGGATGTAATTATGAACTTGATGATGTCTCTCAAGCAAAATGCATCAAAGCTAAAGGTTTATATTATTGGTTCATTGTTTTTATAGTTTTAAAAGTTGTATCTTTGGGTTTATTATGGTTCATTGTTTTTTATTGGAATATGTAGTTGCTGCCCTCTTTGAATATCACTAGAGGCCAGCCAGTTACAATTTCTTTTGAAGTGATTTGTGTTGGATATTATTGGATATTATTTTTGCAGTGGCATTTGTCTATGCAGGGGGGAATCCAGAATTTATTTTAGGGGCCAAAATTGAATTATAATTTTTGAGATGTCAAATATAGATTTTATCATGTATTAGTTTATGATTTTATAATTTTTGAAAGGATTAGGTATACTTTTTTTTTTTCATTTTTTGAGGGGCCAAAGCATAATTTTCCTTTATATTGATTTATAATTTGATCATATGTAAGGGGCTAGAATTGAAATTTTCCCATTTTGGGGGCTCTGGCCCCTGCCTGCCCCTTGGTATCAGCCTGTGTTTATGTTACTCTCTCTCAGGTGTGTGTCAGGTGCGAGTATATGTACGACATAGATATTTGCAGTTTTTTTAAAGTCATTTTCGTGTATTTAGAGAGTTATCTGAGGGCCATATGCCTATATCCATGTATGAAAGAGTTGAAGGAACATTGGTATTCATAGCTTCTGTTCGTTAATTACACCGATTGTTGTATATTACGCAGTCGAGAAGAAAGGAGATCCGAAGGCACAGGCCTTGAAAGCTGCTAAAGCAGTGAAATCCGGTGTCACTTTTAAGAAGAAAGCAAAGAAGATCCGAACAAAGGTTACATTCCATAGGCCAAAGACATTGAAGAAGGACAGGAACCCTAAATATCCCCGCATTAGTGCTCCACCGAGGAACAAGCTTGATCATTATCAGATCCTCAAGTTTCCCCTCACAACTGAATCAGCAATGAAGAAGATTGAAGACAATAACACTTTGGTTTTCATTATTGACATTCGTGCTGACAAGAAGAAGATAAAGGATGCTGTAAAGAAGATGTACGATATTCAATCTAAGAAAGTAAACACCTTGATCAGGTAAAAGTTTTTATCCAGTCTTTTGTTTCATAGCTCAGGATGTTCTATCGTTTGATATTATCATTTGTTCGCACGCAGTTGTAGACCAGTAAGTTATTCAAAAGAATGATACATTGCGTATGCCTGTTATTGGAATTCTTGTCTTCTTTCATGCTCTGCGGCCGTTAATCGTTATTGTCGTGTTTCTTATGAATCCAGGCCTGATGGCACGAAGAAGGCATACGTTAGGTTGACACCTGATTATGATGCCTTGGACGTGGCAAATAAAATCGGAATTATCTAAGCGTGTCGTCGTTCTGCATCTAGCTACCTTGTTTCGAGCATTTAATTTTATTTTGGTTCAAAAGAGTAATTATGCAGTGAGACTTCTGAACATTGAGTTTTAGTTTTAGCTCTTAAAGATTGTAGCCATGCGTAACTCCAACTTGATGAGTTTTCACTTTTAATTGACTTGTTTTGACATATATATATATATTGGTAATGATGATTCAGTGCTCCAATGCTGGCTTTAGCTTCTTCTTTTCCTCCTATTCCTTCATATTAGGCTTGGTTGGTTTGGATGAATTAACGATGTTGTAGCATGAGACAAAAAATAAACTGAATTTATCGCACCGCACTATCTATCTACACATAAACTCAGTTTCAATAATATTGTTTTTAAAAATTAAATTTACATTCTTTCTTTAGAAATATAATATATCTTACCATCATACTAAATACTCGTTGATAAATAATGTTTTTACATCTATCTAAAGTTTCGAATTTTTTATGAAGGGTGTGAACATCTAGGAATTATATTTGTGGTCAAAAGTGTTGAATAAAATTGATAAAAGTATCATGGCGATCTCTAAACTAAAATTTAGATTATATTTTGTTTCATCTATTAAAAATGAGCAAATTAATTTTTGTATATTAGATTAAATAGTAAATTAATTAGTTATAATTTTATTCATTTTTACTATTAAGTACTTACGTGGTAGATAGAGCAAAACAAACAGTGACACATGTTATGTGTACTTCATATTAATTTATAAGGATTAATTTTGTTTAAATAGATAGAATTTTATGAATTTTATAAAAAATTGATAATTTTTAATATACGGTGAAGTAAATGAAAATTTAATAAATAAATTATTTATATTTAAATAAAAATAAAATTAAATCTAATTCTTAATAACTTTTACCAAAGAAGTTACCGTAGCCAACCGGTTAAGTGGCATTTAACGTTAAAGAAAAAAAAAAAGAGCACTTATTTGATGTGCGCGCTTTAACACCAAGTGAGTGCATAATAATCAGCAAAACTATGTTGTTTGTCCTCGATAAAAAAATTTGTTATTTGTCTAAATAGAAGCTAAATTATGTCAATTCTTTTAAACCGTGATACTGGAAAGATAATTTTTTTTTTTTATAATTATACTGAAAATTTTGGAGGTTGCGGAAGCCGCCCGTCTCCCGCGCAACGGCGCCTATCTGATGTCATCCGCCCATTTGCCCTTTTCGTCAACCATAATCCAAAGACGCAAACACAACGCCAAGTCAGCAATCCGCGTCTCTAAAATGGGATCACAAAACATCCGAACCATCTCCACCGTCAACTCACTCTGAGTACTCAATCCATCCAACGGTTCAATGTACCACGTCATCGATCCCCGTGAATGTTGAAAATCCAATTACCGCGCCACTGCTGTTTATATAATGACCGCCTAACTTTCCATCGCAAATATCAAATCTTATTTTCCTTCGAATTTCAGTATTCTCTCATTCTTTACCCGGAACACAAACAAACACTAAGAACAAGACAATGGCACCAAAAGCTGAGAAGAAGCCAGCTGAGAAGAAGCCAGCGGAGGAGAAGAAGACGGTAGCTGAGAAAGCCCCCGCCGAGAAGAAGCCAAAGGCAGGCAAAAAGCTTCCCAAGGAAGGCGGAGCTGCGGCCGGAGACAAGAAGAAGAAGAGGGCCAAGAAGAGTACTGAGACCTACAAGATCTACATCTTCAAGGTCTTGAAGCAAGTTCACCCTGATATCGGTATCTCAAGCAAAGCTATGGGAATCATGAACAGCTTCATCAATGATATCTTTGAAAAGCTTGCCCAAGAAGCGTCTAGGCTCGCAAGGTACAACAAGAAGCCTACCATCACTTCCAGGGAAATCCAGACCGCTGTTAGGCTTGTACTTCCCGGTGAGCTTGCGAAACACGCCGTTTCTGAAGGGACCAAGGCCGTCACCAAGTTTACTTCTTCTTGAAAAATGTGATTTGTGGTTAGTGTTAGGGTTTTCATTTTAACAGTAGATCGCGTTGTTTTTCTGTACCGTTGTGAATCATTCTGCTCTTCTGTTATATGATTCCGTGTGTATTTTGAAGATGGATCTGCTCGATCTTGATTTGAACATGTTAGAATTGAATGCAATTAAATACTAAAATTTAGCATATTTTCTTGGAAAATTTAACAGAGCACTTTAACAAAAAAGCATTGGAATTCGAGCATAAGTGTCAGAATTGCACATGCCTCACTTATTTCCAGCTTGTTGGACTTAAACCTCAGCCACCTTAATGTTGATCCATTTGGTTTAGAAGTTACTAATGGAATCTTTGATTGGTTTATTATTAGATTGTGTTGTAAGTAAATGTGTGGTATACGAACAAACAATTTTAGCTAAATATCGTTAGCTAGAGATGTTGTTAGGATAATCTTTATTCATATAGTAAATTTAAATGTTATTTATTAATTGAGCATATCAAGATTTTTTGTGAATATTTTGTGACATATCAAGATTTTCCTACTTGTCCAGTTTTTATTCTGTTAATTATGAATAGTAGCACGTAATTATTGATCTAGTCTCAATTGATTCTGTTTAACTTTATCGAGATCAAAAGTAAATAGTGCAAAGTGCAAAGGTTTCTAATTCGTTGAATTTGATTAATTCCAATTTTGATTTACCAATGACTTGTTACATGGCTTTAATTTAAGTCATAAATTCTATTTTAGAGACTGAAATTCTCACATTAATAGTAGGTCTGATTTTAGCATTAAATAGATCAGTGGGTGAGAATATTTGTCCATGTATAATGAAAATCATATTTGTCCAAGAAATCCTCTTTGAGAGGTCCATAACCTTTGTGTGTAGAAAATTGTTGGATGATTAGAATCCTTCATATCGTACGTTCATATCGTATTAGATAGATTATATATAGTTTGTCTTCTAATATATTTAGAAGTATTTAGTTGATACTTGAATTCCTATTTTGTCACTTAAAATATTATTTTCACACTAACACCATTAGTTTGTGTTAACATATTTTTTATAATCAATTTGATGGTAACACATAATAAACTTTCATTATGACACTTGATGAACATAAATTAAAATTATTAAAATATGTTAATTAATTTTTAAAAATATATATTTTTTAGACAAGTTTAAGAAGGCAAACTACATATTAATCCTTAAAAATAATATTGTTAACAACGTTAGTGAGATATTTCAAATTCAAGTACTAATTCGGTACCAAAAAAAATCAACTAAAAACTTTAGATAAACTACATATTAACCCAATTAAATGTATGTATGTACCAGTACAGTGTTGTTTATTATATCACTAATTTTTATACATTTATACAATTGAAATAGGGAGAGACTTGCTTGGAGTCGGCCACACAGAGGTGTCTGGATGGACCAAGCGTAAGAAGGATTCCACAATATTAAAGGATCATTGTGGGGCATTTTCAGTTTACTCTAGGCTCACATGTAATTGAAGCTTTTTCTTGGTTGAAGTATTTAGGTATTAAACATTGTCGTTGTAGAGTCGAACTTAATGCTCTAAACTCAAACATAATTTTTACATTTTTAATTTTGCAGTTAAAATCATAATTTCCAACAAATATATTTTTAATGGACTTGTAGGAAAGTCAATAAAACAACTCATCACTAGAAAAAGGTATTTTAGTATATGCAAAACATTTTATCTATTGAAGTTTCTTCATCTTATATTGTGGATATAAAGATCTTTTGTTAGTAGTAAAGGAGAAAATTATAAATAATTATATTGAGTAAAACGATTTAATTTCAATTTAAAATTTAGGATGAACTAAACACACGATTACCTATTAATTTATTATCATCTCAACCACCACACTAGTCAACAGCTAAACCCACCATTAGCCTCCACCATCGCCACCATTCTTCACCCTGCCCTAAACATAACCCCATCGCTACTGTCCACCCTTCAAAAATCATACCTAAAGTCCCTACTACTCACTAAACATAAAAAAAGCCCCCAGTCCAAAGTTGAAAAACAAAAAAGAGAATAAGTCAGAAAAAAGAATGAAGAAAAAATATTAAGAGAAAAGAAAAAACATCTGATAAAATCGGAGCTTCCACAGGTCTCCTTTCAAATTTGAAAAATAGGTACGGCGCCAATACCATGAAAAACACCATACCTCCAAACCAGGCAATTGGACAGTCTAAGGAGATTGAAAGTCACTCACTCCTAATTTCAAGGCAAGATTTGAAGAGTTTATAGCCAATTCACACCAAACTAATGAAGAGTTTATAGCAAATTCACACCAAACTAACTTGAGATTTGAGATGAAAAGGAAGAGAAAAGAGTTTTTGTATGCCAAGTCGCGGGAGAAGATCAATGGAGCAAGCAGCGGCAACTGCAAATCTCGAACGATAAAGGATATTGAATTTTGATTGAGGACGAAACGAATTTTTTTTGAAGGCAAAATTTCCAGCTAATAAAATCAAATATTGTGCGGAAATTTTATAAATTGAATATTTTTGTGTGCTTGCAACCAATGAAAACCTATTTCACAGACATTGGTGGCACTATGCCCATGACAATGAAGTGGTTTCAACAAGGAATCTCATAGGCTTGTTGTGTTGTTATGCCCTTCGGCTAAAGTAATCTCGAAGGTTTCATTTTTAATATTGTATTTACTTGATACAATGCTTATTGAATTGTAAAAACAAAAACAAATTTACGCTTTTCAAAGAAACTAGATGTTTCATTTCCATTAAAGTAACATACATCATGATAACAGTCTAACAATTCCTCCAATTTGCTTAAAGCATTCTTCCCCTACACTATGAAAACAATCCCCCCAAAAGGACATCCAACTAAGAAAAATAAAGCCCTTTGGATCTAGTCTTTTTTAAAACAAATTAAGCTTTCTTAGGAGACTTGGTGGCCTTTGATGGAGATTTGGGTTCTTTGCCGGCGGCCTTTTCAGTCTTCTTCGGCAAAAGAACTGGGTTGATGTTCGGCAACACACCACCGTGAGCGATTGTTACGCCGGCGAGAAGCTTCCCTAATTCTTCGTCGTTCCTCACGGCAAGTAGAACGTGCCTTGGGATGATCCTGTTTTTCTTGTTGTCACGTGCAGCGTTCCCAGCCAATTCCAGGACCTGAATCCAAATTCAAATTGAGAAGCACGAAATTCAAGTATACGAAAACACAGTTAAAGGATTTCAATTTAATTTGATATACCTCAGCAGCCAAGTACTCAAGAACAGCAGCCAAGTAAACCGGGGCTCCGGTTCCAACACGCTGTGAATACCTCCCTTTCTTCAAGTAACGGCCGATCCTACCAACGGGGAACTGGAGACCAGCTTTGACAGACCTTGAAACGGGCTTCTTCTTCGGGCCACCACCTTTCCTTCCTCCGGCTCCCTTCTTTACTTTTCCTGAAGTTTCCATTACTTCGAAACGACCCAAATGCTTCGTTAACTTAAAACTCTTAGCTTTAAAATTAGAGGATATTGATTGGTACAGGAGAACTGAAGAATTGAATGGACGTCTCGATATTTTATAGCAGTGGATTTGGGGGGGATGGTGTGAAGCGGGCGAGGAATGAGTGCCGTTAGATGGGAACTTATTCGACGGTTCAAATTTAGATATTGGCGATCCGTGCGATCTCCAAACAACCAATGAGAAACAAACTATCAATTTTTTGAATTTTTATCTCATTCTGAAGTAATTTGGGCGCCATTTACAAATTTTTTGGTTTCCCGCTTCTGAATTTCGGGTTCTTTTGAAGGCATTTGTGGTTAGACATATTTGTTCGTCATTTTAGAATTTTCAGGTTGAAAGTTGAATTAACTAAAAAAATATTAAATTATAATTATGGTTAATTATTTAATACACTATAATCGGAGTTTTTTAAACTCTACAGGTGAGTTGAAAGTGAAGGTTAAAATACCATAGAGACACTTCTACTAAGAGTCAGGGTATATTTTTGTTTCTCAACTCAAAATATGGATAAATTAATTAGTATACATTTAAATTAAAAAGTAAATTATTCATTTCTTTTAAAAATTATTTATTTATCTTGTTAAAATTGGCGACAATGATAGAATAACTAAATAGTGATTCTTAATGTGCCACGTGTATATTATGTTAATGTATATGAATCAATTTTTAAGAGTAAAAATAGACAAAAAATTTTAATAGAATAATCAATGTATTATTTGATCTAGTGTAAAATGGTAGAATTAAATTTAGAAGTGGAAGGTTTGAGTTTGGGTTTTATCATACTCATTAAGATTTACCACCAAACCAAAGCGATTCTACTCGTTATCCATCAAGTAAAAAGAAATTAAAGATAAAAAATGAGACAACAACCCATAAAAATTAAACCTCAATTCTAAAATCAATTTCAATTTTAAAAAAAAAGTCAAGATACATAAAACCCTTAAATTCTTTTCTAAAAGAAAACGAAAATAATAAGGTAAAAATAATTGTTCGATACAAAACCAAAAAGCAAAGAGATAGATAAACAAATAGAGAAAATACAACTTTCATGAAATTAAAGTAATAAAATTGGGGAAAAAAAAAGAAAATAATACCTAAATTTCCCCTCTATTTTCTCACTTTGATCGTTGGAAAAAACTTTAACTTCATTTTTCCAGGATTTGTTAACAATTGTATTGAATTTTTAGATGAATGGATTATTCTAAAGAGAGAAAAATACAACAGAGAAAGATAAACAAAAAGATTGAAAATAATTTTAATTTTTGGTAATTGTCACTCAACTTAGATTTCTTTTTTTTTTTTCCTTTTCTCTTCTTCTAATGTCTAGTTAGGGTTTTTATTGGAGCTGTTTAAATGACAACATAGACTCCAGCATGGCTAGTTAAATGTCGCGTCAATTCACCATTATGTTTGTAACGGAAAACGGTTAGTAGGACCGAGTTGTTGTTTTTTGAAAATTGAGTGATTGTTGTAAAGAGAGAAAGATAAACAAAGAAATTGAAAATAATTTTAACTTTTGGTAACCGTCACTCAACTAGAATTTTTTTTCTTTTTCCCTTCTTATACTATCCAATTAGGGTTTTTATCGGGGTTGTTTAAATGACAACATAGGCTCCAACGTGGCCGTTTAAATGCCATGTCAATTTTTTGTTACATTTGTAATGGAAAATAGTTAGTAGGAATGTTTTGCTATTTTTTGATAGTTGAGTGTCTATTTTATCATTGAAATCAAATTGAAATGATTGTTGGACATGAGGAGTAGAAGGGTCTTTATAATTTTTAAAGGATTAAATCAAATTTTTATAATTTTTAAGGGAGTAAATTATAATTTTACCTTTACTAATTAAAAATTTAAAAATGGCCTAAATGGATTTTCCATTTTCGCGGGGGGGAGGGCAAGGACTCTGCTAGCTCACTGGTTTCACCCATTTTGAAATTAAAGGGTTGAGCTTTATCATACTCGTTAAGCTTTACCACCAAGCCACAACGGCTATACTTGTTATCCATTAAGCAAAGAAAAATTAAAGATAAAAAATCAAACAATAACCCATAAAAATTAAACCTCAATCCTGATAGAGTTGTTTAAATGACAGAATAGACTCCAACTTGGTCAGTTAAATGCCACGTCAACTTACCGTTACATTTGTAATAAAAATTGTTTAATAAGAATATTTTGTTATTTTTTAAAGTTGAGTAACTATTGGTATAATTTACCATACTTTTTACCTATAAATAAATTATAAAATATTGTCCATGTTTGAACTTACAGTGTTTGGTTCAATATTATTAACAATTATGTTAAAATATGACTAAATTATTTATTATTTTTATTAAATTATATTTAATAATAATCTTATTAAAATTTAATAACAATAACAATAATTATCTATTTAACAAAAAATTACGCTAAGGGTACTTTGGCCATTTAAGCCTTTTTCCTTATGCTATTACAACATATATTATATTAAACCAAACACAATAATACTATTACAGATCTATTCCATTTCATTCAATCAAACAACTTTATTACTAATTACAACTCTATTTCATTACTGTTTTATTTCATTCCCCCCAACCAAACATGCACTTTAATGCTTAATGTGAACAATAACTTCAACAACTAATCAGAAGAACCCTTAGAAGCTATCATGTGAGTATTGGTTGTACATACCACATGATAAATTATCAGAATCTTATAGCTTAGGTTAGTACTACATTTGAACTTGTGATAGCGTGCTCGTAATCAATGAGAATTTGCTTCTCATACACATGTCCTTTTGCTCAAGCAGCCTCCATGATTTCATCTTATTTATAAAAAATGAAAACAAAATTGTACCAACAAATATACATCAAGAATAGAAACTAGATGTTTCATTTCCATTAAAGTAACGTACATGATAATGGGACTCTTAACAGTTTTTCTAGTTTGCTTAAAACATCCCAAAGGAAATACAACTAATAAAAATAAAGCCATATTAAACTATGTTTCTTAACAATCAAATTAAGCTTTCTTAGGAGACTTGGTAGCCTTTGATGGAGATTTGGGTTCTTTGCTGGCGGCCTTTTCAGTCTTCTTCGGCAAAAGAACTAGGTTGATGTTCGGCAATATGCCACCATGAGCGATGGTTACGCCAGCGAGAAGCTTCCCTAATTCTTCGTCGTTCCTCACGGCGAGTAGCACCTACCTTGGTATGATCCTGTTTTTCTTGTTGTCCCCAATTAAGAAACACGAAATTTAAGTATACGTAAACACAGTTAAATAATTTGATTTTAATTTGATATACCTTAGCAGCCAAGTACTCAAGAACTGCAGCCAAGTAAACTGGGGCATTTTCAGTTTACTCTAGAGCCATATGTAATTGAATCATTTTCTTCGTTGAAGTGTTTAGGTATTGAACATTGTCGTTGTGGAGTCGGAAGGTAAATAATGCTCTAAATTCGCACATAATTCTTATATTTCTAATTTTGCAGTTGAAATCATAATTTCTAACATATATATTTTCAATGGACTTGTTAGAATTAAGTGACCCAAATTCTTATTTAAATAAAATACGATGGAAAATAAAATAAAAGTAAAATCCATATAGAACTAGACTTCTTTTATTTTATTTTAGAATAAGGTTTTTAAACCTTATTAAACTCCATCTATTTTATATTGATTAGGTTAAGGTGTTTCAATCCTACTAGAATATGGCTTTGCAAGCCTATAAATAGACATAATCTATTCCTCTTGTATTTGTGTAAAAAATTTTCGACATAGTGAATTTTCTTCTCCTCTGCCCGTGGTTTTTTTCCCGAAAGGGTTTCCACGTAAAATTTATGTGTTCTTTATTTTTATTTATTTTATTCTATTTTATTTTTTTCACAGGACTTGTAGGAATGTCAATAAAACAACTCATCACTAGAAAAAGGTATTTTAGTATATGCAAACTATTTATCTATTGATGTTTCTTCATCTTATATTGTGGATATTTTTATCAGCTGAAAGATCTTTTGTTCGTGCTGGTGTAGGAGAAAATTATAAATGGTTCTATTGAGTAAAACGATTTAGTTTCTGTTTAAAATTTAAGATAAATTACACAGATGATTATCTATAATTTATTATTATTTCGACCACCATACTAGGCAAGCTAAACCCACCATTAGCCTCCACCATCGCCACCATTCTTCACCGTGCCCTTCACATCATTACTACATTTCCTCCACTGTCAAACCCAATGTCAAGTCCCTACTACTAAACATAACCCCATCGCTACTGTCCACCCTTCAAAAATCATACCTGAAGTCCCTACTACTCACTAAAAATAAAAAAAAGCCCCCAATCCAAAGTTGAAAAACAAAAAAGAGAATAAGTTAGAAAAAAGAATGAAGAAAAAATATTAAGAGAAAAGAAAACACATCTAATAGAATTGGAGCCTCCACTGGCCTCCTTCCAAATTTGGAAAATAGGTACGGCGCCAATACTACGAAGAAAACCATACCTCCAAACCAGGCAATCGGACAGTCTAAGGAGATTGAAAGACATTCGCTCCTAATTTCAAGGCAAGATTTGAAGAGTTTATGACCAATTCACACCAAACTAACTTGAGATTTGAGATGAAAGGAAGAGAGGAGAGTTTTTGTTTGCCTAGTAACCGGAGAAGATCACTGAAGTAACCAGCGGCAACACCAAGTCCCAAACGATAACGGATATTGAATTTTATAAATTGAATATTTTTTTGTGGTAAGAAATGAAAACCAGCTTGCATCCAATGAAAACCTACTTCGCAGACATTGGTGGCACTATGCCCACGACAATGAAGTGGTTTCAACAAGGAATCTCATGGGCATGTTGAGTTGTTATGCCCTTCGGCTAAAGTAATCTCGAAGGTTTCATTTTTAATATTGTATTTATTTGATACGATACTTATTGAATTGTAAAAAGAAAAAACAAAATTATGCTTTTCAAAGAAACTAGATGTTTCATTTCCATTAAAGTAACATACATCATAATGAGATTCTAACAATGCTTCCATATTGCTTAAGGCAGTCTTCCCCTACACTGTGAAAACAATCACCCAAAAGGACATACAACTAAGAAAAATAAAGCCCTGTGAATCTAGTTTTGTTAAAACAAATTAAGCTTTCTTAGGAGACTTGGTGGCCTTTGATGGAGATTTGGGTTCTTTGCCGGCGGCCTTTTCAGTCTTCTTCGGCAAAAGAACTGGGTTGATGTTCGGCAACACACCACCGTGAGCGATTGTTACGCCGGCGAGAAGCTTCCCTAATTCTTCGTCGTTCCTCACGGCGAGTAGAACGTGCCTTGGGATGATCCTGTTTTTCTTGTTGTCACGTGCAGCGTTCCCAGCCAATTCCAGAACCTGAATCCAAATTCAAATTAAGAAACACGAAATTCAAGTATACGAAAACACAGTTAAAGGATCTGATTTTAATTTGATATACCTCAGCGGCCAAGTACTCAAGAACAGCAGCCAAGTAAACCGGGGCTCCGGTTCCGACCCGCTGCGAATACCTTCCTTTCTTCAAGTAACGGCCGATCCTACCAACGGGGAACTGGAGACCAGCTTTGACAGACCTTGAAACGGGCTTCTTCTTCGGGCCACCACCTTTCCTTCCTCCGGCTCCCTTCTTTACTTTTCCTGAAGTTTCCATTACTTCGAAACGACCCAAATGCTTCGTTAACTTAAAACTCTTAGCTTTAGAATTAGAGGATATTGATTGGTACAGGAGAACTGAAGAATGGAAGGGACGTCTCGATATTTTATAGCAGTGGATTTGGGGGAGATGGTGTGAAGCGGGCGAGGAATGAGTGCCGTTAGATGGGAACTTACTCGACGGTTCAAATTTAGATATTGGCGATCCGTGCGATCTCCAAACAACCAATGAGAAACAAGCTACCAATTTTTTGAATTTTTATCTCATTCTGAAGTAATTTGGGCGCCATTTACAAATTTTTTTGGTTTCCCGCTTCTGAATTTCGGGTTCTTTTGAAGGCATTTGTGGTTAGACATATTTGTTCGTCATTTTAGAATTTTCAGGTTGAAAGTTCAATTAATTGGATGAACTAAAAAAAATAAATTATAATTATGGGTAATTATTGGGTTTTTTACCCTAATATTATAAAAAAAAAATTATACACCAAAATAGGTTGTCAGTCAGATTAATTACGAAAATGGTATACTTTTTGGGGTTGTGCCTACTTGACAGGCATAACCTATTATTTTATTATTATTATTTTTTGTTTTAAAAATTATTATTATATTATTTTAATATTTATATTAATATATAGATAAAATACGGGTTTCTGCGGATAAAAATACCAAAGCGAATTGAGCTTGTCGGGTAAACACGACTAATCGTGCCTGACAGTATCACAACACCCTGCACATTTCCTTTTTTTTTTGCATTTTACAAAAATTGGTCTTATATCACTTTTGGTCCCTCTACTAGGCCTAAAATTAAAATTTAATCTTTATACTTGAATTTCTACAATAATATTTGGTCCTATTTTTATATTTTTTCCAAATAATTAATATTGTTAATTACTCTGTTAAAGTTTTTAACGTGTTTTTTAAACAAAATATTAATTTAACAAAATAATGATATGTTAAGTCGTAATAAGTTTTAAATAATAAAATTTCTAACAAAAATGTATTCCAACTTAACATATCATTGTTTTGTTAAACTAATATTTTGTTTAAAAACACGCCAAAATTTTATCGAGTAATTAACAAAAATTTTAATACAATTTTGTTAGAAATTTTATTATTTAAAACTTATTCAACTTAACATATCATTGTTTTGTTAAACTAATCAAAATTTTATAGAGTAATTAACAAAATTTTAATACAAGTTTGTTAGAAATTTTATTATTTAAAACTTATTCTAACTTAACATATCATTATTTTGTTAAACTAATTTTTGTTTAAAAAACACGTCAAAAATTTTATCGAGTAATTAACAATATTAATTATTTGGAAAAAATTATAAAAATAGAACCAAATATTATTGTAGAACTTCAAGTATAAAGATTGAATTTTAATTTTAGGCCTAGTAGAGGACCAAAAGTGATATAAGACCAATTTTTGTAAAATGCAAAGAAAGAAAAGGAAATGTGCAAGGTGTTGTGCCTACTGACAGCTCGAATTGCTTTGTATTTTTATCCGTAAAACCCATATTTTATCTATATATTAATATAAATATTAAAATAATATAATAATAATTTTTAAAAAATAATAATAATAATAAATAGTAGGTTGTGCCTGCTGCAGGCACAACCCCAAAAAGTAGGGGTGAGCATTCGATCGAATCGAATCGAATCGAATAGAAAATTTTCGAGTTAATCGAGTTTTCGAATCTTATTTTATCATCCTAACTTTATTTGAAATTTTCTCGAATCGAGTCGAGTGAGATGTAATTCGAATCGAATCGAATCGAATATATTTGTTCGAGTTAAGTTTAAAAAAAATGACTCTAGCATTATTTATTTTTATGTAATTTTTCAAAAAAATAATTTTCTTTAAAGTTTTTAAACATGAACATACAACAAAAAATTAAAGTAAATAAGTGAATAAATACAAGCAACACAACATTAACCTAAATAAACAACATTAGTCCAAAAAAACAACAAAAAAAATACAACAAGATTATAATAAAAAAACATAAGTAAAAGTCAAAGTAAACAATATAAGTTGAAGTAAACAACAACATTATAATAAAAAAAACATGAGCAAAAGTTTAAAATACAATAGAAACCTACACCACTCAAAAAAAAAAAAAGAATACAACAAAAGTTCAATTAACCAACAACAATAACAAACCAAACCAAACTAATAACAATAACACATCAGTTCAAAAACCATTATAGAATAGTTTAAGTTTCTTCATGAGTCCAAATAAAAAACAAAAACAATACAACAACATTGTAATAAAAAACATAATTAAAAGTCTAAAATACAATAAAACCTACATCAGTCCAAAAAAAGAACACAACAAAAGCTCAATTATCCAACAACAATAACAAACCAAACCAAACTAACATCGGTTCAAAAACCATTATAGAATGGTTTAACTTCTTTCTTGTGCTTCAATCACTGTTGATAATCTTGAAACATCTAGTAAAAGTATTGATTGAGTTAGTTAAATGATAAAAATGTTTGCAAAATAAATTAAATAAACACTTAACTTTATAAACTAATGTTAAGTGTATTACCTTCTTGATCTTCGGTATTTTGAATAAATCTAGCAAATTTAAAAACAAAAGTGTTAGTTAAATTATGGGAATGCTTACTAATATAAATAATACAAAAGCTTATTTTATAAATTAAAATTTTTATATTACCGTCTTCCATGATTTGAAGTTCATCAACATAATCTTCAAGATTGATGGCATCACTAGATTTCCGAAGCCAATCTTGTGTGCAAACTAAAGCCTCGACCATGAGAGGAGTTAGAGAACTTCTAAAACTATCGAGAACACGTCCACCCGTGCTAAATGCACTTTCCGAGGCAACTGTTGAGATAGGAATAGCAAAAATATCTCGAGCCATTTGTGCAAGAATAGGAACCTAGAAATGTTCATTTTCCACCACAATAGTAAATCAAATGAACTTGAATTGTTTACTTCTTCATCTTCACCCAAATATCTATCCAACTCAGTTTGCTTTCTAATCCAACTTGTTTCTTCTTCTTAAGGTATTTTTGTTTGGCCAAGCCCGTTTTCATTTCGATGATCTATTTCCATTGAACGCAAAGATTAGTCAAAGAACTAGATCTACCTTCAAACAATTCAATTCTCCCAAGATTAGAAGAATACTCATTGAACAAGCAATGCAATTCTTTATCAATCATTTTTATAATGTCATTAGCGACATTAGGAAAAAGCAAGTTGACCCCAAAGTCCAAAAACTCATTTTACATCATGGATCAAAGATGACCGCCAAGTAAACTAGCATGTTGATCTTGTTTCCTTCACCCCAATACTTATTATATTTCTCTCTCATTTTGGAAGTCATAGAAATTATTTCTAGATCTCCACAATCTTGCCACCCATCAAAAAGACAATGCACATCCGTCAATACTTCAAAAAGTGAATGAGAGGTAACATGCAAAGATCCGGACACCTTCAATGTAAGATGATAAAAAGGCTCCAATACTTTTATAACTCTTCGAACAATTTCCCAATCATCAAATGTAGGAACTCCATCTCCAAAGATAAGATCAAGAAAAAAATTATGGTCATCACGTACATATGATTCAAATGCACGCTCATATTTTTCAGCCACCTTTAACATCATATATGTTGAGTTCCATCTAGTAGGCACATCTAAACACAATTGAGCCTTACTATCTATCATTTCTTCTTTTACCCGTTGGTTGAATTTTGTCAACCTTGATGGTGATGCTCTTATATACCTCACAAAGACCTCTAACTCGATCCACGTATACGAAGCATCCTTAATACCATATTGCACAATGAGATTAAGAATGTGTGCAACACATCTCATATGAATAAATTTTCCATTTGCAATAGAAGCATTTCGATGATTGAATTTCTTTCTCAAATATTCAATGGCAACACTATTGGCGGATGCATTATCAACCGTAATAGTGAAGACCCTCTCAATCCCCCAATCTCAAGACATTTTTCAATGGCTTGACCTATGCTTTCACCTCTATGAGCGGATATTGGGCAAAAATTTATAATCCTTTTTTGCAACCTCCACTCATCATCCACCCAATGTGCTGTTAAAACCATATAAGATATCCTCTGCAATGAAGTCCAAGTGTCTGTAGTCAAACAAACTCTACTTATATCTTTTTCAAAATAGTTCTTCATCACACTCTTCACGGAGTTAAATAAATCAAGACAATCCCTTCTAATTGTCCAACGAGATGGAAGACTAAACCGTGGGCAGGCTATAGAAAGAAAGTATTTGAAACCCTCTCCCTCTACAAATTTAAAAGGTAGTTCATCCATAATTATCATACGAACTAATGCTTTTCTAATAGCATCTTTATCAAACACCCAAGTTGATAAATCATTTGTTTCTTGGCTAACCTTCACAAATGCTAATTCGATTGCTTGGATTAGAAGTATTACCTCGAGGTCTTTTTAGGCATGTTTTCAAATGGTTATTCAAATTCGTTGTAGAACCCGAAGTTGATTCCATGGTGTAAGTAACATCACATGTATTGCACCTTGCTCTCTTCTCCCCCTCTTTAGTCACAAATTTGGTGAAATGGTTCCAACAAGATGCTCTTGGAGTAATCTTTTTTCGAACATTTTCATTGGTTGTTGTTTGATCATCTTTACTTGGGGAAGAATTTTGTGAACTTTGAGTTGAACCATCTCGCTTTGAATCACTCATCTACAAGTAAATATTTGTTGCAATCACTAACCATGACCAATAATTAATTTAAAATCAAACCTAATAAATCGGTTAAATTAAAAATTAATTAATATAATAGTACAAAAGCATGTTTACTGGTATTCTTGCAAATAAACAAAACAATCCAAAAGCCATGGCTTATTTAAAGTATTCATAGTCGTGATATCATAGAAATTTTGCTTTGGAAATCATTGCTAGTGGATACTAATGAAAATAGATGTACATTAAGTGCCAATTAACCAAAAATAGATGTTCATAAAATAAATGTACAGATGGATAAATAAACATTAATCTTGTAGTTTTTCTTCTTCAATTATTGAAGAAAATTAGTTAATTCATAAGGATAAAAATCATACAAAAATCTAATAATTACAACTTGAACTAGTAATACAAACTTAATTAACTAAGTTTTAAAAAAATCTTATAAATTAGTAAACCCCTAGGAAATAAATAACATTTAATAACAAATTAATTTATAACAATCGATGGAACAAAGTCTTCAATAATTTAACCATTGAATCAAAACAAAGTCTTCAATAATTCAAAAATGTTTCAAGAGTCAAGACAAACCTTAAAGATGCAAAACTTGAGCTTAAAATGGAAAAGAACAAAGTACCTCGGTCATTACTCGGAAGGAACAAACAACTCGATTTGGAGGTAAAATTTTAATTTGAAGGTTGAAATAAACTAAAAGAAGAAGAAGGATTTTAATTTTAAGATTTTTTTAGCAAAACAGAGTAAGGTTTCGTCTTTCAGAGAAATGGGGGTAAGGGTTTCGTTGAAATGGGGGGTAAGGGGTTTGAATAACAGTGTTTAATTTTATGGTTTTGTGAAAAACAAAGTCTGGAGAGAATAAGAAAATTAATTGGATTTGGCTGCTGGAGATGGCATGGGGCTTGGGGGTTTGAATTGATTTGGGGGAGGAATTGGGTTTGGGTTTTAGGAAAATAAAGTTTTGGGCAAACGGGCTTGGGGTTGGGGTGAGGAAAAATGGGATAAAATAAAATATTTGGGCTTAGGGGTAATTGGGTTTGGTAATTAGTAAAAGTTTAAAATTTAAAAAAATTTAAAAATATAGTTTATATTCGGTTTATTCGAATTATTCGAGTTATTCGAATTTGAGAATTCAACTCGACTCGAATTCGAAATTCGAAAAAAAAATTCGAGTTGATTCGATTAATTCGATTAACTCGATTAACTCGATTCGAATAATTCGAAATTCGAATTTTTTTTCGATTTTTTCGAATCGAATCGAGTTTTGCTCACCCCTACCAAAAAGTATACTATTTTCGTAATTAATCTGACTGACAACCTATTTTGGTGTATAATTTTTTTTTTTATAATATTGGGGTAAAAAACCCGTAATTATTTAATACACTATGATAGGAGTTTTTTAAATTCTACCCTCTGCAGATGAGTTGAAAGTGAAGGTTAAAAGTACCATAGAGACACTTCTACTAAGAGTGAAGGTACATTTTTTTCTCTCTACTCAAAATATGGATAAATTAATTCATATACATTTAAATTAAAGAGTAAATGTCCATTTCTGTTAAAAAATCGTCCATTTATACTATTAAAAATTGGCGACGCTGATAGAATAACTATATAGTGATTCTTGATGTGCCACGTGTATATTGTGCTAATGTATATGGACCAATTTTTAAGAGTAAAAATAGACAAAAAAATTTAATAGAATAATCAATTTATTATTTGATCTACTGTAAATTGGTAGAATTAAATTTTGAAGTTGAAGGTTTGAGTTTAGGTTTTATCATACTCATTAAGCTTTACTAAAACGATTCTACTCGTTATCCATTAAGCAAAGAGAAATTAAAGATAAAAAATAAAATAACAACCCATAAAAATTAAACTCCAATTCTAAAATCAATCACTTCAATTTTAAAAAAGAAGTCAAGATACATGAAACCCTTAAATTCTTTTCCAAAAGAGAACGAAAATAATGAGGTAAAAATAATTGTTTGATACAAAATCAAAAAGCAAAGAGAGAGAAACAAACAGAGAAAATACAGCTTTCGTGAAATCAAATGATTAAAATTGGGGGAAGAAAAAAGAAAATAATACCTAAATTTCCCCTCTATTTTCTCTCTTTGATTGTTAGAAAAAACATTATCTTCATCTTTTCAGGATTTATTAATAAAGATGAATGGATTATTCTAAAGAGAGAAAAATACAACAGAGAAAGATAAATAAAAAGATTGAAAATAATTTTAATTTTTGGTAACCGTCACTCAACTTGGATTTCTATTTTTTTTTCTTTTTCTCTTCTTCTTCTAATGTCTAGTTAGGGTTTTTATTGGAGCTGTTTAAATAACAACATAGACTCCAACGTGGCTAGTTAAATGCCGCGATAATCTACCATTATATTTGTAACGGAAAATGGTTAGTAGAACCGATTTGTTGTTTTTTAAAAATTGAGTGACTGTTTTATCATTAAAATCAAAATTAAACGGCTGTTGGACATGAGGAGCAAAAGGGTCTTCTTCATCTTCTAAAACTGGTCCCTTCTTTCTTTTCCCCCATTTTTTTCATTTTAATTTTCTTTTTTTCTTGTGTTCTATATTTAAAATAATCTCATTTGATAGATTTTGATTTTAAAGTTGAAGGTTTGGGTTTGGGTTTTGTCATATTTGTTAAGCTTTACCATCAAACCACGACGATTATATTCGTTATCTATTAATCAAAAAGAAATTAAATATAAAAAATCAAACAACAATCCATAAATATTAAACCCTAAATCTAAAATAAGTTGTTTTAATGTCAAGAAAGAAGTCAAATAATCAAAAGATAAATGAAACCCTTAAATTTTTTTTTCAAACAAGAAAGGAATCAATGAGGTAAAAATAATTGTTTGTTACAAAACAAAAAAGCAAAAAGAAAGATAAGGAAACGGAAAAAAATACAGCTTTCATAAAATTAAAGGATTAAAATTGGGGAAAAAAAGAACATAATACCTAAATTTCCTCTCTATTTTCCCTATTTGATCGTTGGAAGAAATCTTATATTCCTCTTTCCAGGATTTGTTAACAATTGCATTGAGTTTTTGGATGAAGGGACTGTTCTAAAGAGAGAAAAATATAACAGAGAAATGTAAACAAACAAATTGAAAATAATTTTAAGTTTTGGTAACTGTCACTCAACTAGGATTTTTTTTCTTTTTCCCATATTATACTATCCAATTAGGGTTTTTATCAGGGTTATTTAAATGACAACATAGGCTCCACCGTGGTCGTTTAAATGCCATGTCAATTTTTCGTTACCTTTGTAACGGAAAATAGTTAGTTGGAATGATTTTGTAATTTTTGAAAGTTGAATGTCTATTTTATCATTGAAATCAAATTTAAATGACTGTTGGACATGAGGAGCAGAAGGGTCTTCTTCTTCTAAAACTGGTCCCTTATTTCTTTTCCCCTCTTTTCTTTATTTTTTTTCTTTTGTTTTTGTGTTCTATATCTAGACCAATCTCATTTGGTAGAGTTTGATTTTGAAGTTGAAGGTTTGAGTTTGGGTTTTATCATACTCATTAAGCTTTACCACCAAACCACGACGATTATACTCGTTATCCATTAAGCAAAAAGAATTAAAAGATAAAAAAAAATCAAACAACAACCTATCAAAATTAACCTAAATTCTGAAATCAGTCTCTTCAATTTCAAGAAAGAAGTCAAGATAAATGACACCCTTAAAAAATTTTCCAAATGAGAAAGGAAATAATGAGGTAAAAATAATTATTTGATACAAAAAAAAAAAAAGAAGGTAAAGAGACAAATAAGCAAACGGAAAAAAAATACAGCTTTCATGAAATTAAAGGATTAAAATTAGGGGGAGGAAGAAAATAATACCTGGATTTCCCTTTTTTGATCATTGGAAGAAATTTTCTCTTCCTCTTTCTAGGGTTTGCTAACAGCCGCATTGAGTTTTTTCGGAGAAGGGATTCTTTTAAAAAGAGAAATATAATAGAGAAAGATAAACAAAGAATTTGAAAATAAATTTAATTTTTGGTAATTGTCACTCAAATCTATTTTCTTTTTCTTTTTCCCTTCTTCATGTACTATCCAATTAGGGTTTTTATTGGGGTTGTTTAAATGACAACATAGGCTTCAACATGACCGTTTAAATGGCATGTCAAATCGTCGTTACATTTGTAACAGAAAATGGTTAATAGGACCAATTTGTTGGTTTTTTAAAGTTGAGTAACTGTTTTATTATTGAAATGAAAATCAAATGACTGTTGGACATGAAGAGCGAAATAGTCTTCTTTTTCTTCTAAAATCAGTCCCTTCTTTATTTTCCCCCATTTTCTTCAAATTTTTTCTTTTGTTTTTGTGTTCTATATCTAGAATAATATCAATTATTGGACAAGAGCAAAGCTAGGAAATTATTTGAGGGAGGGCCAAAATTAAATTGTAATTTTTACAAGAGTAAAAATATAATTTTACAATTTTAATAGTCGCTATCTTTATAATTTTTAAATGATTAAATCAAATTTTTATAATTTTTAAGGGGCAATTTGTAATTTTACTTTTACTTAATTTAAAATTTTTAAATTTTTAAAATGGCCTAAATGGATTTTCCATTTTAGATGGGGGGCCAAGGCCTCTGGTGGCTCCCTGGTTTCGCCTCTATTGGTAGAATTTGATTTTGAAGTTAAGGGTTGAGTTTTATCATACTGGTTAAGTTTTACCACAAAGCCACAACGATTATACTTGTTATCCATTAAGCAAAGAGAAATTAAAGATAAAAAATCAAATAATAACCCATAAAAATTAAACCCCAATCTTGATAGAGTTATTTAAATGACAGCATAGACTCCAACTTGGTCAGTTAAATGCCACGTCAATTTACCATTACGTTAGTAACAAAAATTGTTTAATAGGAGTACTTTGTTATTTTTAAAAGTTGAGTAACTGTTTGTGTAATTTACCATACTTTTTACCTATAAATAAATAATAAAATATTGTCCATGTTTGAACTTACAACGTGTTTGGTTCAATATTATCAACAATTATGTTAAAATATGACTAAAATATTTATTATTTATTATTAAACATATTTAATAATAATTTTATTAAAATTTCATAACAATAACAATAATCATCTATCTAACATAAAATTCTGCTAAAGGTACTTTGGTCAGTTAAGCCTTTTTCGTTATGCTATTACAACCTATATTATATTAAACCAAACAACCTTATTACTAATTATAATTCTATTCCATTCCCTCAACCAAACATGCCCTTAATGTTTAATGTCAACAATAACTTCAACAAATAATACACGTGTCCTTTTGCTAAAGCAGCCTCCACGATTTCATCTTATTTATAAAGATGAAAACAAAATTGTACCAAAAAATATATATCGAGAATAGAAATTAGATGTTTCATTTCCATTAAATTAGTAGACATGATAATGGGACTCTAACAGTTATTCCAATTTGCTTAAAACATCCCAAAAGAAATACAACTAAGAAAAATAAAGCCCTATTAAACTATGTCTCTTAACAATCAAATTAACCTTTCTTAGGAGACTTGATAGCCTTTGATGGAGATTTGGGTTCTTTGCCGACGGCCTTTTCAGTCTTCTTCGGCAAAAGAACTAGGTTGATATTCGGCAACACACCACCAAGAGCAATGGTTACGCCAGCGAGAAGCTTCCCTAATTCTTCGTCATTCCTCAAGGCGAGTAGCACGTACCTTGGTATGATATTGTTTTTCTTGTTGTCACGTACAACGTTCCCAAAAAATTCCAAAACCTATATCCAAACCCAAGTTAAGAAACACGAAATTTAAGTATACACAAACACAGTTAAATGATTTGATTTTAATTTGATATACCTCAGCGGCCAAGTACTCAAAAACTGCAGCCAAGTAAACTGGGGCATTTTCAGTTTACTCTAGAGCCACATGTAATTGAAGCATTTTCTTTGTTGAATTGTTTAGGTATTGAACATTGTCGTTGTGGAGTCGAGCTAGTTGAAGGTAAATAATGCTCTAAACTCAGCAAATAATTATTACATTTCTAATATTACAATTGAAATCATAATTTTTAACATATATATTTTCAATGGACTTGAAGGAAAGTAAAAAAGAAGTTTCATTGTTTTAGGAATCCCTTCACACCTATGGCAATCCACATTATATCTCTTATGTCTTTTAGATAGTTTCTTTAGACAATATTGCATCATTACACAATCATCATATAAAACATTCTAACTAAAATTCCTTGTAATATTTCTAAAATCCCAACATTTTTCACCTTTTATTTAACATCTATATAAAAGCATAACCAAATTTGACCATATAATTCACATATAAGGTATTGTGCCAAATAATGTTATCTTCCTTGTTGGGATTAAGCGTGCAGCTTTCACCATTTATTAATCAAACAAGCTCGTATTTTTTATTTATTTCATTGTTTACATTTAGCCAAACATAACCACTATTATTGATAATCTTATGTAGATATATTCTTACCATTACTCATATCAAACCTTGAGCGTGTTTTGTAGATATTGTGTTGTTCCTATGTATTTTGCCATGCCTAAAAGGTTGCTTTGCATTGTTGAGCACTTATGATTGAAGAAGCATGAAAATATATCCATTCTAAATGTTGAAAAAAATATAGTTTAGAAAACATGTGTTGTTGCATGGTATTTTTTTTAAAAGTGAGCCTTGTGTTATTTGCAGCAATTAACCCTTTACCAAAATTATACATTTGTTTTCTACTTAATGATTTTGGTCGTTTCTCGGCCTTCAATCAACTTGATATTCTTTGCTAATTTTGAACCTCTGTTTGCTCAAAGTGTGAGTTCTAATTTCTCAAACCATACAAAGACCGTAAAAGGATATCATTTACCCTTTAATGGGCTATGAATTCCATTGTTGAAAGTAGTGTTATGCCATACATAAGTTGTATACCCAACATACCAACTTTTTACTTTATTAACAATTGAACCTAGGTTTTCAATATATCAAAATATGCGAGTTATATATACACAATCAGTTACTTACTCATGATTGAGGTAAGTTACACCATGAGCGTTAGAAGTGAATAAATCCATCAATGTATCTAAAAATACATTCAACTTGGCTATTGATGGGCGTCAAAACCACCAAATATAAATTCTTACACTCTAACTTAATTAAATAGTAGTATAGAGTATTAAGGTCGATCCCGTAGGGACTAGATTACTAACTTTCTTATTTTCGTGACTAAAATTCTAAGTCTAGGCAACTGTCGTGCCCTTGAACTGTGCGTACAAAGCTGTAAAATAAATGAAAGGGGGAATTTACCTATTTATTTACTTAGCAACTTAACAAATCATGAAAATAATCGATTAACAACCAAGAAACGAAACAATACCCATGAAAGAATTCACCTAGATTTCATCTGTAGCTGTCAATTTAAATTACGTAATTTATTTACTTAGCAACTTGACTCGTAGAAATCCTTAAATTATGCTAATATCTCTTTTGAGAGTAAGAGCAATTGACTCTAGGTTGATTAATTGAAATTTCTTTCTAATTAAAACCCCTATTATCGTATTAACTCATACTATGGATTCTCCTATTAGATTTGACTCTAATCCGATAGATTTATGTCGTCCTATTTCTAGGACTGCATGCAACTCCATTCAATTACACAATATCTACTTTTAAACAAGGTCTATTCCTTATATTATTTAAGCACACCAAACATGTATCAATAATATAGAAATATCAAACCAAGAATTAAGCACATATAATTGACAACAATAAACTAAGTATTTGTTGCGTAAAATAAAAATCAAAAGATAGAATTTATTATAGGATTCATCTTCCTAGGTATTTAGAAAATTAGTTCATGCTTGAAAATAGAAACATCCAAGATACAATATAACTGGAAGAAATAAAGAAACTCAGGATAACCTCTTAAGAAATCATCTAGGAATATTCAATATTGATGGAAATCTGCTTCAAAATAGGCTTCAATGGTGGTTTTTCGAGTTGTTTTCTTTAATATTCTATGACGGCTCACTCCTATATTATTATTTCTGTCATATATACGTTTTAGAATGCCTAAAAAACCTAAAAATTGTGTTTTTCCGCTGTTCAAAGTGTAAATCCACACAATCAGCATGACCTACTACACGTCCGTATGGATCAAACGACCATGTGAAATAGGTTAGCCTGTGTGGCTTCTACAGATTACTTTGATTTTTCGATTTTCGCTCGTTTTGCTCCCAAGAGCTTTATTAAGTATCAAAACATGAATTTAAAGGATCGAGAGCATAAAATTCATAATTAACATTGAATAATCACCCCAAAACGCATTATGAATTAGATTAAAACATGTTACTTTTAGTATTTATCATATGACACAAGTAAGCTTGTTTATAAAATATCAACGATTAGGTAGGAACACTTACTTCAAGAACTTGGATTAGATGATTTGATCACCTAAGCCTCCTTTAACTCACTGTTTTGTACATTAACTATAGCACACAAGATCACTCACCTTTGCAACTAGCTTCCAAATCAAAGCTTAAGGAAGCTTTTGTTTGCCTTTGTCCTTGCTTGTCGAGGCTCTCAAATGAGTTGACACTTTACATACGCGTTAGACACAATACAAAGGCATTAAAAACAACAACAAACAATATTAAATTACTCTAAAATCACATATCAAAGCCTCTAGATCTCTAAACCGAAAACTTAGCTAGCTTTGTCAAAAATTAGATTTCACCACCCATATATTGCTTCTAAACCTTAATTTTGATTCTAATCTTTCTAAATATCATCTAATGTGGGAAAAATTATCAAGTTAAAGGCCTAATTTGATAAAAAGAAAATTTAGGCTCCGATGTAAGAAAAGTTGCTAAGTTTAGATCTAAAAAAGTAATTTAACCTCTTTTTGTTTTTGGCATCCCTGTCCAAGATAAGCACGATATTAATAGCATTGAGATAGTAATTGTACAAAGACTAAAGTAACCCTACTGCTTGAAATGTTCGTGTTAAATAAAATATTTTATTAGTTTATTCCCCCTAAAAATAAATAAAATCTTAGTTCTTCCTTTTGGTGGAAGTCTTATCTCCCTCCTCCGATCTTCTCTCTTTTTCCTCTCAATCTCTCCGTCTAGGGTTTTCTCTTTGTTCTGACTAAGATTTCAAAAAGAAAAATAAAATGTCAAGTGCTTTAGAGATGTCGCTAGACGACCTCATCAAGCGCAGCCGTAAATCCGGATCCGGAAACTCCCGCGGTCGCGGTCGTGGATCCGGACCGGGACCTGCCCGCCGCTTTCCTAAACGCCGTGCAAATCGCTCTACACCGTATACGACAGCTAAGGTAAATAGATAAGAGTATAGATCTGATTATAACTTTTTGGTTTTTGATTGGATCTTTTATCAATTAAGCAAGTCTTCTTTTTTTGGTTCAGGCGCCGGAGACGTCGTGGCAGCACGATATGTATTCGGATAAGGGAGCGGCGTTCCGAGGACAAGCAGGTCGGGCCTCCGCAATCGAAACTGGAACGAAACTTTACATCTCTAATTTAGATTATGGGGTTTCCAACGACGATGTCAAGGTATTTTTCCTTTTTTTTTTTCATAAAGTTTTCTGCTATTTCCTTATTGAATTTTAAATATGAGATTTACTGCTCTGCTTCGATCTGTTAATATTTTTAACTGTGTTACTGATTTGAATTTTTGTTCACGATAAACTTACGTTCCTGGTGATTCCTCGGGCTTAGCTGTTAGGAAATTTGTTAAAATTTCAATATAATCGAAAGGTTTAGCGATGAATAGCTGTACTTGCATAAATTTCCCTTTAAATATCGATATTATATTGTTTTATATTTTAAATTATTATGTGTTTGCATACAGGAATTGTTTTCTGAGGTCGGTGATCTAAAACGATTTACAATCCATTACGATAGGAGTGGAAGATCGAAGGTATCTAATTGAGATTGGCATAAACTGGTCCTTCCGATGAAATTCTTTGTATCATGCAGTAGTTTAGAACCAAAAAGCTCTTTTTCTTAGGGAACAGCAGAAGTTGTCTTCTCTCGCCGAGCAGATGCTCTGGCTGCAGTCAAGAGATACAACAATGTTCAGCTCGATGGGAAGCCAATGAAAATTGAGATTGTTGGAGCAAACGTTTCTACTACTGCTGTACCTTCAGCTGCTAATGGCACCTTTGGAAATTCAAATGGAGCCCCTAGAGGGTACGCCTAATTACATATTTAGATAACACCTTGTTTTCCTTCAAACTTTAGATTCCATTTCTGGTAACCTTAATTGAGATCTTACACTTGCAGAGTGCTTCTGTTATTGTTTCATGTTACATGCTGAAATTTTCTAAAGTTGCATGGAATCTCCTTAAGAGATGTTAATATTAACAATAAGTATTGGCTGAAATTTCTCCATAATTATCAACTTATTTGAAATTTTAGTTTTTGGTTTACAAAAGTCTGCAAAAGTGATCAAATTGTTTGGCTATGTGTGTTCAGACAAGCATCTTCAGTAGTTATGCTGCATGTATTTTATATGTTTTACTTAATGGGACATACAAGAATTCATATTTTTATGTGCTTTTTACCTTCCTGCCTATCATAATGGTATCACACCCATATTTGTGTTAGTGGTTCTGTGCAGAATATGTTTAATATAATTCGTCTCTCTTATTTGTCAGCAACTTTTGGTTACTGATAAACTTGACTTACTAATCTTGCTATGGTTTTTTTTACAGTGGCCAAGGCAGGGGTGTTGGGTTCGGCAGGCAACGTGGTGGTGTTGGAGGCCGTGGCTCTGGAAGAGGCCATGGACGAGGAAGGGGCCGCGGAGAAAAGGTTTCTACAGAAGATCTTGACGCTGATTTAGAGAAGTATCATTCTGAAGCAATGCAGACTAATTGAACCATTTCTCTTGTTCTATTGGTCGGTTTTCAGTCTTTTCTTCTGTGGACTTTATGTGCTTGATACCCGACTGTATTGTGTATCTCTACCAAAACCATACTATTTAGAGGAACTATTGATGAAGAGAACTATTAGTTTCTTAATTTATGGAGTTTGGGCTTTTACTCTTAGTTGTTCCTTTGACATGGGTATAAAGGGTGTGGTCGGTGGAAAGCTCTTTGTTGTCTGCCATTGTGATTTTGGTTTCATTGAAACTGCCTCACCCCACAAGTTGGGATCAAAAGGCAACTTTTTCTCTTGGTTTTCCACATGTTAAGGGAATATTGGCTGCATGCTGTGGGAGGATTAATCTTGCTGTTGCCTTGAGCTGCATTGCCTTTTGGTTGCTCCTGCATTGCGAAACCAGGGAGATCGTAAATGAGGTAGATTTCTTTATGTTGTTTCTCTTATGGATTCTTTATTAGCTGTTCTGGATTTCATCTTTTGTGTTGTCAGTGATACAATTCCTTTCCCTGTTTAGGCACTTAGGTATTAAAAGTTACTTCACTTTGTTATATTGTTTGTGAATGGAATATGCTTTCTCCTTTATCTATTGTGGCTGCTGATGTGGCTTACTGTAGTCAATTGTTGTAGAATCTCTCTGGTTCAGTTCATCCAGTTGGCTTCTCGACGGTGAAAAAAAGGTGACTGAAGTCTCAAAGTCTCAGCATATGACTGCTTTTTTATTTGGGGTCAGCTAGAACGTGCTCTTAACCTCTTTTATACTATAGGTCAAGAGCTAAGATCGAAAAATGGTTGAATTTACATAATGTCTAATTTCGTTCCGTGAGCTTGCTATGCTATTTCTAGGAGCAAATGGCTTTAGCTCCACGCTATGGTAAAGAGTATTGGTTCTTCTTATGGTTGCCATCTCCGTACGAGTTAGCCGGAACATTCGGACCATCAGGTTGGTGAGTTGCCGGTGCCTTATCTTTTCTTTATTGATATACAAGTTTTGAACCTAGTGCTGCTCTTAATCGACTTCCATCATTATGTCATTGAATGCTAATCATAGATTTTAGTGCATATGGATTTTCTGTTTTACCAAATTAAAAATGCATCTCATCCATGTAAGATCTAGGTCAGATAAATTATGTGTTAATTTTGAGCAGTATACTTATTTCTGTGTGCCATGTATGTTCTTTTTTCTCATACATTTCAAGTTCGTTATCGTTTTGGTTCAATTTGTTTACATTTTGGTAAACATAAGTTGAAAACAATTCGCCATTCATGAAACTGGAAAGTGCGCATTTTAATTTATCGTAATCTTTGTTGGAATCGAATCAAAAAAGTTAAAAAAGATCGTTTTGTATTAACAAATTTTGCTGATTGATTTAGGCTTTGTTTTCATATTGCTTTTTCAAGTGTTTTTGGGTTAAAAACATTTTTGAGTCTTAAGCATAAGCAAATACTAAACAGATAGTTTTGACATTACAAAGTGCTTTTGAACGTAAACACGAAAGCTATAATTTTTAGCTTTTGCATTTGAAAAAAATAAGAACATTTTTTTGAGTTCTTATTTTGAATGCATTTTATGTAATGTTTATATTGGGTTTTACATTTATATTTTTATTAATATATTTCAAATATATAACATTATACATTTGAATTTGTGATGGTTATATTTTATTAATATTTAAAATTAAATATAAGAAATAAACCATGTTTATTGCTTAAAATATTTAAAATGTATATTTAATATAAAAAATATTATTAGTGTGTTATAATTAATTGTTTTATATTTTAAATATTTTAAATTTATATTTCATATACAAATCTATTAATAATGAGCTTTTTATCAATAATATTTCAATAGAAATATAAAAATTAGGTTAAGCTTTCCTCAATTACTTTTTATCCATTATTATACAATACAGCGTAATTCATATTGATTCTATTGCACAATAATGAATTAGTAGATTAAAAAGTAATGGATTTAGGCTCTTTTAGGCTCTCTAAGCTTTCCCCAACTAGAGAAGATCAACCTCAACAAGCAATAAAACATGGCCTTGATGTAACACAATATGAAGTTCCAACATGAAGATGGCCAATACCAGGGATATAATAATCTAAAGAACATGTTTATAAGATGTCGAGGGTAACGTCCAACCTGCACATTTCAATCATGAATCAATTCATGTCAAACCATCCAATCAGCTGGATTTTTATATAAAAGAATGTTTTTATATAAATTTGAACGGATTTTTATATCCGATCAGACTTAAAAAAGAAAAAAAAGTCAAATAATTGTTTTAGTCTCCCCACTATACTCTAATTTGGTTCAATGGTTCTGACTGAAAATTTTCTAAAAACAAGAGAGATTTAATGAGAATCTAAAGAAAAATATTGTTAAGTCTAATTAGAACTTTGAAAAAATTTAGATGCTTAAATGAGAATTTTATTTTATTTTTTAAGGATCATTGATTTCAATTAAAATATTGACTTTGAATTTGTTTTCTATTTTTTTAAATTAAGAGAAGCTTTTTTTTTTTAAATAACGTTAATATTTTAATCAAAATTGTTAGTGTTACGCTGGAATCAAGTCACCCACTTTCTTAGATGGTTATTTGCTTTTAAAAAAGGGTATTATACTCACAGGAAACAGTAAATCCAAGGCATCCCAAGCTGCATGACGCACGGCCCTTGTAGGATACATTGGGCCACCGGGTGAGGTAAAGTTATACAAACAAGTCCTCAACCTCGTACTTGTTGCAACTCTCAGTTGCATTCCTGCCAAAAGAATAAAAATGAAAATGATATTAAGCTCATAACAAGCAGTTGAATACCCATCCCAAAAACCTAGAACAAGTTGGTAGTAATAATACCCCCAAGAACTTTAATCTGAACAAGATAATGCAGCAGGACTGGCTCCACTTTTAATTTTTGAAGCTGGCTAATACAAATTTTTCAATAATGTTAGCCATAGAACAAGATCATTAAAATGTATAGTATTTAATACGGATAAATCTTAAAATTATATATGAATTTTGGTTTAATGTGGAATGTTGTAGACTCCGATTTTATGTGATTCTATACTAACGCATATTGCATGAAAAAATAATTATATTTATCTAACATAAAAATAAGTTGACATATTTATTTAAACATGTGCGATTGAATCAAACTTAAGGTTCCATGTATATATTTGAACGGCAATCAAAGTTTTATTTATATAAATATACTACATTAAAGTTACGTGTAATTTTGAGATTCAACCCTATTTAATATAAAAATGGAAGTTCACCTGGTCAGCTACTTCAGTCACAAATATATCTGCTGGTCCTCCAACCAATATAGCATTTGGAAATGTGGGGCATAGCTTCAAGAAGCTTTCAAGTTTTTCAACTGCACATAGAGTCCAAAATCATAAATGGACATTCCATTTATGTACATTATTGTTCAAAATCAAGGTTTCAAAGGGAAGAAAAAGCAACCCAACCTGCGTTATAAAAGAATATGAACCTCGAAAGTAAAAGGTAAAGATCCCTTTGGGCCTGAAAGGTACAAATTATTGATGGTAAATAGTAACAAAACATTAAAGGTCTTGAGGGTAAAACATGGTAGTTATATGTCAGCATGCAAAACTTGACATAAAAGTAAAAATAACTGACCTGTACTGGAATTTTATTTAACCGTGTAGGCTCCAATGCAACTTCATCGAGAAGGTACTGAGTCCATAGGAGGATAAAAGTTCAACAAATAGTTTCTCTCAAAAAGAATAATAAAAGAAAGGTTAAATCACTAGTTGGGGCCTGAACTTGGTAATTGTTTCTATATTGGAGATTGAACTAGGCAATTCTTGTCACATTGGGGCCTAAAATTTTTTTTGTTCAAATTAGCCCTTAAACTTGATAATTGTTCCCACATTAGGGTTGAACTTTAGAGTTTTCAATGAAATATTAGGGATTAACTTGAAACAAAAAAAAAGTTCAGACATTAATATGGAAACATAAAGTTTAAGCCTCAATGTGAAATTAATTTCCAAGATCAGGCCCAAAAATTGATTTAACCCATAAAAGAAAGCCCCAATATGTGTCTTTTTAGTTTACCTTAAAGAGAGACTGGAAACACCTGGCATTTGATTGGATATCAATCCTGCATACAATCACAAAAATTAACTGAACAGATAACATTATCAGGCCAAGAGTTATGCTGCTACTTTCATAAAAAATGACCGTATATTAATAATGTCAACTTCAAAAGCTAGCTATGTTTCTTGGATTAGGGTGCGAAAGTCATATACAAGTATATTCAGTTTTTTAAAAGTCTTTGGAAGATCTTTGAAGAATTATATCCCCATATCCATGTTAGAATATGCGGCAGACGAGAATACTTTGTGGAAGTACAAAGATTCGGAATTTGTATTCCTACCAGAGAACATTTGTTGCGCCCTGAACAAGTGCAGAGGAATAACGAAGTAGTACATCTGCATGATCCAGTTCAACTTCAAACAACTGCAGAAGGAAAAAAAAATTGCAAATCATCCACTGATTAAAACAACATTGGTGAATCCCGAATGCAAAGTTATCTGAATTAGAACATATAGTAGAAGCAATTATTATAACTGCTGAGCACTGTTTGACATGAAAATAAATAAAATGCCATGACCGGTGTTTTTATGGCCATTTTCATCCAGAGAACTCACGATATCTGCACTTCTATATCACTACTAACCCAAATATGTGCTTAAACAGGGAATAAAGCCAACAAAACAATAAGAACAATGTATTGTATAATGTAATGTAGATTGTTTTCAAAACCAAAAGGTGTTTCCAATTAGTCAGAACAGTTTTCACTCCAAATTAGCACATGGCAAAGCCACCAACCATTTCAGCAACACCCACACAAATGTATTCACAAACGATTCATTTGAAACGGCAAAAGAACTATGAAGTAATCTTGAGTCTTGCTTACCCATTTATGGAATAAAAGGGCGAAAGTGTGAGATGCAAATGATTGGCTCCATACTTGCACAATCAAATCAAGGATAGGTTTTCCACGAAGGGGCACTCGAACATAGTAATTAGCAAGGACATCATAAAAGCATAACCGATCATTAACACTGTACTCCGGAGACGATATTAGATCTTCTCTACTTAGAATTATATCTGTTTTTCAATTTCAATACAAAAACCAATAAGAGAAATCCATCAAATCCTCAAGCTCGAGTAAATAGTATTCATATATATTCATCCTTTAATCAATTAAAAGGCACAAGAATTTGAAGACTAATTAGTTTAAGTTTAATTTGATGTAAATCTTAGTAAGAAAAAATAAAACTAACAAAAAAAAAAAAAACCGAGAGAGAAAAAGAGAGGAAGTTGACCGCGTCTAAGCTAACCTTTGGCTCGATCATCGATTTCCAAAGCTAGATCCGCGAATAATTCTTGTAATGAGCTGCGTTTCTGAGATGAAGACGCTAATGCCAATAAAAAAATTGAATATATATATCGATCAAAAGGCTCTAAGCAGTAGAAAATTTTTATTTAAAAAAAGAAGAAGAGAAAATTACTTATATTACATTTCATAATTACTCTGGCGCTAGTCAACATTAAATGATTACTAAAAGAAGTTAAACGCACACAAATACATTTCCCGATTTCAGAAAAGAAAAAGGAAAATAATATAAGATTCATTTGAAAAAAAAGAAAAAGAAAAAGAAAATCTAAAACGGATAAAAATCATTTCGTCGTTCCTTACATTATCCCAAGAAACAAACAGGAAAACAAAAAGAAGAGGTGAGAAGAAAAAAAAACTCACCCGCTGAAGTCTTTTCTCGATTTCTAGTGAGAGCGCGTTGAGATAAGCGGAACTTCGACGCCTAGGAGAAGCTTCTCCTTGTTGATGCTGCATTTCTACGTGAAGATCTTAAAAGTGAAAAAGAAAAGGAAAGAAAAGAAAAGATCTATGAATTTTGAGAGCGAAGAATTTTGAATTTTGAGTTTGATCCAAACAAAAAAGAAATCAACGAACTCAGAAAAAAAGCGTTTGGATTATTTCTCAACGAAACAAAAGCTTCTCTTCGTTAAATGAATTGCAGTAGCCGTTTCAACTCTTTACCGACAAACAGAGAGTACAAAAAAGCAGTGGATTTAGATAAATAAATATATACAATAATTGCTTAATAACGAAGGGAACTGCAAGCGAAAGTAGATTTGAGCGTAGAGGCGAGTTGAGCTGAGTTGAGAAGAAGCAAAAAAGGACAGCGATGACAAGGATTTTGGTGTCAAGATGCCCTGCGTTTTTTGGTTTGATAAACAGAATCGTGAAATTATTATATAGTCACTATCCCAATGAAGATTGTAAAACTACAGCTATTAGTTATTTAAATTATTGGACCACGTGTAATTCTCATCTTTGATTTTTTAAATTTATTTTTATGATTTAAAATTAATTTCAATATTTAATTTTTAATTAAATTTTTAAAATTAATTTTAATATTTAATTGATACTTAATTTTTTATTTCAATTAAGTATGTATGTTATTTTACTTATTTATCAGATCACATGATATTATTTAATTTAGATATTTAATGAATTTTGAAAATCTTCTAAAATTAACCCTTTAAAATAACACGCATAAATAACTACTCAATTTTATTATGTAACATTTTACATTTTTTATTTTTTATGAGATAGTTGGTATTAAAAGTATCATGGCAGTTCTGTATTAATAGTTTTATTACATTTTGTTTTTTCTATTAAAAATAAATAAATTAATCTCTATACGTTAGATTAAAAAGTAAACTAGTCTTTGTATTAAAATTTCATCTAATTTCTACTGTTAAAAGATATTTCATGTATATATAACATGCCACATGTCACTATTTAGTTGTTTTATTATTCACGCTAATTTTTAAAAGTATAAATAAATAATTTTTAACAAAAATAACTAATTTATTTTTGATTTAACATATAATAATTAATTTATTTATTTTTAATAAAAATAAAATACAATCTAAATCTAAATGTTATTTATATGGGGGTAGTTGATATAAGAAAGGTAGAGCTAAACAGCAGTCAACACGAGTGATTGAATGAAGAATAGCGCCATTTCTGGATGCCTTTAAACTTAGCATTGAATGAAGGTTTCTTGCGTTGGGTAGGTGGGGGGTAAATTAAAATCTTTCGAAGCATAACCAGTCTCATTAAATTAAGTGCAAACAGAAGTGTTTAGACTTTAGACTTTCATCATATTTTCCACGTTCGATATTATTTATTTTGTTGAAAATAATTACATTCTACTTTTTGGTAAAATAAATTATTTTTTAAGAAGTAGTTTCTAAGTGGATAATGATTTTCAGTTGTACTTATTTATTATGTGGATGTTAATTTTTAGAAAAAAAAATTGTTTGTTAAAAAAATAACATTTTTTTTCCTTTTTGTTTCTATATTTTATTAGGGGTGTTTTGTTCTTCATAATTATAGGTGTTTATAGGATCAGTCGGGTTGGATTCAAGTTGGGCCTAAACATGATATTAATATACTTTATGTTTACTCAAAATTCGACCTGGCCCGAAATATGAGTATAAAATTTTACCCAAACCTATCTATATTTACAAAAGATTAACCTAAACTCATTTTAAGTCCTTTATGTTATTTTTAAAAAATTATAAAATTATATTATTTTAATATTTAATAAAAATTTATACTTTTATTTATTAAAATTTTTAATATAGTCATCTTAACATTATTTTAATGTTTATATTACAATAATATTATATATTTAATATATCTTTTCTAAATTATATAATATATAAAAATAACATAATATAAAGTATTATAAACTTAAAAGCAGTGATCGGACAGATTTGAGCTTTAAATGTTTAAATCTAAGCTTGACTGATATTTTAAATGGGTCTAAATTTTTACCCAAACTCTCTCAAATTTCGGGCAGATCTTCGAGCTTGAACAGATAAACCAATACATGAATAGTTATATTCATAGCTAAAGCAATTATAATTTTATTAGGGATATTTTAATAACTTTTTAAATTAAATTGATGCTTAATTAACAAATAATAATTTTTAAAAAAAATTATGTCAAAATTTTGGTTTGCCAACTCTTGGATTTGCTCTTTGGATCAAATTTTATCATTGACCACGTTGCCAAAACACGAATGTGACATTGCGTATCATCTTTACCTTTATCTTTTTCAATTAATTGCGGAACTCAACGCTATAAACTGATATGCATGGGAATGGCGGAGAAGATAGTAAAATTATTAGCCCGAATGTTCAATAATTGAAGTCTTGTTTATAATCTTTTAAAATGATTAAAATAAAAGATTAAATTTTATCGAAAAATGTTTAATAAAGGTTTAAGATGATAAAAAAGGGTTAAATTCTATAATTATACATTAAATTTGATTAATTTTGTAATTTCATACATTGATTTTAACTCAAATGAGACATTTATTTTTATTTATCATGACTTAATTATGGAAAGCGATTATAAAGTATCGTTTTTTTATATATACAATATTAAGGAATGGGATAACACGATTTGAATTTATATAAACATGTATTTTATAAGAATTTTAACTATTGTTTCATTCAAATACCATATTTAAAAGCTTAACTTAAATGCACAAAATGCGAATATTATTGAAAAAAAAATCATTTCTTAACTTTTTTTTTAGAAAACAAATATATTTTTTTGATCAAACAGATGGTATGTTTACTTCTTAAAACATGCGAGTAATTCTTTATCTATAAAAACGATATTACTTTGTGGAGTGTCTCATATTTATGAGTCAACGTTGTGATGGGAAAGAGTCGATGTCGCGACAAGACGGCCACGATGTCCCAGTGAGAAGATTGGCCATGTCTTGACGAGGAGCATGTGACGTTACGACGTGGTGATGTGTTCCCCAATTCAACTGGATTTTCTTCTCTTCGCTATTGCTTCCCAATTAAACTCTGATTAATCTAGGTTATTTTAGTCATATTTAATCTACGAATTTAACCTATAAAAAGGGTTGTTGTAACTTAGAATAATCATCTTCATCATCTTTGAGATTAAGAGAGTTTTGTGAGTTTTGCAGAATTTCGAGTTTTAACTAGAGTACTTTGTTCTTTCAGGATTTAGGGTTTATTTCTTGAGATTATCTTCATCTAGTACTCTTTTAATTTTTGCTCATTTAGTAAAGTATCCTCTACTCATGATTTTTCTACGTAAATTTGTGTATTCGATCTTCTCTGAATCGACCCCAACATACTTGACTACGGCTTTCTTGTAATGTTTACAACTTTTCTGTCTCGTTTTTCCTTATTACAACACTGCTTTCTAATTTCTTTAATTCCCAATGTCCATCACATGTAGCGTGTTCACTTCTACTCTTTCTATAATCGCCTTTTCGTAACCTCTAAGGATGAATGAAAGGTGTTAAGTTTTCTAATTAATTTCTTAGCTTGAAAATCTGGTCAAATTATCAAAATTATTATTTTTTTGGTAAAAATAAACTATATCAATATAGTTCTAATTAGAGTTTATTCTGATTTTGAGTTGCTTAAAATCAATCAATAATAATGCTCAAACACTTGTTAGAGTCTCAATAAAACTACAAATTACATTTAAATATCCAGTAGCCATCTTCGTAAAGCAATTTACAACATTATTTAATTCCCTTGAAATATATCGAAATTAAACTTACCAGCCTTTCACAAATAAAAAATAGATAAATCATATCTTTAAAAATTATTATCCATTTCATAATTATTACTAATAATATCAATATTTTTCACTTCGGGTGTGTTCTCCATTGTTTTTAGAATGAACTTTTTCTAAAAAAAAGTGCTTTTCTCTTAAAAGCAATGAAGAATACATATCATTGGAGCAACTTTTTTAACTTTTGAGATTACCTTTTTTAGAAATGAAAAAGTAATAAATTTTAACTTTTCAGCCAAAAAATATTTTTGGCTGTTATTTTACCTTTTTAACCTTACTTTTTACTTAAAATGTGTTTGATGCTATTATTTTGTGTTCTCTTTCTTGGTTATTTAATATGAGTTTTATAAATGTGTTAAAAGCATTAATTAAAAATAAAAATATTTTTAAAATAATACAATTGTGTCAATATCTAATTACAAATATTTAATTATTATATTTAAATATTTAAATATAGTTTATATATTCTAATTAAATTTAATAAATAATTAATATTAATTACTTAGATATATTTAAAATTAATATTATATATTAAAATATTAACAATAAGTTATAATAAATTATTTTTTATATTTTTACTAAAATATCATAATATTAACTAATTTGAAAATTATTTAAATACATATTTGTTACTTTATAATATCATGTCTAAAATAAATATTTTACATCTCAAAAATATTTTTGACAATGATATCAAACACTTAAATTTTTCTAAAAATATTTCTCGAAAGTATTTTCCACAGCACTTTCAAAAATAATTTTTAAAAGCAATGAAAATCTCAACCTTCAACTTATTAAACCCTTCATTAAAAAAATCTTAAAAAATCTTCGGAATTAGAAAGTAGCAATGACATGGATTAGGTACGGATTGATTTAAACTGCAAGGGGCCCTCTGATCATCCAATGTGGGACAGGTACGGATTGATTTAAACTGCAAGGGGCCCTCTGATCATCCAATGTGGGACCAGCTTACCATTTTCAGCTTTCCCTTCTATTCATATGAGATTTTTTTATTTTCTTGTGCAATCACCGTCCATTTTCCTTTTTCCGTAATGAAAAAAAAATCAAGGATATTTTGTAAAGTTTTTGGAGTTTAAGTTGTTTTAGTGGAATTTACCTGAAAAAATATAAAAAAAGAATGACAAATGTGAAGTGTGATTGAATGAGTCAAATTCAATAGCAGAAAAGAATCAGAGTTGGGGCAACGATGTTTCAGGAACCATTCGATATTTTCAAAAGACACGTTTATGGTCTACTTGCCCTCTACAATGGCTCAGTATGTAGACCCCATGCATTACAGAGCATAGTTTTACAATCTTATTCAAATCCAAGTTAAAGTTACAAAACTTATGCACAATTTTCCCATGTGATTGCAAAATGCAAACACATCCACACAACTTTTCCTTTTTTAATCATAACTTTGAAAGGACACATAATCATGAGGAAACACAAATACAATTTTAATATTAAATTAATGATGTAACATTTTAAATTAAAAATAATAATTTTGATAATTTTATAAAAAAATTTATGTAATTGAACAAAAAGTTAGAAGAATTTGCATTTTTAAATCTATAATTTTAAGAATGAAACTTTTGAAATTAAAATACAATTAAATTTAAAAAGTACAATTGTTTAATTTTTTTAGATGGTGATGCTCTCTATTTATATGATATAGATATTATTCATAGATATAACATATTAAGTAAGTTCTATGTATATTAATAAATATTCTACTCTAAACTTAATAACGTTTACGTGGTTCCTTTCGTGATCTCACATGTCACTTCATAGAAGAATATAAGTACCCCACCTCTAAACACCTATTATTATACAAGCTCAATGGCATCTGACCTGAACCCACTCAAGTCCCATTCAAGTTTTGAGTTGATAATAACAAGTATCATAACAATAATAATTTAGAACAAGTTTTAAATTATTTTTATTTGTTTTTTAACAATTTTATTATAAATTCTTATTATATCTAACTCTTTTTGCCATATCTTCTCTAATCCATAAATAAGAAGATAATCAGCATAATCAAATTCACATCTTCTTACATTGGTAATCATATTCATACCATTTGAACTAAAACTCAATCAACTTATTTACTTAAAATGATATAAATGATATAAACACTAAATTACCATAATTTTCCTTTCAAAATGAACCCAATCAATCTAAAGCCAATGTTATTAATAAATAAAAAATACTAATTCTCTCTAGGCCCATGTTATCATGTCAAAGTACAAGGTAGAAAAAGGTGTACCTATTGATATCAGTCGAGGCAATTGTTCCTATCTTTGGAGATCTCTTTCGAGGATTTGGCCCCTTCTTCGTGAGAATATCATCTAGTCAGTTGGAAATGGTAACAATATTAGATGCTGGAAGGATAGTTGGATCTCCGATGTTAGCCCTTTGTTGAACCATATTCCTTAACAAAATAACCTTGATGTGGACTATCTCCTTTGAGATATGGTAACAAAGGAAGGAACATGGAATTTAGATCTATTCCGTGTATGGTTGCCGGACGAGATCCTAAATCATATTATTAGTATCCCTCCCCCACACCAGTCGGCCGGATCAGATAGAGTTGCATGGGTGGACGCCTTAATGGGTTCTTTTTCTATCAAGAGTGCCTAAAAGTTGATCAAGGAAAACTCGTGGAACTCGCGGGTTGACATTTGGAAATTACTATGGAAGTACAAAGGACCTCAAAGGGTTCGGACTTTCATTTGATTGGCTTTCTAGCAACGACAACTAACACAAGTGGAGACACTAAAGCGTGGAATTGCAAATGATGATTATTGTGCGATATGTAGATCAACTATGGAGGATATTTTGCATGCTGTAGGAGATTAAACTCCAACGAAAGAGGTTGGTCGCAGCTTGTTCCAACAAAGAAGCAAGATTCGTTCTTTTCCAGGGACTTCGAGGAATGGCTTGCAACTAATCTGCAAAATAGGCAACATGAATTTTCTTATTTTTCAGAGTGTTATGGAGTGTAGATAAGATCATCAAACTGTCATATAGTTGCGCGAAACAGTATGCGTCACTACCCAAGAAAAATACCATGCTCAATCATAGA
Organism: Gossypium arboreum; assembly: GCF_025698485.1. Classification (NCBI taxonomy): domain Eukaryota; kingdom Viridiplantae; phylum Streptophyta; class Magnoliopsida; order Malvales; family Malvaceae; genus Gossypium; species Gossypium arboreum. The sequence goes on along the minus strand of NC_069077.1, from coordinate 142,020,774 downwards.
TAATTACTTACTTCTTAGTAAAAATCTCTTAGCTATTCCTCTAGAAAATCGATAGCTAAGCAACTTTCACTCAACTTCCGACTTCAACCCATAATTAAAAAAAGCAAATCGCTGCTAAAACAAATGAATTGGCTACTGCCAACAACAAACCATTCAACAAGATCATTCGCAGGTATGAATGCATACTAAAATAAAACCATGGCTTCAAAGTTTTGCAAGAAACAAAGGAATACCCAAAGAAAGTTTTGCAAATGAAAATTATACGATCAATCTTAAGGTTACAATCATTATAACATCACTCGAGTACACAAACAAGTACATAACGGTATAGATCTAGAGTCAAGATCTAAAGGCATTACAGTTAAGAACTTAAGAATGATCCTAAACTTAACCACCAAAACCATAGAGAGTCCTGCCCTGCCTTTTCAAGGCATAAACAACATCCATGGCGGTAACGGTCTTCCTCCTGGCGTGCTCGGTATAAGTCACAGCATCACGAATCACATTCTCCAAGAAAATCTTCAATACTCCCCTAGTTTCTTCATAGATCAAGCCACTGATCCTCTTGACACCTCCTCGACGAGCCAAACGGCGAATGGCAGGCTTAGTAATGCCCTGGATGTTGTCTCTTAAAACCTTCCTATGCCTCTTGGCACCTCCTTTGCCGAGCCCCTTGCCACCCTTGCCTCTGCCTGACATCTTCGAAAGATTTGATGATTACTACGGAAACAAATTTACAACGAAATGAATTACGAGCAAAGGGAAAACAATTGCGAATGCTTGACGATTGGAATTCTAGGATATTTAAAGGAGTGAATGTGCGATTAAAGTTTCTAGTTTCTATCGAAGGCTGGAAATCTCGATCCGCGTGTAAAAGGAAGGGTTATGTATGAGCCATAGATAGGATTGTGATCGACGGCTGATATTGTTTACATGGAATGTGACGCGGATTGCGTTTTTTGATTGTTTTGGGGAATTTAAATTAGGCGGGCTAGAAATGTTTTAGAGTTGATTTTGATTTCGTTTTCGCGGACAGCGGGAAAACAGAAGAGGCAAACGCAAATTAAAAGGGAATGCTTCCGTTTTTTTGTTTGCACGTGTTTAAATATCTAAAATTTTAAAAAAATAAAAATTAAGGTGTTATTAGATTGAAAATATATAATAATATGGAAAAAAAATTGAATACCAGAATAATATAAAATGTGTATTGTTATAATATAAGTTCATAATGGTAATAAAATAATTGCAAAATAAGAAAAATAAAAATACAAATTTTACATAAAAATCCTTTTAGAAAAAATCACGGGTAGTGGGAAATAAATTCTCTAATGTTGAAAAACGAATTATACCAGAAGAGTTTCAACTACATCTTTTTAAAGATTAAAAAATTATATTCTAATCAATGTTAAATAGAATAAGTGTAGTTCTATATGGATTCTACTTGTGTGCGGCATAGTCCGTACCTCGGCCCTCGGCCTCTCGCCCCCAGAAATCCTCTTAGTGTCCCACTATATTTATTTCTTCAACAAATGAAGAGATTCAAGTCACACAAACTAACATGTATGATAATTCAAAAATGACATGGCGGCTAACTATTTGGGATGACAATGATACATTTATTCTATCATAATTAAATACAATAGAATCATAAACTCAAATAGTCAACTGTCATATTATTTGGTATTCTCATGCTTCATTCATATAAATTAGGTAATTAAAATTTTGTATTATTCCAGTAATTAATTTTTTCATATTGTTCTGAAAAAAAGTTAAATATAAAAGCTATTTTATTTATTTATTTATTTAAAAAAAAGTGAGTATAACGGGTTTGATTAAAAAAATGAAGATTACAAAGTTGAAAAACTATAATTTTTTACAAATTTTAAAACATTTGAAAAAGTTTTTAAATTTATGAATTAACGTATTGAAATTCAAATAAATTTAATTTTTAAAACAATTTTAAATATAAAATCTTATATCTTAAACCGATCTCATAAAATTAAAGAAATTTTTATTTTATTTGCCCGTATTTTTATCATGAGGTATTATAAGGATGTTAGGGTGGGTTTGGATGGGCGATTGGGTGCGGTGCGGTGCGTTTAGCTTACTTTTTATCTCACGCTACAGATCGCTCACGAGATATCTAATCTCACCGCCACCATTTTTTTTACACTAACCGCAGTAAACGCACCGCCCATCCAAACTCACCCTTAGCCCGTATCAATTTCCAAGTTGTAAATTTAATTATTTAAAATATATTTTTTGTGAAAAATATCATCTTCTCCATTTTATTATATAAGGGATAAATATATTAAATTTATACGAATTTTTGTTTAATGTGTAATTTGATAGACGCACATTGATTTGGTGTAATTATACTCATGAAATTTGAATTGTGGTTCATATATATATATGAAACTTTAATTTTGTTCAAAAGTCTATATTTAAATAAATGAATACATACATTTATTTCCATATCGATTAATATAATTATTTTTGTATGCATATTGGACCAAAGTTCATATAGAGTTTGATATTTACTCCTACAATATAAAAACTTGATAAATGAGAAATAATACCCAATCTCTTATTGCAAGCTGTATTGTTAAAAATATTTAACAGAAAAATCCAATGCAACAAAACATCGACTAAAGGAAATGACTACGATATGTTTTGACCTCTCTTTAGTGACAATGTCACTTCACATTTTTGAATCAGTGCATTTCGATTTTATATACTAGTCTTTCAAATGCTATAATTGGTAAGGCGTCAGTAATTTGATCTATTAATTTATCACTAGAAGAAATTTGTTGTACTTAAACGTCACATTTCTTCTCAAAGTTATGAGTGAAGAATAATTTTGATGAAATATGTTTCGTTTTATCTCATTTTATGTATCATCCTTTTAATAGAGCTATAAACGCTACATTTGCTTCATACAAAATGGTGTGTTTTTCTATAGAGATAATTACTTATCTTCTAGATACTTAGGTCATTAACCTTAGACAAACACTCTCTTAGCTAGCTTTAAGCATTGCAATTATATTTTGCGTTATTTGAAAAGGCAACAATTAATATTTGTTTTACCCAATACCATGATATAATTGTACCTCAACACATAAATAAATATCTCATTTGAGACCATCATATTCAATAAAAATCTAGTATCAACATAGTTAACTAATTGAGACCATGAATCATTTGAGAAAAAACAACATGTAATACCCCATACCCGTACCTGAGACCGGGATAGGATACGAGGCATTACCGAAATTTTTAAAATAATTTCAATTAATTTATATTATTTAGTATTCATTTTCATGTTTCATGTAACATCCTTTTCATATATTCAATTTAGAATATCATATAAAATACGATACAATACTTAAATTTTCATATTTACATGCTCATTTAGGGTATCCGAACTTACCTGACTAAATTGCAGAAATACCAAGATTTAGGGGCATATTGGTAATTTACCATTTTCCCAAATTTCACCCAATATTAAATTGATAATTTCATTCAATTTATTAATTTAGATAATAAAACAATTTATTCCCTTCAATTTAGTCATTTTTGACATTTTTACAAAATTGCCCCCTAAAGTTTTACTTTTATTCAATTTAGTCCATGAGCTTAAAACATGCAAATTAGCCATGCTAACTGAATATTCATATATATTTTTCCTCCTCCTCCTCTCCATTCCACATCCTTAATGTATATAATATTCTTGTAAGTACGATTTCATAATTTACTTATTAATGCTCACATCAATCTGTTCACACGAGTCATAGTCACTCAATTATTTATAATTAGAGCTACAAAGCTCAAAATTAAGATCCGTAAATTTTCCCTAAAACTAGACTCACATATCATTCCACCATAAAATTTTAAAAATTTTTGGTTTAGCAAATTAGTACAGTTTATTCATTTAAGTTTCCCCTGTTTCACTATCCAACAGTTCTGACCTCTCTTCACTTAAAATTAATTATATCACAGTAAAAAATTCGGATAATGTTCCCATTGATTCTATTGAAAATAGACTCATTAAGGATTCAAAGCATATAAATTTGAGACTCTAATTAATTTTCTCCAATTTTTGGTGATTTTCCAAAGTCAAAACAGGGGAATCCGAATTCATTCTAACATTGTCTCACAAAATTCATTATATCTCATAATTTACAAATCCATTGCTTACACCGTTTCTTCTATGAAAAACTAGACTCAATAAGCTTTAATTTCATATTTTATTCATCTTCTAATTCGATTTTTTAAATTTATGGTGATTTTTCAAAGTTAGTCTACTTCTACTGTCCAATATTGTTTTAGTTCAAGATGTTTATTACCATTTTTCCTTTAAATGTCAAAGGTCATACAATTCAGTCCTTGCTCAATTAGCCCATCTATTAAGCTAATTTTTCTCAATTAACATTTTATTCCATCATTCCAAACTATTACACAATCTTTGAAAATCAGAATTTTAACACTAAACCTTAATTCACAACTTTTTCACAATTAGGTCCTAAAATCAATTTCTATTAAAATTACTTGATAAAATCATCAAACAACAAAATCAAAGCTTCAAATTCATTTTATTTCATCATAAACAGCTAACACTTATCAATGATAGCTTTTAATTTTGTTCATAAAATAAAAAACTAACGAATTAAACAATTGGACCTAATTGTAAAAGTCACAAAAACATAAAAATCTCAAATAAAAGGGTAAGAATTGAACTCACATATGTCAAAGTATGAAAAACCAGCAGCTTTCAGACCTCCCATGGCGTTTTTGCTGAAGAAAAATGATGATATCTCTAGATTTTTCAAATTTGTCTTGTTTTATATGTTTAATTTGCAAAATTTCCCATTTTGCCCTTGTTTCTCCTTGTCTTTTTTGCTGATTTTCTTGCCCAACCGTCCAGCCCATACAATTTGGGTCCAATTGCCTTTTAAATCCCTCCTTTTTAATCACTTAAACTATTTAATCACAATTTAATAAATTTCGCACTATTTTCAATTTAGTCCTTTTTAATTAATTGACTAACCAAACGTTAAAATTTTCTAACGAAACTTTAATACTAACTTAATAACACTCCATAAATATTTATAAAAATATTTATTGCTCGGTTTATAACTCCGAGGTCTCGATACCTCGTTTTCAACCAAATTTACCTGATTAAGTCTTTTAAAATCGCAAAATTCACTAATTAAAATTAATTCTTTTAAGTTCGCGCTTGGCCTATAATTGTTATTTGTTAAAATTTCTAAACTTACTTGTAACGCCCCCTTTACCCGAGACCGTCGCCGGAGTCTAGCACGAGGCATTACTAAACTTATTTGAGCACTTAAACAAATTCAAACAATTTATATCACACTTTCCAGACAAGCTGTCCAACTGCGTTACAGATGCAAAAAATCATATCTCGAGTTACAAAACTCGAAATCCAAATCCGTAAATTTTCCCCAAATCTAGGCTCATATATCTACTTACTAATTTTTTCTAGAATTTTGGTTGGGCCAATTAGTACAATTTATTAGTTGAAGTCTCCCTGTTTCAGGGTTCTACTGCTCGACCCTGTTCACTACAAACCAAATTTCTCCTTTTACAGAATTCAAATAACCAAGACGTTTATTTATATTAAAAATAGACTCAATAAGGAATCCATACATATATAGCATGACTCCTAATTAATTTTTTATAATTTTTAATGATTTTTACAAATCAGAACAGGGGAGTTCAAAATCACTCTGACCTTGTCTCACAAAAATTCAAATATCTCCTGATATTAAAGCCTTTTGCTTACACCGTTTCTTCTATGTGAAACTAGATTCAATAAGATTTAATTTCATATTTTATTCAACCTCTAATTATATTTTTATGATTTATGGTGAATTTTCAAACTCAGACTACTGCTACTAACCAAAAACTATTTTAGTACAAAATGTTGTTAACTAGTTTATAACATCTTTACTTCATTTCATTTAAACTCTATACATGCCATATAAATCTTCAAACATAAAATAAAAGCTACCGAATTGATCTGGATAGTGTGCTTTGTTGTGTTGATCCGATCTACCCACTTCACTTCAAGTCAATCTACATAAAATATTAAACACACACAAGTAAGCTTATTGAAGCTTAGTAAGTTCATAGGTTAAAAGTAATGCTTACCAAACATAATATTTCCAAACAATACCAAAACACTTACTAAAGTTTCCTGCGATTCACAACCATTGTTATAATAATTCACATAGTTGAGCTCAACAGTAACAACTACTCAATCTCTTTCATTTGGATCACTTCTCTTTTATTTCTTATAATCAAATTAGGAAACGGCTTACGAAATTGAGTACGTCGTTGCTCAATGCCACGATTCACAACTCAGTATGGTTTTCCTCATTGAAATACCATACCTACATTTTTCAACTCGGTATGGGAAATGCCATACTTACATTTCTTAACTTAGTATGGATTTGATAATACCATACCTACATTTCACAGCTCAGTATGGATAATACCATACCTACATTTCACAACTCAGTATGGATGATACCATACCTACATTTCACACTTTGCCATGGAACAACCATGGTCTTATCCGTCAATTCATCACACGTCACGATACGAACGTACTCAATCCTGCGTTTTTCCTAATTTGCATTTCCACATTTATTCTTTCATTAACAAAATCTACACAATCCCACAACAAATTCGTATATAATAACACATTATAAACTTCAATCATTCACAAATAAACATCTAAATTCAACCATATGAACTTACCCGGCTAATTTGTAGAAGATATTGAAATTTAGGGACTATTCCGCAACTTTTTCTTTTCCTCGTTCTTCTTTGGATTCTTGATCTATAATATAAAATATTTCTACTCATTAGCATTTATTTGATTTCTATTTCACTTCACAATTTATGCTGTTCAAATTTCGAAATTACACTTTTACCCCAAAATTTCTGATTTTCACAATTTAGTCCATGCTCAATTCACCCATCAATTGAACTAATTTTTCTCAATTAACACTTTATTTTATCATTATAAACTATTTCAAAACCTTTTATATTCTGAATTTCAACAGCAACCTTCAATTCACAACTTTTTCACAATTAGGTCCTAAATATCATTTCCTATCAAAATCACTTAATAAAACCACCTTAATATGAAATTAGAACTTAAATTTCATAATAATTCATCATAAAATTCCCTTATCCATCCAGGGTAACTTCCAATTTCACTCATAAAATCAAAAACTAATGAATTCTACAAGTGGACCTAATTGTAAAAGTCATAAAAACATAAAAATTATCAAGAAAAAGCAAGAATTAAACTCACATGATGTAAAAATATGAAAAACCAGCTTTCTACAGACCTTCTATGGCGTTTTGGCTGAGAAAATATGAAGAAATGTCTAGATTTTTCAATTACATCATTATTTAACTATTAACTTTTATCTATTTCCAATTTTGCCCCTTGTTCACATTGTTTTCTTGCTTATTTCATACCCAAACCGTCCAGCCATTAACCTTTGGGTCTAATTGCTCTTTAAATCCATCTTTTTAACTACTTAAGCCATTTACTCACAATTTAACAAATTTTGTGCTATTTTCAATTTAATCCTTTTTAATTAATTAGCCATCCAAACGTTAAAATTTTCTAACGAAACTTTAATACTAACTCAATGACACTCCATAAATATTTATAAAAATATTTATAGCTCGATTTTCAACTTTGAGTCTCGATACCTCATTTTTGACCCGTTTGACCTAATAAATTCTTTTAATTCACTAATTTCACCATTTCACAAATTCTTCTAAATTCTTACTTGACTCATAAATATTAAATTACTATCTTGTTCAATCTTATTTGTCGAATTTAGTGATCTCAAATCACCATTTCCGACACCACTGAAAATTAGGCCGTTACATTACTCGTCGGATTTAGTGATCTCGAATCACTGTTTCCGACACCACTGAAAAATTTGGCTGTTACACAACATCATATCAATTGCCCCATTGAGATATCTAATTGCATACTTAATTACATTCCAATGTCTATGTGTTGTAAAAGAGTTAAATATTGCTGACAAACTTACAACAAATACTACATTAAGCAATGCATTGTTTGTTAAGATACATTAGTGTCCTTATTGTAACACCCCATACCCGTAACCCACGTCGGGGCGAAGTACGAGGCATTACCTAAACTTGATCTCATGGATACAAACAATCTCAAGTCATCGAGACTTGGTCCAATTTAAACTTTTTCAATTTCTACTTTAAACTTCTTATTATGGGCCTACGAGCCCCAAATCGACCATTGGAAACTAATCGAGACTATATTGGGTCCTTGAACCAACTATGAAAATTTTGTCCTTAAAACAAGACACACGCCCATGTGGAAGGGCAACACGCTCGTGTGACCCATTTTGACTTGGTCGTGCTAGTGGCCCATGTGACTCACACGGCCTACACATTTAAGGACACGCTCGCGTCCTTTACCCGTGTGAAATTAATTTCTAATTCACACCTACAGGGGTTTTCATACGGCTAGACACACGCCCGTGTTATTGGCCCATGTCCCTCACACGGCCATGACATGCCTGCGTGCAAAAACATGGACATTCTATTTTTGACGTCAGCATGCTTATAATGTCACACGGCCAAGGTACATGCCCATGTGCTGGGTCGTGTCCTCCACACGACTGAGACACACGACTGTGTCTCTGCCCGTGTGTTTATTACCATGCATACTGACTTGAAATTTTTACGTGTAAGGGACACACGGCCAAACTACACGCCCATGGGGTAGACCATGTGTCACACACGGCCTAAACACACGCCCGTGTATCTACCCGCTTGGACAATATAAGGCTATTTACCAAGTATCATTGCCACCCTTACATACCTAGTTCCAGCCAAATACCAACCAATACCAAAACAATCACAATTCATACAACCCAATCAGTCACAATAGACATTCATTCAACTATGAAAATGCATCTTTTATAAATTCAAAATGGATGCTAGCCATCATTCAAGGTTTAATACAAAATGAAGGGTCTCCAACCCAAGCCAACACATTTGGCCAATTCTCAAAGTCACAAAATAATAAAGTCTAAGTCCTATACATGCCATATTCAAAAATATAAATCCAACTATACCGAATGCTTCGGTTGATAGTGTGATCGATATCTCTAATTTCTAGAATCCTTGAGCTAGATAGACGGCACTGTAAGGAAATGGAAAGGAAAGGGAGTAAGCATAAAAGCTTGGTAAGTTGCATATAAATAAATATACAACAACGATATACCAATAATCAACATGCTCATAATACCAAGGTAGCGTAGACATAACTTACTCATCACCATCCATACACGTCACATATTATACAATAAGCTCATATCCCATACGTGCCAATTAGGTACCTGTGCCACTCACAACATGGTTATACTTTCCTCTCTAGATTAAGAACATAACTTTCACCGTTGAACCATTTGGAATACTACAAGATATTCATTAAACCTCAAACATGGGTAAGGTGCCGTTGTCATGTCCCATACATGGCCTTACACTGGCTCATATCTCAAGTCAATGCCATGTCCCAGACAAGGTCTTACACTGGCTATCATCTCGTAGCCGATGCATGTCCCAGACATGTCTTACACCGGCTTAAGTCTAGAAATCGATGCATGTTTTAGACATATCTTACACTAGCTCTCGTCTCAATGCTGATGCCATGTCCCATACATGGTCTTACACTGGCTCTCATAATGTGGCCTATGCATGTCCTAAACATGTCTTACACCAGCCAAAAATAACCCGTATGTCATGGCATGTAACACCCCAAACCCGGCCCAGACCTTATGGTCGGATCCGACATGCCATATTGAAGCGTTCAAAACATTTTATATTGTTGATCCAGAAAAACCTACTTAGTGTTTTAAAAGATAATTTCATTATAGGTTAAAGTGAATGGAAGCTGAGCACCAGGTAGGAAACCGGAAAAGAGGTGGTGAGTCCATCGGACTGCTTAAGTACCAAGCTCCCTTCAGATCCAATCCTAGACATGCATACCGCCATTGCCACACCTTAACGTCATGGATACTTCTAGGAAACCGATTTAGTTAAGTCATTTTTAGGCAAAGTGATTAATTTTGGAAAATACTTTCATTGCGGAAGCTTTGCTTGTTGTCGTGTTATTTTGAAATCAATTGTTGTTTTTGAAAACGCGCCCTAAAGCTATTCAATTTCAACAGTTAAAATAAGTAATACCTATCTTAGTAATACATATTAAAACCATCAAAAATAATTAAGCGGCCTTATTACATTTAAAAACCCAAAACTTTAAACGTAAATAAAAGGATGTCCAGTTCACCAGAAGAAAATCAAACTTTCAGAACAGGTGGCCACTCCGAATTCCCTCACAGCTCTAAGCCCACTATGGTTGGGGATTTCCTGCATGGATGAAAATAAAAGGGGTGAGTTTGGGGAAACTCAGTGTGTAAGGAAAACCCATTCAAAGCCCAAGTCAACTCAAGCCCATTGGGCCTAAGCCCATTCAGGTAACAGTGGTACTGGGCCAGAGCCCTTTTCAAATTACAATAAACTGGGCCTTAGCCCCTTATTTAGATAACAATATAGCCCATAGGCCTATTTCAAAATACATACAACATCAATAACATATGCAAGCCCATTTGGGGAGACTATACCGAGTCCAAATGACATAACCAGAAAATCGTAATGACCATACCAAGTCCTGAATGCCCTCTTATAGATATCTACCTCTTTGACCCTTAACTGATGATATCCAGATCAGAGGTCGATCTTAGAAAATATAGAAGCCCCTCTAAGCTAGTCAAATAGATCGTCAATCCTTGGCAGTGGATACTTATTCTTAATTGTCAGTTTGTTCAATTGGCGATAATCAATGCACATCCGCATTGTACCATCATTCTTCTTCTTGAATAGTACCGGTGCTCCCCTTGGAGACACGCTTGGCCTAATGAAGCCCCTATCCAACAACTCTAGAATTTGTGCCTTTAGCTCCACCAATTCCTTCGGTGCCATTCTATACGGTGCGATAGACATTGGTGCCATTCCAGGCAATAAGTCGATTCCAAACTCCACTTTTCGGTTCGGAGGAAATTTTGGAAGCTCCTCCGGAAAAACATCTTGGAACTCCTTTACAGTCCTAACCTTATCCACTAACAATCCCTCCTCTTCTGACTGACTTACAAATGCCAAATAGGCCTCATAACCTTTTTGAATCCACTTTTCGGCTCTTAAAGCCGACACCACATTGGACAAATAATCACTTCGCTCACCTATCACCATAACCTCCTCATACTTTGTGCTCCTTAACACCATTCGTTTAGCAGCACAATCCAGGGTCGCCTTATGCTTAACAAGCCAGTCTATTCCCAAAATGAGATCAAACTCTCCGAACGGTAACTCCATCAGATCTCAAGGGAAAATCCTACCTTGAGTTTCTAAGGGTACATCCCTATACAGTTTGTCTACCCTAACCGAGTGACCCAAATGACTTAGTACAGATACCCCACTCACAATCTCCTCAGAGTAGTCCAAGTTGTCCATAATCCGTTCTGTGGCCTCCAACCAATATTCCGCCACATTCGAGGCTATACTAGACACGCCCCTAACGATCTCCGCTCCGTTAGCCCGGAGTCTTTTAGAAATCGATCCTCGAATTCCGTTGCCCGAACTTGTCCCGGCAACCCTTTCCAGAACACGAAGCATTGCCTGCGACAGAGCATCATCCCCGGCACCGCGGTAATGAGACTCTACCTCTGTTGTCGGTGGTATTGGTGCATCCACCGCCGGCATATGTCTCGAAGACGAAGATCTCGCTCGAGCACTTTCTCGGCTCCGTCCACGGCCTCTTGTACTCATATCGTATTATCTTGATTACGAATTTTTATGCATCAATTAATATTTCAGTGTTTATTACAGATGTTTGATTAATCGACATGAGTTCGAGTTTGTTTTCGCAGAATCGAGGTCTAGCTACGCTTTGATCTCTTATCGATTTTCCTATGGTTTCAGATCATCCTATCTAGAGTATCCTAGCGATTTCAAGTATAGACAGATAAGTCGAAAAATATTCGAAGAGTTCGAGTAATACTTACGACTTGAGTAGGAGATTGAATGCCGACTTCTAAAGATCTAAATTTTGAAAATCGAGTTTTTCGCATTCTTTATAAAATTTTCGTTTTCGAAAATTTTTATTTTTGTAAACCCATTCCACAGCCGAGTTGTTACAACTTAGGCTCTGATACCACTAAATGTAACACCTCAAACCCGGCCCAGACGTTATGGCCGGATCCGACATGCCACATCGAATCGTTTAAAACATTTTATATTGTTGATCCAAAAAAACCTACTTAGTGTTTCAAAAGATAATTTCATTATAGGTTAAAGTGAATGGAAGTCATGCACCGTAGGAAACCGAAAAGAGGTGGTGAGTCCATCGGATGCTAAGCACCAAGCTCCTTCGGATCCAATCCTGACATGCATACCGCCATTGCCACACCTTAACGTCTGGATATTTCTAGGAAACCGATTTGATTAAGTCATTTTAGGAAAAGTGATTAATTTTGGAAAATACTTTCATTGGAAGCTTTGCTTGTTGTCGTGTTATTTTGAAATCAATTGTTGTTTTTGAAAACGCTACTAAAGCTATCCAATTTCAACAGTTAAAATAAGTAATACCTATCTTAGTAATATATATTTAAACCATCAAAAATAACTAAGCGGCCTTATTACATTTAAAAACCCAAAACTTCAAACGTAAATAAAAGGATGTCCAGTTCACCAGAAGAAAATCAAACTTTCAGAACATGTGACCACTCAGAATTCCCTCACAGCTCTAAGCCCACTATGGTTGGGGATTTCTGCATGGATGAAAATAAAAGGGGTGAGTTTGGGAAACTCAAGTGTAAGGAAAACCCATTCAAAGCCCAAGTCACTCAAGCCCATTGGGCCTAAGCCCATTCAGGTAACAGTGGTACTGGGCCAGAGCCCTTTTCAAATTACAATAAACTGGGCCTTACCCCCTTATTTAGATAACAATATAGCCCATAGGTCCATTTCAAAATACATACAACATCAATAACATATACAAGCCCATTTGGGGAGAATACTCAACCCACCAACCACTACACTCCACCCGTACCAGCCATACACTCCATGTGGGAATAGCTCAACCCACCCATTAACACTCCACAAATTGTATTGCTGCTTTCGATTAACGATAAATTGAGGCAAAGCCTCCGAGACGTGGACAAGCCACTTTCATATTTCCTCCGTCAATATCCCAATCCCATTCATCGATAATAACAACATGGCATGCAGATAAATAACAACATCAAACATGCATTTAGGTCAATTTAACCCTAGGGTATTTCGATAATTTTGCACCTAGGGGTATAACAATAATTTTCCATACATAGGGGTATTATAGTAATTTATCTATTCTTAAGGTTTTTATGCATATTCCTACTTTTCACGTACTAACAGAATCACGTGCATCGAGGGTTCTTACCGAATTGGGCCGTTGGCCCATCATTCCAATTTTGGCCCATTAAGCCCAAAAATATCGAGGCACGTAAATCATGTATTTTGCAGTCCAAACATTGCACTTACCAAAAACATTAATCGATTTACCTCACGAGCATTCGCACACTCGCAAATCTACAAAATACCGGTTTTTGACATTTCAGATTTTCGACTTTTACCGATCTAGACTAAGAAAGAGGGTGTTAGTTACACATCTGTTTACGACGATATGCTGACGAGATCCACATACGAACTACCTACAATTGGATTACTAACACATTAATCTAACTATTCAAATACGAACTACGTATTAACCCCTTACAATATTCGACCAACCACACCTACAGATCATAGTAAGCTTATAAGAAAACAATAAGCAACTCATTAACAAATTTTTGTCAATGTTTACCACATAATCATAATTTCACTGCAAGTTGTCTTCCTGAACAACAGTCACTAAAAATTATTTATAACTAGAGCTACGAAACTCCAAATCAAGTGCCGTTAATTTTCCCTAAAAATAGACTCATATATCTTCTATCTATAAAATTTTCAGAATTTTTGGTGTGGCCAATTAATACCAGATTTTTCTTAAAGTTTCCCATGTTTCACTGTTTGACTAATCTGACCACTCCTCATTACGAATCAAATTTCTCATTGTACAGAATTCAAAATATGTTCTCGTTTATTCCATTTGAAACTAGACTCATTAAGCTTTAATTACATAATTTATGCAGCTTCTAACTCATCTCCCACAATTTATGGTGATTTTCCAAAGTCACGTTACTGCTGCTGTCCGAAGCAGATTTATTACCAAATCACTCTTTCACACCTAACTTGCATGCTTGTTATTTAAACATGTATATCACTAATCAATCATCACATATCTATGATTTTACTTAAGTATAATCTCCATTTCATCATTTTAAAGCACAACATGTTAGCCGATTTTTCCCCTTAGCATCTAAGGCACATGCATGCTCATTTGTTTGGCTCAACTTCACCTATCTTCCATTTTCATCAAAAGAACATGAAACAACAACCATTTCCTTCATTTTAATTCATGACTAAATACTCACAACACAACTAAAAACCAAAATATGCTTCAAGAGTTAAGGTAGAATCAAGAAGAACTCATGAACATCAAGACAGAAGCAAACTACCATGAACTTACCTTCAATTTTCTTCCCCAAGTGACCGAACATTCAAGAGTTTTCTCCTCTCCTTTCTCTTCTCTAACTTTAGGCTATGATGAACAAAGATGGACAAAACTTTGTTCTTTTCACCCCTTTTTTTTTAATAAAATTTCATATTTCATCCATTTAATTCTTTGATACAAAAGACATGAAATGCCCATCATAGAACATTTACCTAAACCATTATCATGGAACATTTACCTAACCCATTATTATGGAATATTTACCTAATCCATTATCACGGAACATTTACCTAACCCATTATCAATTTGTACCATGAATTATGGATATCAAGTGCTCATATTGTCTACAACAACATGATGGCTGGCCACTTCATGAAAAATGGGAGGTTTGTCATGCAAATCCTCCTATTTTGCACTCCTATTTATTTGGCCACTTCAATTTAGCCTATAGCATTTTCAAACATTTTCACATAGGTTCTATTTCATAATTTCACCCCTTTTTTCTTATGGAACAAAAATTAACTAAAATTGCCGGGTTCTATCTTAAGCTTGGGCCTTCTAGAGGCCCACTAACATAATTAAACCTATGCCAACATTCACAGAATTCCCGAAAATTGGGGCGTTACATGGCATGAATATCCGATTCATTTCCCAGGTTCAAACGAGAACTCTATTTTCTCTATTATCATCATACCTTATCAATTCCACAATCAAGTAATTCATGCTATATTAATTCAAATACAATTCAACACATACATTAGCAATGTAGTTGTACTATTTACATGCAACTTACCTTGAATTACAAAATGTGACAACTAGTCGATTTAGTCAATTTGCTTGGCTTTCTACCGATCTAGGTTTAGATTTGGCAATTCTCAATCTAAAATAGCAAAACACACTCATTTAATCACTAAATAAAATTAAGAAATTAAAAATTCACATATTCAATAAAACAACCATTTTTCCCCTGAACTTTGGCAAAATGACCATTTTGCCCCTATGTTCGAAAAACGATTTTTATCGAATTTCTTCGCATCTTAAGCCTAGCGGAAGTTTCTTCGCATCTTAAGCCTAGCGGAACTCTTTTTACTCTTATAGCAACCCCAAATTCTCTCTATTTCACACATTTATCATTTATTTTACAACTTGTGCAAAATAGTCCCTTTAGGTGTTTTCATGGTAACACATTTCACAAAAGTTGTCTATTACACAACTAAGACTCATATTCTTCCATAAAATTTCAGAAAACACCCTAAATGTTCTCATGGCAAAACCCTAGACCTTCAACCATTTTGCAAGATATACCCCTCATTTGAGAGCTCATGCTTCAAGGGTCTAAAAAATACAAAAATCATCAACAAAGGACATGGAAATCATTTACTTGCGAGTGCTTCAAGTTGCTGAAAATTTTTGAGCTCTCAAAATCCCTTCCATGGCTAATTTTTGGTGGAGAAAAGAGATGAGAAAGAGATGACATCATCCTTCTTTATTTTATTTCTATTTTAGTCAAAATTGGTCACCTAACCAAACAAATTTTGAAAATTTGACCACATATGTCTCCTATGGCCGGCCACTCTATTTCTACGGGTCTAATTGCCCTTTAAAATCCCTCAATTTTGCTTCTCTAATAAAATAACACCTTTAGCTATCAAAATAGAACTTTCGCACTTTATGCGATTTAGTCATTTTTCGCAATTGGGCTCACAAACGTAAAAATTAACTCACCAAATTTTTCATGTACTATTATAAACATGCCATGACTCCAAAATAATAATAAAATAATTTTTCCAACTTCGGATTTGTGGTCCCAAGACCACTATTCCGACTAGCCCCAAAATCTGGCTGTTACAATTATTACATTAAGATATGATACTTTAGGATCAATTTTTCATCATTTTCACAATGGAAAAAGAGATATTTATTCACATCTATGTAAACCTTTTGAATTATTACAGTTTGTTTCACGTAAAAAAAAAAAAAAAGAAGAAGCAAGCTTCCCTTGAGCTATTTGGTTGTGGACTTTATAAAGAGATTAGAAAATTGTGTTGTTAATAAAAGAACCATCATGTGGCTGTAGTTTAGTGGTAAGAATTCCACGTTGTGGCCGTGGAGACCTGGGCTCGAATCCCAGCAGCCACACATATGTTCATACATTTTTCAATAAATAATAAGAGATTTAGGATTTTATATTTTAACCAGTGCTGATTAGATATATGCTTTCTCTATTGTGATTATAAAAAATAAAATTTTATTTTAATTACTGCTCATATGCTCCAAATTTATTTACTGTGACAGTATTTTTTTTTTATCGGCATAGTCAAAGTTACATTTTCCCATCCAACTACCAATAGCTGTTTACTTCAAAACATGCTCACTAAGTTGCGGAAGATATAATTAACATCAAATTTATTTTGTAATATGTATACTATTATTAATTTTAAATTTTGATATTTTTAATAAATTTATAAATTTTATTAATATTTAAAAAAATTAAATTATCCGTAATCATTTTAATAAATTAAGTATAAAATATTGAAATATTTGAAACGACTTCTGTGAGAGAAATTTGAGCTGTACTAAAAATGCTGTCAATTAGATTTTACCATGAGAGATAATCCACTACTTTAACATCATGCAGAACAAGTAATTACAAAATCTTACTTTTTCACCTAAGTTCTAAACTACTATTGATTTTACACTCAATGCCTCCATAAACAGAAATAAGTGCTATCCAAACAATACATCACCCAATTTTCTCAATCTACAAGAAATCGAAATTAGTTAACATACTTGATCAATTATAATAAATATTCTCATTAAAGCAACATGATAAACAACTTTGATAATATCTTCAACAATTCTAAGATAAAGTATTCAATCTTCAAGATATACTTTCAAGTTTACTTGATTCAATCCAATCTCATCAAAAGAGAAAATTCGATTTCCTTAATCAAATGTAAAGTCTATAACAAGTTCGATATCATAGATGGGGTTTGCACTGGTCCAAATAATCGACGAATATCACAACCCTATATACAATAAGAGGCCGAGCAATGCCAACTACATCGCACATTGTTTTACACACTTCTTTTCATAATTGTCTCAATAATAAAAACTTCAATACATCATTATTTATTTAAATCTCATCAAATCAACTACTCTTCATATAAAAATATAAAAATTCTTAAAATTAGCACAAATAAATTATCCTTTATATAATAATTCAAACCACTTATCTTAATTCTTCAACTAACTTCTCTCACTTTTCCTTTTACTTTCTTAAATATTTAATTAATTTTATGTATTAAATCAATGGTTCTAATGATTATAATTCCTCTCATCAAAATATCACTTTTTATAATATAAACTTCTAAATAATCTTGAATAGTGAAATAACAAAAATACCCTTTATTTTTATATTAATTATAAAGATAAATTGGTCATTTAGATATTATCTAATCATGGTATAATCGTAATTTACTGCCTTCTTCTTCTTTTTTCAGTCTATGGTATAATTCACTTTTAGTCCATGTACTTTTACCATCTCACAATTTAGTTTATACCTAGATTTTATCAATATATTTTCAATATTATTTTTACATGGGATAATAAATTAATTTCCCATTGCTTTTTTTATGGTCAAATTTCACTGTGGCCCCTATACTTATACACCATTTTTTTTGCTTAAAATCCTAATTTTCTTGAGAATTTATCACTTATTTTCAATCAAATACTACTATTTCTTACACCAAAATTTTAGGAAGTTACATGCATTCCAAGAAACTAAATATTATCACATTGAAAATTAAAATCCTAAAAAAAAAAAAAAAAAACTTCCCAAAGAGAAATTAATAAATTCATCAAGTATTCGGATTCTCTGATTTCCGATTCTGCATCATAAGCGATGATTTAGCTTTTGAACTCAATGTCATTGATATCCTATCAAATTCTTTCTCACGAATATAATCGGTTTTATTGATCGAAATCTCGGCCACCGTCATAAAATCCGAAACCGCTGAGCCCCAACGTTTGGCCATATCAACGACGAACTTAGCGATCTTCGGACTCGAGTATTCAATAACTTTGGCGTCCACCTTGAGGTCCGCCAGCACTTTGGAGACGATCATCACGCTGAAACCGGACAAGAAAGAGCCCAACGGCACGGAGACGGCAGTCACAAATTCCGGGGTAATGATTTCTTCTACCAAAAACTCAACGTCGTAGGCTTTGACGAAAAGTTGATACCTTAATTTGACACGCATTTGAATAACGGCACAGCCGCCTCCGCCGCCAGCAGCCGGAGATACATAGTTTGCTGCTTCATAGATTTTCAATGAGCAGCCGACGTTAGACGACGCCATTCGTGCCGTGCTCAAGCGTCGCTTTTTGGGTGCAGGTTTTCACTTTGGTTCTTTGGGAGATTATATTGATATTAAGCTATTATCACAGTACGAAGGATACAGAAACCGCCATAAATATGTCAGAATTTGAGCATTTATGGTATTTCTGGGTTTTCTAAGCATTTTCTTATCAATTTCTACATTCACTTGAATAGGTTTTTTCTTTAGTAACATCTAAAGCTATAATTCAATCGAAATTCAAAGGAGGAAACACTAACCTCTTGGGTTGAACTCACTGCATGGAGAGAAAATTTCTTTGTTCTTTCTTCCTTTCTTTGCCGTCTGGGAGAGATGAGAACGACCAAATCTGTTCTTTCATTTTTCCTTTATGTTCCCATTATAATAATATAAATCCTTTTCTAATCATAAATCTAATGGCCATTATTGATTCATAAATACGTTAGTGGACTTCAATGGCTAAAATCAATATCATCCACTAACTTATATTATAGCCTCCGAGTCATAGCTTTGATTAATAACTCACCTAATCCACCTAATGTTTACTACGTCTTCAATTTAGTCTTTATACTATACTTAATAATTTCTTTAATAATTTTAATCTCAATTCTCATTCTCACCCCGGAAACTTCTTGGTTTAATTTTTCGGAAAATTTCAGTTTAGACAATTCAATCTCAAAGCCGAATTTTTCTACACGGGTTGTAGAAACCCAAATTAGCCCGGGCCTTTTACAAAAATAAGCCATTACAAATAAAATAAAACCTAAAACATACCCAAATCATCCCACTAATTCTAACACCCCACTAAACCACCCCATTAACTCCAACACCCCACTAAACCACCCCACTAACCCCACTAAACCACCCCACTAATTCCAACACCCCACTAACTCCAACACCCCACTAAACCATCCCACTAACTCCATTACCCCACTTGCCACTAACTCCAATACCCCACTAAACCACCCCACTAACTCCAACACCCCACTAAACCACTCCACCAACTCCATCACCCCACTTGCCTACAAAAAGAAAGGTCAATCAGTTGTAAAATTTGGCTATAAAAGCCAGTCAAAACTATTGTAAACGGATAGTTTTTTGAGAAGCTAGTTTTTGGAAAGGGGATAGTTTTTTTTTTGGGATAGTTTTTTAGGGAGTAATCAAGGAGAAGAGTTATTATAAAGGCTAGTTTTTTTAGAGACTAATTTTTGGAGATTAATCAAATATCAAAGTAGAAGAGGTTTCTTTGTCTATTCTCGTTTTAAGTTCTTTGTTTGTTTATTGTTTTCCTTTCAATTTTATTTTATTTTTTTATACGAAAGTAAAAATAAAAGGAAAAAGCTTACCCCTTTTAGAATTACCGAAAAAGGTTTTTTTAGGGTAATTTCTTTGTGTGCTGGTGGCGCCAATGGCGGCCGGCGACGGCTTGGCGACCGGAGCAAGGCCGAACCGATGGCCGGATTTAGAAGGGAGGGGGAGAGTGCTATTATTATTATTATTATTATTATTATTACTACCACTACTATTCCTATTAACATATTATCATCATTTTACTATATTATTATTCTTATTATCATTTTTCTTATTTTATTATTAGTACATGATTTGTTTTTATTTTCTTTTTTTGTAAATATCATTATTATTATTGTTATTCTAATATTCTAGTATTTCATGTTAATATTTTCATTAATGATATCATTGTTTATGCTGTTTATCTAGTTTTAAATTCTTACTTTAGAAATATTTTTCTCATATTTTAATTAATTTAAAAAATAAGGCAATGTATCGATTTAACATTAAGCCATCGATTTCATCGCTATGTTGGGTGAAATTAGTCGGCTTGTGTTAAAAACGGGACACCCTTTCTAAAAAAAAATTGAAAGCTAAATATTCTTATTTTTCAATTGGATCACGAGTAAATGTCAAATTGAATTCATACTTTTGAAAATCAAGACAACACGAGTTTAATAAAGATACCAATTTTGGGCGTTGCGAGGGTGCTAATACCTTCTTCGCACGTAACCGACTCCCGAACCCAACTTTACTTTGATGTTTAACGTAGACATAAACTTGGCCTTCTTTTTGTTTAAAAAATAAATTTTCCTTTAAAAGAAGAGGATTTATTAGGTGTCCGATCACACCTTGGAAAAAGGATCGGTGGCGACTCCCTTTCTTTTTAAAATCGAAAGTCGGTTTTCAAATTTTCAATAAGTCACCTCAACTAGCGATCAAAGCAAAAAAATTTTACGTCGCTACACGGGTGAAAAAATAAATTATTATAATGCCACATAATATTTGGCGTGTCATTTTATGGTTAAATTAACGATCTTAATAATGACAGGACTTGATTTATATAACAACAATAGTTTAGGGACCAATTCAGAACAATGGTCATAGTTTCCTTTTTATAGTTAATAAAATTTTAATTCAGTAATGGTACAATTGTACTTTGACTCTTTAAAAATGATAAAAATTTAATTTAATCCTTTAAAGATTATAAAGATATAAATTATTCACATTTTATTATCATAAAAATATACAATTTAATACATCCGAAATTATTTCTAACTTCGCCCCTAAGTAAATGGAAACATGCATTATTAGACCAACCAAAATTTACAACAATCTTAATTGAAATAGAATTCTAGAACTACTAAAACTTTGTGAAATAAAGAGCTAGAATGCTTTTCCAATTGAAACTTATTGGAACCCATCAATATTTTCAAAGGTCCTAAATCAAATATATATTTCTAAAGCTACTAATTTTCTAAAAAAAAAAATAAGAGCTCTGTAACAGCCCAAAATTGGGTCTAGTCGGAACAGTGGTTTCGGGACCACAAATGTAACGCCCTAATTTTCGGGAATTCTGTGAATGTTGGCATAGGTTTAATTATGTTAGTGGGCCTCTAGAAGGCCCAAGTTTAAGATAGAACCCTGCAATTTCAGTTAATTTTTGTTCCATAAGAAAAAGGGGGTGAAATTATGAAATAGAACCTATGTGAAAATGTTTGAAAATGCTATAGGCTAAATTGAAGTGGCCAAATAAATAGGAGTGCAAAATAGGAGGATTTGCATGACAAACCTCCCATTTTACATGAAGTGGCCAACCATCATGTTGTTGTAGACAATATGAGCACTTGATATCCATAATTCATGGTACAAATTGATAATGGGTTAGGTAAATGTTCCATGATAATGGATTAGGTAAATATTCCATGATAATGGGTTAGGTAAATGTTCCATGATAATGGTTTAGGTAAATGTTCCAAGATGGGAATTTCATGTATTTTGTATTAAAGAATTAAATGGATGAAATATGAAATTTTATTAAAAAAAAAGGGGTGAAAAGAACAAAGTTTTGTCCATCTTTGTTCATCATAGCCTAAAGTTAGAGAAGAGAAAGGAGAGGAGAAAGCTCTTGAATGTTCGGTCACTTGGGGAAGAAAAATTGAAGGTAAGTTCATGGTAGGTTGCTTTTATTTTGAGGTTCATGAGTTCTTCTTGATTCTACCTTAACTCTTGAAGCATATTTTGGTTTTTAGTTGTGTTGTGAGTATTTAGTCATGAATTAAAATGAAGGAAATGGTTGTTGTTTCATCTTCTTTTGATGAAAAATGGAAGATAGGTGAAGTTGAGCCAAACAAATGAGCATGCATGTGCCTTAGATGCTAAGGGGAAAAATCGGCTAACATGTGCTTTAAAATGATGAAATGGAGATTATACTTAAGTAAAATCATAAATATGTGATGATTGATTGGTGATATACATGTTTAAATAACATGCATGCAAGTTATGTGGGAAAGAGTGAATTTGGTAATAAATCTGCTTGGGACAGCAGCAGTAACGTGATTTTGGAAAATCACCATAAATTGTGGGAGATGAATTAGAAGCTGAATAAATTATGTAATTAAATCTTGTTGAGTCTAGTTTCAAATGAAATAAACGAGAACATATTTTGAATTTTGTACAATGAGAAATTTGATCCGTAATGAAGAGTGGTCAGATTAGTCAAACAGTGAAACATGCGAATGTTTGAGAAAAATCTGGTATTGATTGGCCAAACCAAAAATTCTGAAAAATTTATGGATATAAGATATATGAGTCTATTTTCAGAGAAAATTAACGGAACTTGATTTGGAGATTCGTAGCTCCATTTATAAATAATTTAGTGACTGTTGCTCAGGAAGACAGCTTGCAGTGAAATTATGATTATGTGGTAAACATTGACAAAAATTTGTTAATGAGTTGCTTATTGTTTTCTTATAAGCTTACTATGATCTGTAGGTGTGGTTGGCCGAATATTGTAAGGGGTTAATACGTAGTTAGTATTTGAATAGTTAGATTAACGTGTTAGGAATCAAATTGTAGGCAGTTCGTGTGTGGATCTCGTCAGCATATCGTCGCAAACCGGTGTGTAACTAACACCCTCTTTCTTAGTCTAGATCGGCAAAAGTCGAAAAGCCGAAATGCCGAAAACTGGTATTTTGTATATTTGCGAGTGTGCGAATGCTCGTGAGGTAAATCGATTAATGTTTTTGGTAGCTACAATGTTTGGACGCAAAGTGCATGATTTCGTGCCTCGATATTTTTGGGCTTAATGGGCCAAAATTGGAATGATGGGCCAACGGCCCAATTTGGTAAGAACCCTCGGTACGTGATTCTGTTAGTACGTGAAAGGTAGGAATATGCATGAAAAACCCTAAAATAGATAAATTACTGAAATACCTTTAAAAGTGGAAAATTTACGCTTTACCCCTAGGAGATAAATTATCGAAATACCCTAGGTTAAATTGACCTAAATGCATGTTTTATTGTTGTTATTTATGCATGCTATGTTGTTATTATCGATGCATGGGACCGGGATATTGACGGAGGAAGTCTTGAAAGTGGCTTGTCCACGTCTTGAGGCTTTGCCTCAATTTATCGATAACTAAGCGACAAAGGTCGCAATGTGGAGTGTTAATGGGTGGGTTGAGCTATTCCCACATGGAGTGTATGGGTGGTACGGGTGGAGTGTAGTGGTTGGTGGGTTGAGTAGTCTCTCAAATGGGCTTGCATATGTTATTGATGTTGCATGTATTTTGAAATGGGCCTATGGGCCTATGGGCCATCTTGTTATCTCAATAAGGGTGAGGCCCGGTTTATTGTAATCTGAAAGGGCTCGCCCAGACCACTCATATTACGAATGGGCTTAGGCCCAATAGGCTTGAGCTGACTTGGGCTTTGAATGGGTTTTCCTTACACTGAGTTTCCTAAACTCACCCTTTTATTTTCATCCACGCAGAAATCCCCAACCATAGTGGGCTTGGAGTCGTGAGGGAATTGGAGTAGCCACCCGCTCGAAAGTTTGATTTTTTCTCGTGAACTGGACATCCTTTTATTTACGTTTGAAGTTTTGGGTTTTAAATGTAATAAGGCCGCTTAATTATTTTTGATGGTTTTAATATGTATTACTAAGATAGGTATTACTTATTTTAACTGTTGAAATTGGATAGCTTTAGGCGCGTTTTCAAAAACAACAATTGATTTCAAAATAACACGACAACAAGCAAAGCTTCCGCAATGAAAGTATTTTCCAAAATTAATCACTTTTCCTAAAAATGACATAATCAAATCGGTTTCCTAGAAATATCCATGACGTTAAGGTGTAGCAATGGCGGTATGCATGTCTAGGATTGGATTCGAAGGGAGCTTGGTACTTAAGCAGTCCGATGGACTCACCACCTCTTTTCCGGTTTCCTACCTGGTGCACAGCTTCCATTCACTTTAACCTATAATGAAATTATCTTTTAAAACACTAAGTAAGTTTTTCTGGTTAAACAATATAAAATGTTTTGAATGCTTCGATGTGGCATGTCGGATCCGGTCATAACGTCTGGGTCGGGTTTGGGGTGCTACAACAAACCCGACGAGAAAAAATTTATTTTTATTATATTTTTATAGTCTATAAATTTATGGAAATATTTCGTAAAAATTTCGTTCGAAAATTTTGACGTTTGGGCACTCAATTTAGTCAAAAGGACTAAATTGTAAAAAGTGCAAAAGTTGAGTTCTTTATATATGAGGTGCCTAATTGTTATGAGTTTTAAATTGAAAGTCCTTATGTGATAATTATTCCTTTAATAAGTTAGTGAATGGATATTTGTTTGGTATTTTTAAAAATTGGTTGAAATAAAAAGGGTAATTTTGTAAATTAATTAAAATAACCTAATAAGACAAAAATGATAAAAGCTATCATTTTTTTCCGTTCTTTCTTCTTCAACCGTGGGAAAGAACCGAAAATGGCAGCTATGGATGAGCTCCATTCGGCCAAGCTTCTATGGCTTATATAGGTACAATTTTTGTCCCGTTTTTAATGATTTTCGTTTTTTTTATATCCCCGAAGCTTAAATTTTTTATTTCTACCAATTGATTGAAGAGAAATTAGAGTTTAAAAATTTACCCATTCATGATATGGTTGTGTTTTGATGATTTATAGTAGATAATGAATGTTTGATGTGTTAAATATGAGTTTTATTCAATGAATTTCGGTAAAAATGTCAAAAATGTTTAAATTGTAAAAGTTATAAATTGGTCATAAGTGTGTGAATTAGTGAAAATTTGGAGTTGCCATAGAAGAGAAAAATGTTCAGCATGTCTTAAACCTTATAGAAATTGAATAAAAAATTATTTTACGAGCCTAGGGGTAAAAGTGTAATTTTTGAAAAGTTAGGGGGCATAATTGTAAATTTTCCAAATTTTGATATATGAATTGAATTGGATAGTTTGTTGATAAAATGTGTTAAATAAGTGTTATTTGACATGTTAGATCAAGAAAACATGAAATTTTGGATTAAGATTAGGGAAGAACAAAGTTGTGTGCTAAGTCAGGAAAGTTAGCCGTTTCGGCATTTGAGGTAAGTTGGTATGATGATAATACTGCAATAATGTTATTGCCTTGATATTAAATGAGATGTAAGTTTATATGTAAGTAATACATCAATTTTACTTGTATTATGATATTTTATAATAATATTGGAAATATGTTTGTTGATAATTACTTAATTGGTGAAATTGTTGGAAAAGAGAGAGAAATCTCGGTTGAACCTTTGGAAAGATTGAATGATACAGATGGTATGTAGCTAGGTCACATGTATGGTGCTGAGTGCACATCATGTGTACAAGAGAGCTACGAGACATTATAATGTAGCTAGGTCGCATGGGTGATACTATGTGTACACCATGTAGACAATAAAGCTACGGGATATATGTAGCTAGGTCGCATGCGTGGTTCCAGGTGAAGGATACCATGTAGACAAGAGAGCTACGAGATAAACTGGCTAGGTCACATGGGTGGTACTAAGTGTTCACCATGTGTACAAGAGAGCCGAACTATATGATGGGTGGAGCTATGTGCTGAAACCACCAAGTATCGAGTATTGATCCGAAGTGTTCAACAAGAGACTTACTATGTACTGCTTTGTGAGTTTTGTGAGGAATAAGTGCAGGAACTTGGTTATGTGAATGATGTGTTCATTAAGTGACTGGGATGTGGTAAAGTTATAAACAAGTAAGTTCGTACGTATTAAGTATTATTATATTGAGCATTTAATGCGTTGGAATCATATAAATGGAATATTTATGAGTATTTTAATGATTAATGATTTATCGACCAAACGAACGGCACTTAGCGTGCGAAGTATTGAGGATGACACTTAGTGTGCGAAGTATTGAGGATGGCACTTAGTGTGCAAGACATCTGAAATGACACTTAGTGTATGAAGTATTGATGATGACACTTAGTGTGCGAAACATCCGAAATGGCACTTAGTGTGCGAAGTATCGAGGATGGCACTTAGTGTGCGAAACATCCGGTATAGCACTTAGCGTGCAAGACATCGATTGTGCAGCGACATTTCGTGTAAGTATGATTTTGTTATGGATCGATATAGGTATGTACATGTATGTATGAGCTTGTTAATAAGCATTATTATAATTGAGATTTAATGCTGTATAATTGAATTGTTGATGATTATGATTGTACGCAAGTATTTTATGAAAATTTGGCATTGGAAATTCCTGTTGAACCTTAGGAATAAATTAGGATACAAAGGGCATGTCATTAAAGTTACATTGATTTGGCTTCGGGCCATGATATTGGCACTTAGTGTGCGAGATTCCCGAGTATCCAATTTTTATTCTAAATAGTTCAACGGGTATATCGAAAATATGAATGAGTAATTTAGCCTTGACAGATTTGAGTTACTGCAGTAGTGTAACTTTGAAAATACACTAAAAATAGTGAAAAATGAGTTAGAGGCAGAATAAAATATGGGATTAAAGCTTAATGAGTCTATTTTCACATGAAAGAAACAGGGGAAGAAAAAGAATTCCATATTTTGTGATATTTGAATTCTTGTGAAACAGGGTCTGAATGAATTCGAGATTCCCTGTTCTGATTTTAGAAATTCACCAAAAATTGTAAAAAAATTATTAAGAGTCATAACTTACATGTATGGATTCCTTATTGAGTCTATTTTTAGGGAAAATAAACGGAATGGTCGTTGGAATTCTTTACAGGGAGAAATTCGGTTTGTAGTGCACAGGGGTCAGAGTGGTCATACCCTGAAATAGGGGAGATTTTAACTAATAAACTGTACTAATTGGCCCAACCAAAAATTCTAGAAAAAAATTAGTAAGTATAAATATGAGTCTAGTTTCAAGAGAAATATACGAGAACATTATTCGTGTCTTGTACTATGAGATAATTGAACTTTAGTACAGAAGGGTCGGAACTGTCAGACAGTGAATCAGGGGTAACTTTGAGGAATAAACTGTACTATTTGGCTTAACTAAAAATTCTAGAAATTTTATGGAAGAAAGGAAAATAAGTCTAGTTTCACGGAAAATTAACGGAACTTAATTCGAAGTTTCGTAGCTCCAGATATAAATAATTTAGTGACTATGATTCAGGAAAACAGCCTTAGCTGATCTTGTGTAAAAAGATGAAATCATGTGATTAATGATTCTATTTTCTTGAGCATATTTATTGAGAAATGGGATAATATTGTTAATTAAATTGATTATTATTATTAATATTCCAACTTACTAAGCTTTTAAGCTTACACCATTTTCCCATTTCTCTTAGTGTTGTCAGGTTGGCTCGGGGTTGGAGATCGTCGGAAGTATCATCACACTATTAGTTTATTAAATTAGAATAATGGTAATTCTTATTTATTGTCAAATAAGTGGCATGTATAGATAATAAGTTATTGATATTAGGTAATATTATGATTTAGCCAAATGTATAGGCTCATTTTGCTTCATTGTATATAGCCATAAGATTTGGCTCATAATGGTTAAAGTTATGTAAACCTATTTTATGTATGCATAGATAAATATCTTGGTGTGGCTAAGTTAAGAACACAAAAAGGGCTTGGAAAATAGCACATGATACACATGGGCTTGAGACACGGCCGTGTGTCTCAGTCGTGTGAAGAACACGACCACCACACGGGTGTGTGGTTTAGCCGTGTGAGCAAGTCAGTAGCTAGCTAATTTTTACACGGGGTCTAGACACGGGCGTGTGACCCTGCTTTGGTAAAAAAAAAATTACTAAGTGTCTGAAAGATTTCGGTTTGTTTCCAAACCAATTTCAATGATTGTTTTGGGGCATCGTAGGCCCTTTTAAGGGACAAATTATATATGTTTGAAAAGTTTAAAATTTGATGAAATTTTATGTCTTAGTTTTAAATGATTACAAGTACTTAAGTCCGGTAATACCTCGTACCTTGTTCCGGTGTCAGATACGGGTAAAGGGTGTTACAAGCTCTACTTTAACTAAAACTCCAGCATTCTTGGATTGAAAAAAGAAAAAGGAAAAGCCAAGTCAAGTGAAGGAAAGATATTCCTTTCTTTTGTTTGGACACTTTAATTTATCCATATATTTAGGGGTGAGCAAAATTCGATTCGATTCGAAAAAATCGATAAAAAATTCAAAATTTGAATTAAATAGTTCGAGTTATTTGAGTTAATCAAGTTATTCGGATCAACTTGAATAAAATATTAAGTTTTTCGGTTTAACTCGAATATGAATTACACAATTCGAGTTATCCGAAAATCTGAATAAGAAAAGACAAAACTACGTAGTTTTGATAAATGTTTACTTTATTAAGAGTTAAAATTTAAAATAATCAAGTTAAAAGGTAAAACTACGTCGTTTTGATAAATATTTACTCATTAAGTTAAAAGACTAAATCGTTATATTATTCATGTAGTTAAATAATCTTGTACTTCATCTACTAGTTAAATAATCGGTCTATCTAAACACAACACTAAGTATAAATAATAAGATTCGTTAACTCGACTCGATTTGACTCGAAATTTTTTGACTCGATTCAATTTGATTCGAAAAAATTTCAAATTGAGTTCGGTTGCTAAAATAGGATTTGTCAACTCGACTAACTCGAAAATTTTTTACTCGACTCGATTGAATACTCACCCCTACATATATTATTAGTTAACACTTTAATTATAATTTTACGCAGAATAATGATATATATTTTTATAATATTTAATTTAATTTTGTTATTTTATATTATTTATGTAAAGGTTAAAATTGGAAAATACATGTAAAATAATTATTTTTCCTTTCCTTAATAAATTTGAATTTTCCTTTCTTTTGACTTTCCCTTAATTATATTTATCTATACATAGACTAATGATTTTATAACTCAAAGAAGAGTTCTACTTCAACTGAGACTCTGAAATATCCTTTTTCAACTTAAATTCTTATCCTCACCGATTTATGTTGGAGCTAATTCCATTTAAACGTAAGGGATCTAATTTTACCGTTTTACCCTTTTATACTCGTGGCTAAACAGCTTGGTATTATCCAAGTAGTGCGAAATTGAACACATGTTACTCGCGAATTTCGTTGTAGTTCATCAAAATTGACAGATTAAACGCATACACAATAACCTGATGAGTCAATAACCTAAATTGACAGCTTGGAATGGACAATAATAGATAAAATTTAAATACAACAAGAATATATTGAATTTTGTTTACGCGGAAAATTTAAATTTAAAAAGTCATTCGTAGCATCTAGACAAATTCACTATAAATGGATAAATTTTAGAAACATAATCTCGAATTAATAACGTACATGAATGT
This sequence comes from Gossypium arboreum, assembly GCF_025698485.1. Lineage (NCBI taxonomy): Eukaryota > Viridiplantae > Streptophyta > Magnoliopsida > Malvales > Malvaceae > Gossypium > Gossypium arboreum. The sequence goes on along the minus strand of NC_069077.1, from coordinate 141,990,513 downwards.
GGATGATTCATCCTCCAAACATGTAATACATCTCTCTCGCGATATCGTTCATCTCCCTTGTTTCCAGGGAGAGATGCACCCAAC